>NC_069499.1:720458907-720788907 GCF_027579735.1 Bombina bombina | reverse complement strand
CTTTAATGTGTTTGAAACATTAATAGATGTGAACAAGTTTATTCGAAACCTAACTCTAAAACAATATTTTTCTATTGAGAATATAGAGCAACAGAATAGCCAAACACAGAGTGAGGTGGAGAGAACGGTAGCTCATGATCACTTTCTTGTAGATGATGCAACAGATTTTCTATTTCTATATCAATTAGAGCAAGATAGTAATGAATTAGTTAACACCAAGAGTTCACATACTGGCTATAAGCCTAAATCAATATTTCAATCTATCCAAAACAGGGGACATATATTAGAACAATTCCACAAAAGAGTGGAAGAGGATTTAATGAAACTTATGTCAGAGGGTAAAACATATAGGGAGAATCTTACTACCCAACAAAAGATTGGTCTTAGAAAACTAAAGGAGAGAGAAGACATAGTGATTAAGAATTCAGATAAAGGAGGCTCTATAGTCATCATGGTCAGGTCCTCTTATATCCAAGAAGCACTTAGACAGCTAGAGAGGTCTATATAATACTTCCACGTAACACTGCTTGATTTATGGGAGAGCGCTCTGAAATTTGTTAGATGATGGGATGGAGATGGGAGTGATTGACCAAGTAACCTTTGAGTACCTGATTGTGGAAGAACCGGTAACACCAATCTTCCACCATTTACCAAAGGTCCACAAGTCTATGAAGGACATCAAAGGGCATCCGATTGTATCAGGGATTGGATCATTGTTTGAAAATCTTTTGAACTGGATTCCCTGCTACAACCAATTGTCTGGAAACTACCATCCTTCTTAAAAGATACTAAACATCTGTTTAACTTGACTAAAGGCTTTGTATGGAATGACAATTACAGCTGGCTCACTATAGATGTGGAAGATCTATATTCGGCCATACCACACAAAGAAGGGTTGGAAGCCATGGAATTCATGCTTAACATGTTTAGTAATTATGATGATAATTTAAAAGCCTTTATACTGAGGACATTGCATTTTTTGTTGACACATAATTATTTTGAATTTAATTGTGTATTCTATCTGCAGAGACATGGGACAGCTATGGGGGGAAAATTTGCCCCGGCTTTTGCCAACATCTACATGGGATGGTGGGAGCTGTCCCACGTCTATGCAAATGCTAATCCTTATAGAGAATCCGTCATTGCATACAAGCGGTACATTGACAACCTCTTACTGGTATGGTCAGGGACTGAATCAGAATATCATCAGTTTGTGGATTTTTTAAAACCATAATAGAGCGGGTCTCCAATTTACTGCTGTATACAATAAATACAAGGTGGCTTACCTTGACGTAGAATTGGAAGGCGACAAAATGGGAAAAAGAGTGATTTCATCACTATATGTCAAACCAATAACCGCGAATGCCCTGCTCCATGCCAGGAGCTGTCATCCTCGCCACATGAACTATGGAGTGGCTAAGGGGCAGTTCATAAGAATTAAGAGGAACTGCTTGGAAGAGTTCCTGGCTGATAGCAGGGTATTGTGGAGTAAACTTAAAACCAGGGGTTACCCAGATGGGCCAATCAGAAAGGCATATATGGAGGTCCTAAAAATACAGAGAACAGACCCTACTTAAACCCAAATTGAGTAGAAAGAGTGTAAATAACAAACAGACAAGTGAGATTTCTTTTATTAACACTTATTCCAACCAATATAGGGAAGTGTGTAATATCATTAAGATAAATCTACCTATCCTTAAGCAGATGAATTACTCAAGTATGTTATAGATAATGGTTGCCATTTTGTCTCTAAAAGGAATATAACAATAGGGAATCTGGTTTCACCCAGTGCATTAAGAAAACCTAAGAAACAGAGCAGCTGGCTTACCGGTAAAGGTCATAAGTGTGGAACACATAGTTGCATATCATGTAGTCATACATTGACAAGCAAGGTGTTTCAGTCACTCTATACACAACAGGTTTTTGATTGTAACTTCTGTACCAATTGCCAATCAGAATACGCAGAGTATATGATAACCTGTACCTCCTGTGAAAAACAGGATACGTGAACATCTGAATGACATAGAGGCAGGACGGTAACAGGTGCATCAAAACACTTTATTTATGAACATGAAGGCGATGTAAAGACATTCACCTGGATGGTTATAGATATAATCTCTTCTAAACCTTGGGGTGGCAGCAGAATCACAGAATTATACAAAAAGGAAGCATTCTGGATTTTTAAATTACATACATGTAGGCCACTAGGTATGAATATTGAGGGGGATCTAATTAACTACTGGCAATAGTAAGTCCCTATATAGTCAGCTTTTTCATAAGAGGTTATTATTTATTTATTTCTTAAAGGGACAGTCAAGTTAAAAAAAAAAAAAAACTTTAATGATTTAAATAGGGAATGCAATTTTAAACACTTTCCAATTTACTTTTATTACCAATTTTGCTTTGTTCTCTTGGTATTCTTAGTTGAAAGCTAAACCTAGGAGGAATATGCTAATTTCTTAGACCTTGAAGACTGCCTCTTGTCAGGGTGCCAGGAATCAGGCTGAGACGAGAAGTGCAAAAATAATCACACCTTTATTAATAGCAAAAAATAATAAAAGGTCCACAAGTCAAATAACAAGCCAGGAGTCAAAACCAGAGCTGGTAGTCAGACGAGCCGAGTCAGGAGCCAAAGCAAATAGTCAGACGAGCCGGAATCAGGAACAAGGAAAACAGCAGAGTCAGGACCAAGCCAGGGACTAGGAACGACGTCAGGCAGCCAGGTAATACACAGGAACTCTCACAAACAAGTCTGAGACAATGCAAAGGCAAAGCATACTGAATAGAGGCCCTTTAAATAATAAGTGATGACATCACAATTCTGAGACTGCATCCTGTCTCACATGGATGATGCCCACCAGTCTGGCCATAAAAAGAAGTGCAGGAAATGAGCAGCATCCCCCACAATGCACCATAGTCAGGAAGAGAGGTGAGTAAAATGGCTGCCAGCAGCACATGGCAAACACAACAGGGAAAAACCCCTGACATAATCTCAGCCAAAGCTGGGCCAAACAAGGTCTTACCCTTGTAAGAAATAGACAAAAGCTTAGACTTAGACGCATATGCAGACCAAGATTTCAGCCATAAAGCTCTTCGAGCCAGAATGGAAAACTAGAAATCTTTACTCCACATTTGATAACTTGAAGGGAAGCATCAGAAATGAAAGAAATGGTCAATTTAAGGGTCCGGCTCCTGTCTTGGATCTCTTCAAGGGGAGTGTCTGTTTGAATGGAATCAGACAACGCATCAAACCAGTATGCCGCCGCGCTAGAAACAGTAGCAATACACACCGCAGGTTGCCATTGTAAACCCTGGTGAACAGCTACCTTCTATGGGAATAGTAGTTCTCTTAGCTAAGAGTGGAAATTGCCCCTTCCACCATGGGGACCGTTTTCCAGCATGGAAGGTACATCATAATACTTGTTAAGTTTACTAGACTTTTGTAGGGTTGACAATGACAGTAGAGTCAGAGTCGTCCAGAGTAGCCAAAACCTCCTTAGTAAACGGAGGTGTTCTAGCTTAAACCTGAAGGATACAACTTCAGCATCAGAAGGAATTACACTGAATTTGAGATCTCACCCTCAGATGCTACCGAAGAATTGTCCTCATCAGATCTATGAGAGGAAACATTCGGAATAGCCACGGCCGAGTCAGATACCTTACGCACTGATTCTTTAGACTTCCTTTTGCGCTTTCCCTGTAGCATGGGAAAAACAGACAATGCATCAGAAACTGCAGAAGACATGAAGCAATGTCCTGCAAGAAGATCCCAGCCGAAGCGTGAGAGGAAGCGCAGGGCACTGAATTAATGGGTACTAAAATTTGGGACACCTGAGGAGAAAAATGCTGCATATCTTGCACATTGTCAGAAGACTTCTGGACAGCATCCGTCTTAGACAATATAGGCTCAAAAAAAATCTAACCTTAAGATTTAATGTTTTCTCTAACAAAAAGGAATTGGTGGTTTAATATTAGCATTTAAACATAAAGGACATCTGTAATCTGTAACAGATTATTGGTCCATTTTAACAGAGTAAAAATAAATAATTAAATAATGAAATTATGAACAATTTAAATAAAGAAAAAAACGTTACCATTTCTTTAAATTTTAAAACGAAACTGCTTTATTTTTGATGCAATGCAAAAACGAAACTGTTTTATCTTTTGAACAAATACAAAAACGTAACTGCTTTATTTTACAAAGATATTGACAAATAAAAAGTGTCTTAATAACACCTCAATCAGTCTCTACACCTCAGCAATAGCTTTGCTGAGGTGTCTACCTTGCAGGAAAACAATATAAATATTTCTTAAAACCGGACTCCAGACTGGAGCTGTTTAAGTAATAACAGTCTAGCAAATAACCTTTAATTAAAAAAAAAAAAACGTTAAATGCAGATATCTCTCCTCCATATACAGTAAGCGAGAGAATAACAATTTGCGCAATTTAGATAACTTTTACTGCCACACAAGCCCCGCCCATCGCGGGCATGTCAAAAATAACGTCTCAGCAGACATCTTTAATAAAAATAACGATAACAAAACACCAAATTGAGCCAAGTACTCCTCAAGTCCCCACAGTGCCTGCAATACTGCCATACATAATCCCCCTTACAAAACTAGGAGTAATGTATTAAATATCACTGTCAGGGAAATAGTAAAGTGCCATGTTTTTTTCCTTAAAGCAGCTTCAGAAAATAAATTAGCACTTACCTCAATAATCTGCCAGGCAGCTCACTAGGGCCTAGATTTGGAGTTCGGCGGTAGCCGTCAAAACCAGCGTTAGAGGCTCCTAACGCTGGTTTTGGCCGCCCGCTGGTATTTGGAGTCAGTGATTAAAGGGTCTAACGCTCACTTTTCAGCCGCGACTTTTCCATACCGCGTATCCCCCTACGCCATTTGCGTATCCTATCTTTTCAATGGGATCTTCCTAACGCCGGTATTTAGAGTCGTTTCTGAAGTGAGCGGTAGAGCTCTAACGACAAAACTCCAGCCGCCTGAAAATAGCAGGAGTTAAGAGCTTTCTGGGCTAACGCCGGTTCATAAAGCTCTTAACTACTGTACTCTAAAGTACACTAACACCCATAAACTACCTATGTACCCCTAAACCGAGCTCCCCCCACATCGCCGCCACTCGATTAAAATTTTTTAACCCCTAATCTGCCAACCGCCACCTACGTTATACTTATGTACCCCTAATCTGCTGCCCCTAACCCCACCGACCCCTGTATTACATTTATTAACCCCTAACCTGCCCCCCACAACGTCGCCGCCAGCTACTTAAAATAATTAACCCCTAATCTTCCGACCGCAAAGCGCCGCCACCTACGTTATCCCTATGTACCCCTAATCTGCTGCCCCTAACACCGCCGACCCCTATATTATATTTATTAACCCCTAATCTGCCCCCCTCAACGTCGCCGACACCTGCCTACACTTATTAACCCCTAATCTGCCGAGCGGACCGCACCGCTACTATAATAAAGTTATTAACCCCTAATCCGCCTCACTAACCCTATCATAAATAGTATTAACCCCTAATCTGCCCTCCCTAACATCGCCGACACCTACCTTAAATTATTAACCCCTAATCTGCCGACCGGAGCTCATCGCTACTATAATAAATGGATTAACCCCTAAAGCTAAGTCTAACCCTAACACTAACACCCCCCTAACTTAAATATAATTTACATCTAACGAAATAAATTAACTCTTATTAAATAAATTATTCCTATTTAAAGCTAAATACTTACCTGTAAAATACATCCTAATATAGCTACAATATAAATTATAATTATATTATAGCTATTTTAGGATTAATATTTATTTTACAGGCAACTTTGTAATTATTTTAACCAGGTACAATAGCTATTAAATAGTTAAGAACCATTTAATAGTTACCTAGTTAAAATAATAACAAATTTACCTGTAAAATAAATCCTAACCTAAGATATAATTAAACCTAACACTACCCTATCAATAAATTAATTAAATAAACTACCTACAATTACCTACAATTAACCTAACACTACACTATCAATAAATTAATTAAATACAATATCTACAAATAAATACAATTACATAAACTAACTAAAGTACAAAAAATAAAAAAGAACTAAGTTACAAAAAATAAAAAAATATTTACAAACATAAGAAAAATATTACAACAATTTTAAACTAATTACACCTACTCTAAGCCCCCTAATAAAATAACAAAGTCCCCCAAAATAAAAAATTCCCTACCCTATTCTAAATTAAAAAAGTTACAAGCTCTTTTACCTTACCAGCCCTGAACAGGGCCCTTTGCGGGGCATGCCCCAAGAATTTCAGCTCTTTTGCCTGTAAAAAAAAACATACCATTCCCCCCCCCCAACATTACAACCCACCACCCACATACCCCTAATCTAACCCAAACCCCCCTTAAAGAAACCTAACACTAAGCCCCTGAAGATCTTCCTACCTTGTCTTCACCATCCAGGTATCACCGATCCGTCCTGGCTCCAACATCTTCATCCAACCCAAGCGGGGGTTGGCGATCCATCATCCGGTGGCTGAAGAGGTCCAGAAGAGGCTCCAAAGTCTTCCTCCTATCCGGCAAGAAGAGGACATCCGGACCGGCAAACATCTTCTCCAAGCGGCATCTTCGATCTTCTTCCATCCGGTGCGGAGCGGGTCCATCTTGAAGCAGGCGACGCGGATCCATCCTCTTCTTCCGTTGTCTCCCGACGAATGACGGTTCCTTTAAGGGACGTCATCCAAGATGGCGTCCCTCAAATTCCGATTGGCTGATAGGATTCTATCAGTCAATCGGAATTAAGGTAGGAAAATTCTGATTGGCTGATGGAATCAGCCAATCAGAATCAAGTTCAATCCGATTGGCTGATCCAATCAGATTGAGCTCGCATTCTATTGGCTGATCGGAACAGCCAATAGAATGCGAGCTCAATCTGATTGGCTGATTGGATCAGCCAATCGGATTGAACTTGATTCTGATTGGCTGATTCCATCAGCCAATCAGAAAATTCCTACCTTAATTCCGATTGGCTGATAGAATCCTATCAGCCAATCGGAATTCGAGGGACGCCATCTTGGATGACGTCCCTTAAAGGAACCGTCATTAGTCGGGAGACAACGGAAGAAGAGGATGGATCCGCGTCGCCTGCTTCAAGATGGACCCGCTCCGCACCGGATGGAAGAAGATCGAAGATGCCGCTTGGAGAAGATGTTTGCCGGTCCGGATGTCCTCTTCTTGCCGGATAGGAGGAAGACTTTGGAGCCTCTTCTGGACCTCTTCAGCCACCGGATGATGGATCGCCAACCCCCGCTTGGGTTGGATGAAGATGTTGGAGCCAGGACGGATCGGTGATACCTGGATGGTGAAGACAAGGTAGGAAGATCTTCAGGGGCTTAGTGTTAGGTTTCTTTAAGGGGGGTTTGGGTTAGATTAGGGGTATGTGGGTGGTGGGTTGTAATGTTGGGGGGGGGGTATTGTATGTTTTTTTTTACAGGCAAAAGAGCTGAAATTCTTGGGGCATGCCCCGCAAAGGGCCCTGTTCAGGGCTGGTAAGGTCAAAGAGCTTTTACCTTTTTTAATTTAGAATAGGGTAGGGAATTTTTTATTTTGGGGGGCTTTGTTATTTTATTAGGGGGCTTAGAGTAGGTGTAATTAGTTTAAAATTGTTGTAATATTTTTCTTATGTTTGTAAATATTTTTTTATTTTTTGTACTTTAGCTAGTTTATTTAATTGTATTTATTTGTAGGAATTGTGTTTAATTAATTTATTGATAGTGTAGTGTTAGGTTAATTGTAGGTAGTTTATTTAATTAATTTATTGATAGGGTAGTGTTAGGTTTAATTATATCTTAGGTTAGGATTTATTTTACAGGTAAATTTGTTATTATTTTAACTAGGTAACTATTAAATAGTTCTTAACTATTTAATAGCTATTGTACCTGGTTAAAATAATTACAAAGTTGCCTGTAAAATAAATATTAATCCTAAAATAGCTATAATATAATTATAATTTATATTGTAGCTATATTAGGATTTATTTTACAGGTAAGTATTTAGCTTTAAATAGGAATAATTTATTTAATAAGAGTTAATTAATTTCGTTAGATTTAAATTATATTTAAGTTAGGGGGGTGTTAGTGTTAGGGTTAGACTTAGCTTTAGGGGTTAATACATTTATTAGAATAGCGGTGAGGTCCGCTCGTCAGATTAGGGGTTAATAATTGAAGGTAGGTGTCGGCGATGTTAGGGAGGGCAGATTAGGGGTTAATACTATTTATGATAGGGTTAGTGAGGCGGATTAGGGGTTAATAACTTTATTATAGTAGCGCTCAGGTCCGCTCGGCAGATTAGGGGTTAATAAGTGTAGGCAGGTGTCGGTGACGTTGAGGGGGGCAGATTAGGGGTTAATAAATATAATATAGGGGTCGGCGATGTTAGGGCAGCAGATTAGGGGTACATAGGGATAACGTAGGTTGCGGCGGTTTACGGAGCGGCAGATTAGGGGTTAAAAAAAATATGCAGGGGTCAGCGATAGCGGGGGCGGCAGAATAGGGGTTAATAAGTGTAAGGTTAGGGGTGTTTAGACTCGGGGTACATGTTAGAGTGTTAGGTGCAGACGTAGGAAGTGTTTCCCCATAGGAAACAATGGGGCTGCGTTAGGAGCTGAACGCTGCTTTTTTGCAGGTGTTAGGTTTTTTTTCAGCTCAAACAGCCCCATTGTTTCCTATGGGGGAATCGTGCACGAGCACGTTTTTGAGGCTGGCCGCGTCCGTAAGCAACTCTGGTATCGAGAGTTGCATTTGCGGTAAAAATGCTCTACGCTCCTTTTTTGGAGCCTAACGCAGCATTTGTTTGAACTCTCGATACCAGAGTTAAATTTATGGTGCGGCCAGAAAAAAGCCCGCGGAGCGTTAACAGCCCATCTACCGCCAAACTCCAAATCTAGGCCTAGGTATTTAAATATGATGGAGGCGCAGTGAGAATTATGTCCCACAAGTTCCCTTTGTTTGAAAGCCACCAATGCTCTACTGAAGAGACTGAAATGGACTATGGCTACACCCTGGAGTAAAAACAGCACATACTAGTACTGTAATAATAATAAAATCTTGATTGAAGAATCTTTCCAGACACCTAACTTTGCCACTTCCTTACCCTAATGTAGGCAAAGAGAATGACTGGGGTGAGAAGGGAGGTGATATTTAACAGCTTTGCTGTGGTGCTCTTTGCCGCCTCCTGCTGGGCAGGTGTGATATTCCCAATAGTAATTAGATGATCCGTGGACTCATCGTGTCATTAGAAAGAAAAAGATTTGTGTAAAAGAATTATGAAAATAAGAAAATTAATAATTTAATAAAGGAAGTGAATAAAATCAGAATTTATGCTTACCTGATAAATTTCTTTCTTTTGCGATGTACCGAGTCCACGAATTCATTCAACTTGTGGGATATTGTCCTTCCTGACAGGAAGTAGCAAAGAGAGCACCACAGCAGAGCTGTCTATATAGCTTCCCCCTTAACTCCACCCCCCAGTCATTCGACCGAAGGCCAAGGAAGAAAAGGAGAAACTATAAGGTGCAGAGGTGACTGAAGTTTACATAAAAAATACTATCTGTCTTGAATAGACAGGGCGGGCCGTGGACTCGGTACATCGCAAAAGAAAGAAATTTATCAGGCAAGCATAAAGTCTGTTTTCTTTTGCAAGATGTACCGAGTCCACGGATTCATCCTAACTTGTGGGATACCAATACCAAAGCTTTAGGACACGGGTGAAGGGAGGGACAAGACAGGAACCTAAACGGAAGGCACCACTGCTTGCAAAACCTTTCTCCCAAAAATAGCCTCTGAAGAAGCAAAAGTATCAAATTTGGAAAATTTGGAAAAAGTATGAAGCGAAGAACAAGTCGCAGCCTTACAAATCTGTTCAACAGAAGCATTTTTAAAAGCCCATGTGGAGTGAGCTGTAATTCTTTCAGGAGGCTGCTGTCCAGCAGACTCATAAGCCAAACGGATGATGCTTTTCAGGCAAAAGGAAAGAGAGGTAGCCGTAGCCTTTTGACCTTTACGCTTTCCAGCATAGACAACAAAGAAGATGATTGGCGAAAATCTTTGGTTGCCTGCAAATAAAACTTCAAGGCACGAACCACGTCCAAGTTATGCAACAGACGCTCCTTCTTAGAAGAAGGATTAGGAGACAGAGAAGGAACAACAATTTCCTGATTGATATTTCTGTTAGAAACAACCTTAGGGAGGAACCCAGGTTTGGTACGCAAAACCACCTTATCAGCATGGAAAACAAGATAAGGCGAGTCACATTGTAATGCAGATAGTTCAGAAACTCTTCGAGCTGAAGAGATAGCAGCTAGAAATAGAACTTTTCAAGATAGAAGCTTAATATCTATGGAATGCATGGGTTCAAACGGAACCCCCTGAAGAACTTTAAGAACTAAATTGAGACTCCATGGCGGAGCAACAGGTTTAAACACAGGCTTAATTCTAACTAAAGCCTGACAAAAAGCCTGAACGTCTGGCACATCTGCCAGCCGCTTGTGCAACAGAATAGACAAAGCAGATATCTGTCCCTTTAAGCAACTAGCGGACAATCCTTTCTCCAATCCTTCTTGGAGAAAAGACAAAATCCTAGGAATCCTGATCTTACTCCATGAGTAGCCTTTGGATTCACACCAAAAAAGATATTTACGCCATATCTTATGATAGATCTTCCTGGTGACAGGCTTTCGAGCCTGAATCAAGGTATCTATGACCGACTCAGAGAAACCCCGCTTTGATAAAATCAAGCCTTCAATCTCCAAGCAGTCAGTTGCGGAGAAATTAGATTTGGATGCTTGAATGGACCTTGAATCAAAAGGTCCTGTCTCAGTGGCAGAGTCCATGGTGGCAGACATGACATGTCCACCAGGTCTGCATATCAAGTCCTGCGTGGCTATCAAAATCACCAAAGCTCTCTCCTGTTTGATTCTGGCAATCAGACGCGGAAGGAGAGGGAATGGTGGAAACACATAAGCCAGATGGAACGACCAGGGTACTGCTAGAGCATCTATCAGTACTGCCTGAGGATCCCTTGACCTGGATCCGTAACGAGGAAGTTTGGCATTCTGACGAGACAACATCAGATCCAATTCTGGTGTGCCCCATAGCTGAACCAGTTGAGCAAACACCTCCGGATGGAGCTCCCACTCCCCCGGATGAAAAGTCTGACTTAGAAAATCTGCCTCCCAGTTCTCCACCCCTGGGATATAGATCGCTGATAAATGGCAAGAGTGAGTCTCTGCCCATCGGATTAACCTGGAAACTTCTATCATCGCCAAGGAACTCCTTGTTCCCCCCTGATGATTGATATAAGCTACAGTCGTGATGTTGTCCGACTGAAACCTGATGAATCCTGCCGAAGCCAGCTGAGGCCACGCCTGAAGAGCATTAAATATCGCTCTAAATTCCAGAATATTTATCGGTAGGAGGGCCTCCTCCTGAGTCCACAAACCCTGTGCTTTTAGGGAATTCCAGACTGCACCCCAGCCCAGTAGGCTGGCGTCCGTCGTTACAATAACCCACGCTGGCCTGCGGAAACACATTCCCCTGGACAGGTGATCCTGTGACAACCACCAAAGAAGAGAGTCTCTGGTCTCTTGATCCAGATTTATCTGAGGAGATAAACCTGCATAATCCCCATTCCACTGTTTGAGCATGCATAGTTGCAGTGGTCTGAGATGCAAGCGAGCAAACGGAACTATGTCCATTGCCGCTACCATAAGTCTGATTACCTCCATACACTGAGCCACTGACGGCCGAGGAATGGAATGAAGAGATTGGCAGGTGGTTAAAATCTTTGATTTCCTGACCTCCGTCAGAAATATTTTCATGTCCACCGAATCTATCAGAGTTCCCAGGAATGGAACTCTTCTGAGAGGAATAACAGAACTCTTTTTCACGTTCACCTTCCACCCATAAGATCTTAGAAAGGCCAACACTAAGTCCGTGTGAGAATTGGCAAGTTGGAAAGTCGACGCTTGAATTAAGATGTCGTCTAGATAAGGCACCACTGCTATGCCCCTCGGCCTTAGGACCGCCAGAAGGGACCCTAGCACCTTTGTGAAGATTCTTGGCGCCATGGCCAACCCGAAGGGAAGAGCCACAAACTGGTAATGCCTGTCCAGAAAGGCAAACCTGAGGAACTGGTGATGATCTTTGTGGATAGGAATGTGTAGATACGCATCCTTTAGATCCACTGTAGTCATATATTGACCCTCCTGGATCATTGGTAAAATAGTCTGAATGGTCTCCATCTTGAAGGATGGAACTCTTAGGAATTGGTTTAGGATCTTGAGATCTAGAATTGGTCTGAAGGTTCCCTCTTTTTTGGGAACCACAAACAGATTGGAGTAGAAACCTTGCCCCTGTTCTGTTTTCGGAACTGGGCAGATCACTCCCATGGTAAAAAGGTCTTCTACACAGCGTAAGAACGCCTCTCTTTTTGTCTGGTTTACAGACAATTGAGAAAGATGGAACCTCCCCCTTGGAGGAGAATCTTTCAAATCTAGGAGATACCCCTGGGTTACAATTTCTATGGCCCAGGACTCCTGAACGTCTCTTGCCCAGGCCTGAGCAAAGAGAGAAAGTCTGCCCCCTACTTGATCCGGTCCCGGATTGGGGGCTACCCCTTCATGCTGTCTTAGTGGCAGCAGCAGGCTTTTTGGCCTGTTTACCCTTGTTCCAAGCCTGGTTAGGTTTCCAGGTTGGCTTGGATTGAGCAAAGTTCCCCTCTTGCTTTGCAGCAGGGGAAGAGGAAGCGGGACCACCCTTGAAGTTTCTAAAGGAATGAAAATGATTTTGTTTGGTCCTTGTCTTAATTGATTTATCTTGAGGGAGGGCATGACCCTTCCCTCCAGTGATGTCTGAAATGATCTCTTTCAGTGCAGGCCCGAATAGGGTCTTACCTTTGAAAGGGATGGTCAAAAGTTTAGATTTAGATGACACATCAGCTGACCAGGACTTAAGCCATAACGCTCTTTGCGGTAAAATGGCAAAACCTGAATTCTTTGCCGCTAACTTAGCAATGAACAAAAATTTTCTTTAGGAGACCCTCTAACTTTTTATCCATAGGATCAATGAAAGCACAACTGTCTTCAATAGGTATAGTTGTACGCTTAGCCAGAGTAGAAATAGCTCCCTCCACCTTAGGGACCATCTGCCATGAGTCCTTTATGGTGTCAGAAATGGGGAACATTTTCTTAAAAACAGGAGGGGGAGCGAACGGAATACTTGGTCTATCCCACTCCTTAGTAACAATGTCCGAAATCCTCTTAGGGACTGGAAAAACATCAGTGTAAAAAGGAACCTCTAAATATTTGTCCATTTTACACAATTTCTCTGGAACGACAATAGGGTCACAATCATCCAGAGTAGCTAAAACCTCCCTGAGCAATAAACGGAGGTGCTCTAGCTTAAATTTAAATGCCGTCATATCTGAATCTGTCTGAGGGAACATCTTTCCTCAATCAGAAATCTCTCCCTCAGACAGCAAATCCCTCATCCCTACCTCAGAACATTGTGAGAGAATATCGGATAAGGCTACTAAAGCATCAGAAGGCTCAGCATTTGTTCTTAACCCAGAGCTACTGCTCTTCCCTTGCAACCCTGGCAGTTTAGATAAAACCTCTGTGAGGGTAGTATTCATATCTTGCAAGGTGAAAGAATTAGACGCAGTAGAAGTACTTGGCGTCGCTTGTGCGGGTGTAACTGGTTGTGACACTCGGGGAGAACTAGATGGTGAAACCTGATTTACTTCTGTCTGAGAATCATTTAATGCCAAATTCTTATAAGTCAAAATATGCTGTTTGCAATTTATAGACATATCAGTACAATTGGGACACATTCTTAGAGGGGGTTCCACAATGGCTTCTAAACAAATTGAACAATAAAGTTTCCTCAGTGTCAGACATGTTTAACAGGCTAGTAATGAAGCAAGCAAGCTTGGAAAACACTTTATTTAATGAAAAAAACACAATTTGCAAAAACGGTACTGTACCTTTAAGAGAAAAAAAGGCATACACAAACTGCAAAACAGATTAAAATTGCTTAAAAAATTCAGAAATTTTAACAGTGTACCCACTAAGCTTTAGAAGGATTGCACCACAAGTAACAAAGCAATAGACCCCCAAATGAAAAAAACGGATTGATAAGTGTCTAAAACCGGTTAAAACCCCCTAAAGCACCTTGCCACAGCTCTGCTGTGGCCCTACCTGCCCTTAGGAAGTGATAATATGGGGTTTAAAGCTTCAATTAGTCCCTCAGAAGACTCTCAGGACCTCAGAAGTTGCTTGCTGCTTGTAAATGTAGGCCACGCCCACTTCACCCGATGTTGCTGGGGCCTACACAAAACTAACAAAACCTGCCTAAAAGCCATGTGGGTTATAAACAACCCAAAAGAACCCTCAAGCAAATGTTCCATAAAACAGAAAATGTTACTCCCAGACACAAAACCAAATTCAGATAACAAACTGAGTGCCCACAAAAAATTAGCCCTTTATGCAAGCTAGTAAAAACCTCTGATAACACTAGGATTACTGCTTACCCTTCCCCTAATGGGGACACTGTCAGCCTTTCTCAGTTAACACAGTCTTTGCAGAAAATATGACTGAACATACCTCATTGCTGTATAGCAAGAAACCGTTCCTCACACTGAAGTTTTCCTGTACTCCTCAGCTCATGTGGGAACAGCAGTGGACCTTAGTTACAAATGCTAAGATCATCATCTTCCAGGCAGAAATCTTCATCTATGTCCTGCCTGAGAGTAAATAGTACAACACCGGTACCATTTAAAAATAACAAACACTTGATTGAAGATAAAATAAAACTAACAGTTTAACACCTCTTCTCTTTACCCTTCCTGCTTAGAGCCAGCAAAGAGAATGACTGGGGGGTGGAGTTAAGGGGGGAGCTATATAGACAGCTCTGCTGTGGTGCTCTCTTTGCTACTTCCTGTCAGGAAGGACAATATCCCACAAGTTAGGATGAATCCGTGGACTCGGTACATCTTGCAAAATAAATAAATAGGAAACATCTATTAGAATAAAAGAATATTAACTGTTTTGAACTATAGAACAGAAAGTTTACAGATTAAAAAGATCATAGAACAACATTGGGACATCTTTGGTTGTGGGCTAATCACAACATTGGGCTTATACGATTGAGCTTGTTTTAAAGCTCAAAGACAAGTGGGTAAACCAAATAGAAGGTACTCAAAGTGAAACATCTAACAGGATTGCACTAAATTGTTTTTTCTCTCTCCCCTTTGAGGTGTCCTGTTACTGAATATTACTTAGAGGAATTGCTGGGTGTGAGCCTATCACATCACTGCGATTTTACGATAGAGCTCGTTAAAAGCTCTTAAATATGTGAGTAATATAGCACTATTGTAACAGTTGTTTTGTTAAGCATCAATTATTTGAGATACTGAAGAACAAAGTAATATAAGTATATCCTCATAATTATTCTTTGCAGGCAATTTTTTGCAGCATTTAAAAATGTGTTGTTTATTTGCAAGTGGATGTGCGTCAATACTCGCTGTTTTGTGTATCCTCTTATAATTGCTTGTATTATTATTATTATTTCCCCCCCCCCAATTATTTTTTATTGAGGTTGTTATAAACTAATACAGTGTATGTAGAATTGCCAAAACTTAAGTAGTACAAACGTTGGGATACAATTCACAGTACTAAAACAGTGTACAGTCAGGTAAATACAAATTCAAAATGTAATGGGCAGAGATAGCTGTAACCTCATTTTTATAATTATATAGAGCTCCTCTGAAATTAGTAGGCTACTTTTGGACCGTGGCAAAATATAAATACTCAATGGAGGTAAGTAAGTTGAGTCTATAGCCGCTTTTCGTTCTTCTGTATGTAATATGTATTACACTCATCAACAGATCATCACCGTCTAGAGAAATAAAAGTGAACAAACACATGCGTACAATTAATACCGAAATAATAGAAGTGGCATAATAGATCTTTTATGAATCTGTCTACTCCATTTCACTACAGAAAATGTGTTGTGCACACTTCAAAGTCTATCTATAACTGGAAATTGTTGAGATCACTGAAAAGAAGTATTGTTGATGTGCTTGTATTATTTTAACACATTTATATCACAATTTTTCAACACCTTTGTGAAGACTAATGAAGCTGTAGAAATGCTGAAGGGAAGGAAAGGGCTGCAAACGGGAAATGACAACTTCCAACAGCAAACCTTAGTACTTTCTAGGTGACTCTGTGATGGGAATTTGAAAGTAAGCATCTTTGAGATTGACAGAAAGAAGAAATACTTATAGAGGCATCTGATTGATGACTGAGAGTAAAGACTGCATCTTGAAACTTTGAGCCTCCAGGAATTTAGACTTTGTAGATCCACGACAGGCCTCCAGGAATCATCCTTTTCCTTCACTAAGAAAAGGGGGGGGGGATGATAAAATCCCTGATTGTAAAGATGCACTAGTACCTGTTGAATAACATGCTTATTCAAAAGTGTGCTGCCAAACTGGTAAATGTCCTTTTTTTATAGTGGCAATGTCCCTAGGTGAGGAGAGAGATTCCCAGTCCTGTCCACCTCATAGCTGGACAAAACTAGGAGGTGGTGGTGCTAGAGGGCTATTTTTACACAGGTAACCAGGGGAGTGGGCAGTTCTGGTCACATCTTTTGGGAGAGGGGTTCTTACTGGTATTACAAGGGAGGGCCAAGAGCAATACACTATTTGTTTACCTTGGTTAATGATATCCTTCCAAAACATTTTTCATGGACAAAAGACTAAGATGCATCTCATCAGAATTACAGGACTTTTTCATACTGGTTTCTGTTGTATTCTCAAACATTTAATTACTTTCGTTGCAGAATATGAAAACTATGGCATACTGATATTTCATTATTTTATGTCCGCTTTGTGGGGAATCCGTAGCAGAACTCCTTTGCCAGTATCTGCATTTTAGCATTAGCTTGCTGGATTCCAAGCTAGATATTTTTTCAACAAAATGAAAGTATATATGGGCATAGTAAATTACATTATCTATCCTGCAGAATGGTGCTTTCCATATGGATCTTACAGTGGATAGTCATGATCTTGGTTTCAGCACTACACAATGAGAACCAGGACTACTAATTTAAGATGTTGGTTAGTAGATCAATCAGTGTTGCTAACAAACATGTTGGGACTTAAACAGTCTATTGGGCTTTCTTTGGCACTTTTTACTAATCTGTAAAACACAGAAATGTCAAGAAAAATATTAACAAAAACAAAAAAAACAATGCACTTAGTTACAAACACACCACATATTTTTATTAACAGTTTTTTGTCATTACGACTTACATTATATTTGGGTTCACAAAAATAAACCCAAAGAGGTTTTATAAAATGTAACATATAATTACGCAGTAACTTTTCATTCTACAGATGAAAACAGCACAAAAAGTTATGACCATAGAACATTAGTCCTTACGGTGTAGGTTTACACAACTATTCTGTGAAATATTTAACAAAGCAGTTTGAAATTATGACTAAGGACAGTAGATTTTGATTAGCAATACACCATTTGGAAATTGTTATTCTAAGATCATAATGTAATTATTTGTGTCTGCAGAATTCAGGAGACAAATGGTAGAACCATTGGTCCCAGAATCAGCTGCACATTAAAAGACTTCAGTCACTTGTTATTTTATGAAGAACAAAAATATGTTAAAAAGCAAGGTTTAATATGTCAGTTGGTTTCACAAAGCAATTTAAATTCCACTAAACAAATTTTAGCCAAATTCACAGATATTGCTCTTTATACTTCCATGGTTTGCATGACAAGGGGCAGATTTAATCTCAAATAATATTTTTATCTGCAAGTAATGAATATAAAGGTGGACCAATGATACAAAATAAGACCACATTCCAGATTTTGGGACATATTTCCTAGATCAAAAAGTATATATAAAAATACTTATATGAATGTGTACAGTTTTGTGACATATCTGCTAAATTTATATTTTAGGACCATACCACAACTTCTTTATATGTGAGCTACTATACAATCTTTAATGATCATAGGGGCTACCACAATATATTACAATTGAACTAATTTGAGGTTAGTTCAATTGTTATATATTTTAGTAGCCCCTATGTTCATTATGGGGAAAAAAATACTTATGTTTATGAATCTCAATTTAATTTAACTAAAATACTATACTGCTCTAAAAGTGGCATTTAATGGACCATTTCAAAACAAATTTATAGTAACACCATAAATGTTTTACAAGTTCCAAGAACTCTGATAGGATTTTGTGTACTTGATTTAGATATGTTGTGCAAAATACCAATAATACAATGCAGATGCTGACAAATTTCTTTCAAACATAGCCAGCATAAATATTGAAGGATTTTACATATATGGAAAACCCGAAAAAGTTAAGAGCCTTCATTTAAATTATCGTTTGACTTGTAGGACTTTCAAAAGAAAAATAAAAGCTGTTAAGCCGATGAAGAAGGTTGGTTACTTTCTAAAATGTTTAACATAACATTCTAAATACAATTTTTACAGACTGCTTTGAAAGATTAATAAAAAGTCAAAAATACTTAATTTCTGCATTCAAAAGCCAATATATAAACACTGTTTTTTTTATTAAAAAAATAAACTTAGTAGAACTAATATGTGCTTGTTAAGCATATTCATAACATCTTAAATTGCTTTGTGTACTTTCATAGCTGAGTAGAGCAAACATTTAGCATCAGTAGCTAAATAAATATACCAGCATTAATACAAAATAGCTATACATCCAAATTTACTGTGAGGAAACAATAGCTTATGGTCTTCCAAACCCAGAACAAAATATATGTATACCAAAATACAGCCAGCTGTTGTGCTAATATGATCTATAAAATATATTTGCAGAAAAGTAACAAAAAAGATAAAGATTGCAGAATTATCTTGTTAACTATCCAGAAAGTGAGTGCAAGTCGGCTAGGTCTTTGCCAGACGTGGGCAGATTCCAATCCATTAGATATTGCTGTGCAAAAACTTCACAATCAACTGGTTTTTGGCATTGTTATCTATGGTGGGACAACCCATTAGTTAAAGCTCCCAAACCAAATATACCAATGTGACAAAAAAAAAAAAAAAATCAATATACTCATATTGTGTAAACAATGGTAAAAATATACAATTTTAAAAACAAAAAAAATAATGTCTGGACCATAAATTGCAATAATAAACTAACATTATGAAGGTCATATCTTAATTAAAGTGAATGTAAAGTTTAATGAATAAGTGCCCAGTTACTAAAACTAATCTTAAAAACAGGTGCACTTTCATTTAAACTTTACAAAGACGCTTATTTTTAAAAATACTTACTTTTGCGTTATGGTAAACATAACGCTGATGCTCCGCCCGCAGCTCCTGCTTTCATTAGCATATCGATGGCTTCCTCCAATTGTTGTGTGCCTCATGAGCTGGATGCCAAATGGGGCACACAACGATTGGAGGAAGCCAGATTCGTCATCAATCTGCTAAAGAAAGCAGGAGATGTTGGGCGGAGGATCAGCGTTATGTTTACCATAACACAAAGGTAAGTATTTTAGAAAATAAGCGTCATTATAAAGTTTAATGAATGAAAGTGACCCTGTTTTTTAAGATTACTTTTAGTTACTGGGCACTTATTCATTAAACTTTACAAACGCTATGTTTTATGGCTTAAAAGCCTCCTTTTAAAGTAAGAAGCAACCATGAACTGAGTATGCTCAAAAACTTTAAAGAAGCTGTGCCAAAATGCATATTCAAATATGTTAAAGCTACTGAATTGTAAAAAATCAAGTGAAATACTGCTTGAAAAGTGTTTTCTCATAGATTAGAATGCCCTTGATTTTGAAAATTGCAGAAAAAGCTTCTAGTGGACTGGAACACATCCCATGGCATCATTTTTGTTTGAATTTTTTTTCCATTTATACCGTTTGACGTCTCAAACAGACTTTACCAATAGGTAAGATAGCACTGCCTTTCTACATAGATAACAATACTCTGCTTTATTAGTAGCCAAATACTCTGTTTTGTTTAGCTCTCTTTTAAACTGTCAATGTCCACAATGCAAAAAGAACACAGATTATCAGAAAAAAAGATGTTACTATTAATTTAACTATGTCAGTAACAATAAAATGTATGTTAATGATCACATAGAAAAGTTTATGAGATCAATAACATTAAAGCTTATAATATGTTATGTAATCTATTCATATTTTGTTCTGGATTTATATAGTTTGTAAATTGAGCAACAAAATAAAGAACAGCCAACTATACATATGTCTGCCCCTTTTACTGTTCACAAAACCTAGGGGCTAATTTATCAAGGGCCAAATAGCCCCTGATGCCCCTGTTTCCGCGCTATCCTTCAGGCTCGCCGGAAAAAGCAGTTATGAAGCAGCGGTCTTAAGACCGCTGCTCCTTAACTGGTCCGTCTGCTCTGAGGCTGCGGACATCAATCCGCCCGATCTCATACGATCGGGCTGATTGACACCCACTGCTAGCGGCCGACTGGCCGCGAATCTTCAGGGGGCGGCATTGCACAAGCAGTTCACAAGAACTGCTTGTGCAATGATGAATGCCCACAGCGTATGCTGTTGGCATTCATCTATGTCTGTCGGTCATGATCCGCTGAGTGGATCATGTCGGACAGACTGGTGATAAATCGGCTGTCTAGTGTCCAAAAATATGTATACATATTCTTTTTTTTACCATGCACATATTTAATGAAGGGCAGCTAAATTCTCTAGCAATCTGTATTACCTTTACATAGGAACAACATATTAGGCCAAATAATAAGTCTTATTTATACTATACAGCTTGGAGTGGCTTAAACAGTAAAAATGTAATTCTTTCATAAAACTTTGTGCTTTCCTAAACCAATTGCATGGTTACACTGCAAAGCAATAAAGTACAATACCTCAAGCATTAAAGAAAAACAACAGCTATGCGCCCAAATGTGATCCTTCAAATAGCAAACCATGAGTTAGCCTTTCTTTGTAATTTACATTTCCTTAGAAATATTCAAATTAAACTTCTGTTTTCAGGTTGCAGGTTCAACCAAACAGGACCATTTGAAAACCATATTAAAGGCACTGAGACATATTGAACATGAGTATTCTGAAAGAGATTTAAATTATTTAATTGTGCCTTTTGTATATGACCTGAGAGAAAGATTATTCTGCATTGTTTTGGAATGACATACTGGGTGCTGGGTCTTTGGAAATCTGTCAACAACACAAGTGATCCCCAACTCCTCAAATACCCCAAACAGGTCAGCTATAATGAAAACCGGGCTTGTTGGTGGTACTTGAGGGACGTGGTTGAGAAACACTGCGATAGAGCACAGGTGAAATAACCAGCTGATCAGTAACCATGGTTATTAACCAGCTGATGGGTGAGAGCAGATTATGTCCTCTGTGCTCTAATTCAGACATGAAAAATATCTGTCCTGGTATTGGTACTTGAGGACTGGAATTGAGAAACCCTACTCTAGCTAATCTGTCAGTATTAGTAGCAAATAACTTGGTGATAAGGATGAAAATGTCTCAATAGAATTCGGAAAGTTAAACCTCTGAGCATTGCTGAAACTTTTGCAAAACAATTATACTACTCTAGTTTATTAAAGGGAGACTATCTGGTGTACTGCTAAATGCATACAAATAATCCTATTGCTGAGTACACACCTGCTCCAGAGTTCGCCCATATGCTTATTGTGACTTACCTACTCCACCACCTGCCCAGCACTGACATTTTTTACAACCTATGCAAGAATCATGTGCTCAGAAACAGTATGTTCCTGCTGCCTGCTTTCCTGATCCTTTACAACCCTGTCACTGAATGCAGAAAATCAGGAAAGTGCAGAGTACAGTTTCTCATTGGCCATATTACCAAGCTTGAAGGGCTCGGACATAATCACAGTTCAGTGCTGAGTGGATGGTGGACCAATTAAATTACTGCACATGGGGGAAAAAATAATATTTTTATGCACTCAGAAGCAAATCTTCACACAACTTTGTCCTTCATCTGTGTTTAAATTATATTATTATTATCGTTGCAAAGTTAGCCCCTTTTCCAACACATTAAAGATTGCAGTGAGAAAACTTTGTGTTGAGCTCCTTTGGTTTTGGGGCTTTTTTATGGCATTCTAAACCATTAAAAGCTTTGAAATAGTGAAGCCACACAGAACTATGATTATAATGATGAAACAGGAAACTTGGGGTTTCTTATGACTTGTTAAACACAAGAAAAACTAAAGAGAGACCACATTTTCGCAAGATTCTCTTTGGCACCTACAGTATTGATGATAAGTACCTAATGTGTTAAACTACAATTCATTTGACCAATAACGCCAATTTATTGTTGGCAATTAATTTAATTTGCATTATTTTATAATCACTCTTTAAACATTTAAACACTGAATTGCAATCAGAAATGAACATTCAAATGAACAGACTTTACGTTCAAATGTAATTTGATCTATATTTAAACTTATAAAAGCACAAAATGATTGTGTTTATTAACTTGTGAACTGAGCAAATCAAAAGGGCATTTCAAGGGGTAAAAATAAAAGAGTAATAAAAATGGGCAACAATCTGCTGAAAATTGTTTTCTGATGGCTTTAAGCTTGAAAACCATTAAAAACACAACTCTTCTAATGCATAAGAATAGGTTCATTAGAACTATAAATTTGGTTTAGCAGTAGTGCAATGACACTGTTGCCTTTACAGCAACTAATGTTGGCATCCCTACTACACAGTTAACATTTTTAAAATATTCTAGATCCCATGGGGTAAACAAGCATTAAGAAAAAAACAGCTGCCATTCACTACTTTATATAGAAGCACAAAACCACTATTTTTTTTAGCCAGTTCTTCACCAGCTGACAGGTTCAAAAAGAGAAAATGGCACAACTACATCCCATGCAGATTAAGATAAATTATAACTGATTAAAAAGTTTCACTTTACAAAAAACTATCACAAGAGTGTTCAGTTGAATTAATTTCTCAACCGGCTCTTTTTTTGTTACAGTGCACGTTTTACACACAAGTACAGGTAGCTCAAATATCTGGATTTCTATCCCAGAGCACAAAACTGAATAAATATCAGACAATTTTAAGAATATATAACGCTATGATGTCTGTGAAGAGCTTATATATATATATATATATATATATATATATATATATATGCAAGTGTATAGCTAGATATATATATATATATATAATAAAATGAATTTGAAAACAACTTGTTCCTTTATAAAGTACAGTGCCCAGTCATAAAGGAGTTTTACCCTCCTCACTGCCAGACTGCCCCTGTAAATTACCACATCAGGAACACGCATAGTCACGTGTTACAGGATCATACCGCAGTGAAGCAATCTAGAGACCATGGGCTACAACAAAGTGACACACAGTGTCACAGACATTGCAGTGAAACTATTCTACACCTTTACATAAGTCATTTTAAATAGGTATGTACATATATACACGTTTTTCATTTTAAATACAATCAAGAAAAAAAGAGATACAATTTGTATCAACAAACAAAAGGTCATTTCTGGTTATGTGAGGCGGATATTTCGGTTGCCCTTCCCATTCATGATTGTAATGGTACCAATAACGTGAATAGGGTGATGATGCTTAGTAGGAAAGAGAGGATCAATCTTAGAACACCGGGAATATAAGAAAGACAATTTAAAGGTGCAATGTTCTCAGTCTGTAGATAAATCATTTGATAAAATGTTCTAAAAGATAGTGATCAAAGCCATTGTTGCAGGGAAAAAACTGATGCATTTAATATTTTTTGGAAATTTGAAACTTGTTGAGTATTAAAGCTCAAAACTAGCTATGAAGTATCTAAAAAATGGTGGTATTGGCCTATCTATTTATAGATATCTACACAAGACAATAAAAAATGGTGGTATTGGCCTATCTATTTATAGATATCTACACAAGACAATAAAAAATGGTGGTATTGGCCTATCTATTTATAGATATCTACACAAGACAATAAAAAATGGCTTCCAGAAAAAAATGTGTTAGGACTTCATATGCCATTAAACTCCTGTTTTTTTTTTTTAAACATTGCACCCCTACTTGCTTTTATATTTCCTTGGTTGTCAAACCTACCTCTCTAATGCGTGCACCATGCTGAGAATTTGAAATATGTCCATGCTATAACTGGGACAGATGAGTAAGAAGCTGAATAGTTTCAGAGCAGCCGAAGACCCGTCCTCAGAAGCCCAGAGAAAACCCTGACTGCAGCCAGAAGTTCCATGTGTTTCACAGCAAGAAACATTTAGGCAGTTATCACCTTCTCATGAAGAAACAAAGGGCTCTTGAAGCAACCCTTCTACACTTTCATGAAAAAACCTGAAGTCAAAAATCCATGGCTGGGAATACCGGCTACGGAACGGCTTCAAAGTCTCCAAATATTATACAATGGTTCATTACAAAAAAAATAAATAATAGCGAGGGGTCAGCGACCTGAGTGCAGCAGAAAACAAGCAAGAAAATGCCTGGCCAGGCAATGTTATCTGCAGTGCTTCTATAAAGGTTTATACTTATTAATATCCACACACTCCTCTATCACAAAAAAGTGCAATACTTTCACATGTAGAAAGTAAAGTGAGCCGGCTTCTGCTTAAATTATCCAGGACCTGCTGGGGCAAAGAAGTGGCTTTTAACACAATACAGTGTGTTTTAAGAATCAGAAAGGTAAACAAGCAATCATACAGTTTAGATCACAAAAGCTATTTAGAAATTCTTAGTATAAGATGAGGTTAAAGCTTCAAAAAGGGGTAACTCAGCGAATCTGGTATGTTATCTGCATTTATTGCACTATTTCTTCTCATCACAAAATATATATTTATACTGCAAAAGGTACGTTTGGTTTATTATTTAAAATGAACATTCATTTCTTATGGCCATTATGATCTTACTTAGTAGATCAGTTTTATTGCAAAACTTTGTGTTTCATAAAAAGGCCAAATCTTCTATAAACTAAAAAAATAAACTTTATTCATATAGAGCATGCAATTTTAAGAAACTTTTTTTTTTTACTTTGCTTCATTCTCTTGGTATCCTTTGTTGAAAAGTAAAACTAGGCAAGTTTGGAAAGTGTATTAATATTGCATGCTCTCTCTGAATCATGAAAGTTTTAAGTTTGACTTTACTGTCCCTTTAATGATGTGGTCAATTAAGTGTATACTTTTACACTAAATACGTTTTTTTGGCACTTTCCCTATATGGGATGGAAATGTTACAATCAATTTATGTATAAAACCCCCTAAATATTTAAATGACTATTACTTTAGTACGTGTGATGTCTATATTCTTGAGCAGATTCTGCAGTATCTTTGCATGAGAAATGCATTAACAAGAAACCGTTAACAATATCTTATGTACGCAAAAGTTTTAGTTCAGAAAACAAGGATAACATTAATGAACAAGTGGCTACTGTCCTGATATTATTAATCTCATGAACACTAAGCAATAGAGCTAGAAAAACTAACTTAATACCAAGTTAAAAGTGTGCAACATAGACATAAAAATACAACACTATTAGTGATTTAGTATAATGAGGTTTAAAGGGACATTCTGTTTTCAAATATTTTTCATTAAAGCATTTTTTTTTTATGCGTTCCTCTACTAGGTGTTTAACCTCTGCAACGGGGTTAAAGACATAGTCAAAGTCATGCACCTGGCACACATCCACATCACTCAAAAAATGATAGGATAGGGACTGGAGCATACATACTTATGCTGCTCCAGAGTGATTTACAGGCAGTATCCCTATCTGCAGTGGCAATGCATTGCACCCACATCTGTGATTATGTGTTTA
This sequence comes from Bombina bombina, assembly GCF_027579735.1. NCBI lineage: Eukaryota > Metazoa > Chordata > Amphibia > Anura > Bombinatoridae > Bombina > Bombina bombina. The sequence goes on along the minus strand of NC_069499.1, from coordinate 720,762,988 downwards.
ACTCCTTAGCAGGCATTAAACACAATGTAAGAACATGGAAAAAGAGCATTTTATTTTTACACTGGAATGTCCCTTTAACCCACTGGGTTCTGGTAACCAATTAAGTATTTAATATCTTTGTAGTATGTAATTCTACTTTATACTGATGATTGGATTTCTGAATATACAGTGATCTCCAAAAATAGAGATATCCTACTCCACCAGCACAGATAGTACCCCCCAAAAAATAAATAACAATAAATACATAGTACTAATCATTCTTTTCTAAACCAAAATCTTGAACTATGTAAGTTTCTTTCGGTGTGGTTTCATACTGAAATATTTGGTTATGTATGCAATTATGTAGCACATTGTGCTAATTTATCCATCTTACATCAGTGTATTATGTTATGATCCCACCTATAAGTTAAACATATATATATATATATATATATATATATATATAAATTATATTTTTGTAAGGAGTCAGGGAGGGGAAAAAAAACAACTAAAAATATACACATATTTCACACATATATAAATATGTATATAAACATATGTACACATACATTTATACATATTTTAACTGCAAATACATAATTAAGCATGCAATATAATTGCTAACAATATGAATAAGCTCCTCTATTCACAGCTGGAGAGACTTAACACAACAAAATGCAAGCAACTCCTGTACTGTAATGATGTGCTGCAGCATCTGAGAGATTAAAACACCCTGTCCATCATCTGCATTTAAGAGTAGGAGCAGGACTTAAGGAAACTCTGTGATTAACCTGCCATGCAGGTTTAGCGGGGATATATACATACACCATAAAATATGCACTCCTCCAGGAATGCCTTTAAAATCATCTGAAACTTTAAAAATAAATAAAAGTCTGCTGTGTTCATGTAGTTTCAACTCTGGCAGAAATCTGCTGTAATAGGACATCAAAATGTGAAAATGTGTGCAGTAAATGATGCCAGTTTTCATTCAGGCAACACGATCAATAGATACTATTGTCCAGACATTAATTGTGCTGATTAGCATTGTTGTTGATGGCCTGATCTTAACCTAGAAACTATAAGAGCTGCAAGTTGCTGGGCGTCCGTTAAGTGTGGATTTTTCTCCATAACGGAGAGTACCACACCTGGAGGAAAGATGTTGCAAAGGTTTTTATAGGTTTGATACTGATGCTCTGGGATTATGTGTTGTTCTCTAATTTCACTGGACATGACTGGCCAATGAGGTGACCTCCAGAGTTGCTCCATCTTCTCAGGCATACTCCTTACCATGACAGGTTCATAGCAGGGCTGCATCAAGCTGTTGCTTAAAGGGTAAGAGTGGTAGTTGTAGGAATCTGTGGGGCATGGCAAGGGATCCCAGCTGGCATGTTGTTCACGGCACAGTGGTGGCCTTCTTTGCCGCATAGGGTTGCTCTCGTAGAGACGAGAGTCTGATATACTATCCATTCTAGTCATCACCAATGCTCTTCCAGGTTGGGCATTAGCAGCTGGGTGCATGTTCTCTTGTCCTGGGTAATCTCCTGGGCAGCTGGATCTTGCTCCTACAAGTGGGTGCTGAATGTGCAAAGCCAGGTGTGATGAAGAAGACTGTTTACGAGGAGGCTGTATGGGTTCCTCCTGTCCATAGCTCTGGACTCTAGTTAGAGCCTCGTGGTAGCCATGAATGAATGGCTGCAATCGATTCTGTGGGGGAGGTCTTTGAGGCTTCATGTTATCTTCAGGACCTGGATCAGAAATAGCCATGTACAAGTCACTATAGGAGGAATATGAGTCACCGCTGGTGTGACTCATGCAGCTGTCTGGACAGGGGCTGGAGTTCCTGGAGTATGATGCTCTATCCTGTTCTGAACTGTAATAATCTGAGTTGTGCATACTACTAATGCTCAGGTTTGAAAAGTCACTCAACATAGAGTAGTAACCGTGGTCTCCCAGAGACTCATATTTTGGATACTCCTCTGTGTAGCTCACAGAATTTCCATGGCTATTGGTCACCAAAATTGGAGGATAGTGAACACTTGTCATGTGCTCTAAAGAAGACTTCTGGTGAGAGAACTGTGATGAACCAGGCACTGGGCTGCTAGCAGACCGTGTGTTGAGGGCACTTACTGCATGGTTCTTAGGAGGAGGAAGGGTTGGCACACTAAGGGCAGACACCAGAGATGGCACAGAGTTGGCCTCTGATTTTCGAGCTGCTGAAAGCCTTTGCTCTGGTTCAATAGCTGCAGAGCGAATGCTGGGGTCTGACTGCCTCTTGGGAGCAATGCGTTTTGTTTCAATGCTCCCCTCTCCTTTAGAGGAGGAAGGCCCTGTACCACATTTCACTAGAGCACCCTCACTCATTGTCTTGACTGCAGAAAGTTTTGCACTAATTCTTAGTTCATCTGCTACTGATCTCAAAGGCTGATTTGCTCGCTCAGGGTGATAGTATTTACACTTGTGCCCATATGTACATTTCTTGCCTGAAAAACAAATTGCAGAAATTCATAATCAAATAAATAGTAAATCACTTTGGATAATTAATGTTCTGTAACTAGTTGCTGCCTTCCTTAATAGCTATATCAAGCGCATCTAAAAAATGCCATCCAAAGACAATGTATTTGGCACAGGTATGAATAAAATATGACAATCCAAAGTTAGTGAAATCAATTCTCATTTATCAGTAAGAGACAATAGTTTGTGGTCTGCAAATAAAACACATGGAACGTCATAAAAAAAACCCCTCTTTAAAACTATGTATGTATTTATGTGAAACAACCAAAGTGCATATGCTGTTACAGCCCTTACCATAAGGACATGGCTGTTTTTTATGCTCAGGAATAACTGGCTTTTTTCTCAAGAAGTTTTCCAGGCTCGGGCCATGTCTACCCAGGGGATCATCTGGAGGCATGAACCTAAAAAACAAGGAAGGGTTAGCTAGTTATTACAGAAGGTCACCACATAGGAAGGCAGATTGACTTTTAGCAAATGAGGTTAACAATTTAATTTTTGAAAGTATGGAAGACTGATTAGTAATTCTGACCTCCAGAATAAGTAAACACTGCACGCTATAAACTTACTGTGACTGAACCCTCTATTAAATACTCTTGTTATGTTCAGCACATTAAGAACCAGTTTCACAAAGTGTGGATATTTATAAGTAGCAGATTATTACTGTATTTCTAAATTAAAGGGACATTAAACCCAAACTTTTTCTTTCATGATTCAGTTAGAGCATGTCATTTTAAGCAACTTTCTAATTTACTCCTATTATCAATTTTTCTTTGTTCTCTTAGTATCTTTATTTGAAAAAGCAAGAATATAAGCTTAGGAGCCGGCCCATTTTTAGGATTAGTTTTCATGCTAGGCACCATGTTTCCTAAACCAAATCAAAGCAAGAACCGTTGTCTTGTGTTGAAGATCTTGAGCCCATACACCTTATGGATAAAGGAACATGCAGAGAAATATTTATCCAATACTGTATATGAAATCCTTAAAGGGATAGTCTAGTCAAAATTAAACTTTCACAACTCAGATAGAGCACAGGTGCCCAAAAGGTCGAGCGATACCTACCGGTTGATTGCGAATGCGCTGCTGGTAGATCGCAGGCCGAATTTATAAAAAAAAATTTTTTTTACCAAAAAAGTTTGTTGATCAAAATATGCAGTGGAGGGCTGAGGTGTGAGCATGTGCGGTGGAGGGCTGGGATGTGAGCAGAGTGAAGTCCTGTCCTGGCTGCCATTTGCAATATGCATTTAATACTGCCCAGCCCCAGCCCCTGTGTGGAGGACTCCAGTCCACATATTCAACACCTCCAGCTCACTTTCAGGTCCACCCAGCCAGGCAGCATCATAATCACGTGGCACTCGGCAGAATTGGTGGCGCGTGCAGTATAGTGTGGGAAATCCCCAGGACCGGAGCCAAAAACAAACAAAGTCTGTTGCCACAAAACGTATCCAAACATAAGGTAATGCCACACACCAAAATCCATAAAAACAAACATTGAATTTATGATTAATTCAATGTTTGTTTTTATGTACAACCACAATGTATATGTTTACATCCCTTCTGTTGTTCACAAGGCATTTACTTTATTTTCCCACAGACACAAAGAATACAAAATGTACCTAATTATTATTAATAAAATATAAAAAATGTTATGGGAGGAGAGGGTTATCCAGCATGATCTGGATTGGAAGGGGGCTACAAGAAGACCCTGTGTGATTATATACGAGGATTGTTTTTACATCTGATGCACTTTTCTGTTGCTCTCAATGCATGGGTTCAGACTGTAGAAGCCTCACACCATTTTTAGAGGGCCTCTAAAATGGTTTGAGGTTTCTACAGTCTGAGCACATGCATTAAGAGTAACAGAAAAGTGCCTCAGATCTATGTAAACATTGTTATACCCACTGACAGCCCCTCCCTCTGTCAGTCACATTCTCACATCAGACCTCAGATCAGACCCCTGATCCTGCAGCCTATCTGTCAGTCACATACTCACATAAGACCCCTGGTCCTGCAGGCCCTCTGTCAGTCACCTACTTACATCAGACCCCTGGTCCTGCAGCCCCTCTTTTCAGTCACATACTCAAATCAGACCTCAGATCAGACCCCTGGTCCTGCAGCCCATCTGTCAGTCACATACTCACATCAGACCCCTGGTCCTGCAGCCCCTCTGTCAGTCACATACTCACATCAGACCTCAGATCAGACCCCTGGTCCTGCAGCCCCTCTGTCAGTCACATACTCAAATCAGACCTCAGATCAGACCCCTGGTCCTGCAGCCCATCTGTCAGTCACATACTCACATCAGACCCCTGGTCCTGCAGCCCCTCTGTCAGTCACATACTCACATCAGACTTCAGATCAGACCCCTGGTCCTGCAGCCCCTCTGTCAGTCACATACTCACATCAGACCTCAGATCAGACCCCTGGACCTGCAGCCCCTCTGTCAGTCACATACTCACATCAGACCCCTGGTCCTGCAGCCCCTCTGTAAGTCACATACTCACATCAGACCCCTGGTCCTGCAGCCCCTCTGTCAGTCACATACTCACATCAGACCTCAGATCAGACCCCTGGTCCTGCAGCGCCTCTGTCAGTCACATACTCACATCAGACCTCAGATCAGACCCCTGGACCTGCAGCCCCTCTGTCAGTCACATACTCACATCAGACCTCAGATCAGACCCCTGGTCCTGCAGCCCATCTGTCAGTCACATACTCACATCAGACCCCTGGACCTGCATCCCCTCTGTCAGTCACATACTCACATCAGACCCCTGGTCCTGCAGCCTCGCTGTCGGTCACATACTCACATCAGACCTCAGATCAGACCCCTGGACCTGCAGCCTCTCTGTCAGTCACATACTCACATCAGACCCCTGGTCCTGCAGCCCCTCTGTAAGTCACATACTCACATCAGACCCCTGGTCCTGCAGCCCCTCTGTCAGTCACATACTCACATCAAACCTCAGATCAGACCCCTGGTCCTGCAGCCCCTCTGTCAGTCACATACTCACATCAGACCTCAGATCAGACCCCTGGACCTGCAGCCCCTCTGTCAGTCACATACTCACATCAGACCCCTGGTCCTGCAGCCTCACTGTCGTTCACATGCTCACATCAGACCTCAGATCAGACCCCTGGTCCTGCAGCCCATCTGTCAGTCACATACTCACATAAGACCCCTGGTCATGCAGCCCCTCTGTCAGTCACATACTTACATCAGACCCCTGGTCCTGCAGCCCCTCTGTCAGTCACATACTCAAATCAGACCTCAGATCAGACCCCTGGTCCTGCAGCCCCTCTGTCAGTCACATACTCAAATCAGACCTCAGATCAGACCCCTGGTCCTGCAGCCCATCTGTCAGTCACATACTCACATCAGACCCCTGGACCTGCATCCCCTCTGTCAGTCACATACTCACATCAGACCCCTGGTCCTGCAGCCTCGCTGTCGGTCACATACTCACATCAGACCCCTGGTCCAGCAACCTCGCTGTCGGTCACATACTCACATCAGACCTCAGATCAGACCCCTGGTCCTGCAGCCCATTTGTCAGTCACATACTCACATCAGACCCATAGTTCTGCAGCCCATCTGTCAGTCACATACTCACATCACACCTCAGATCAGACCCCTGGTCCTGCATCCCCTCTGTCAGTCACATACTCACATCAGACCCCTGGTCCTGCAGCCTCGCTGTCAGTCACATACTCACATCAGACCCCTGGTCCTGCAGCCCATCTGTCAGTCACATACTCACATCAGACCCCTGGTCCTGCAGCCCCTCTGTCAGTCACATACTCAAATCAGACCTCAGATCAGACCCCTGGTCCTGCAGCCCCTCTGTCAGTCACATACTCACCTCAGATCAGACCCCTGGACCTGCAGCCCCTCTGTCAGTCACATACTCACATCAGACCCCTGGTCCTGCAACCTCACTGTCATTCACATACTCACATCAGACCTCAGATCAGACCCCTGGTCCTGCAGCCCATCTGTCAATCACATACTCACATCAGACCCCTGGTCCTGCAGCCCCTCTGTAAGTTACATACTTACATCAGACCCCTGGTCCTGCAGCCCCTCTGTCAGTCACATACTCAAATCAGACCTCAGATCAGACCCCTGGTCCTGCAGCCCATCTGTCAGTCACATACTCACATCAGACCATTGGTCCTGCAGCCCCTATGTCAGTCACATACTCACATCAGACCTCAGATCAGACCCCTGGACCTGCATCCCCTCTGTCAGTCACATACTCACATCAGACCCCTGGTCCTGCAGCCCATTTGTCAGTCACATACTCACATCAGACACCTGGTCCTGCAGTCCCACTGTCAGTCACATACTCACATCAGACTTCAGACCTCACATCAGACCCCTGGTCCTGCAGCCCATTTGTTAGTCACATACTCACATCAGACCCCTGGTCCTGCAGCCCCTCTGTCAGTCACATACTCACATCAGACCCCTGGTCCTGCAGCCCCTCTGTCAGTCACATACTCACATCACACCTCAGATCAGACCCCTGGTCCTGCAGCCCCTCAGTCAGTCACATACTCACATCAGACCTTAGATCAGACCCCTGGTCCTGCAGCCCATCTGTCAATCACATACTCACATCAGACCCCTGGTCCTGCAGCCCCTCTGTCAGTCACATACTCACATCAGACCCCTGGGGTCCTGCAGCCTCGCTGTCGGTCACATACTCACATCAGACCCCTGGTCCAGCAACCTCGCTGTCGGTCACATACTCACATCAGACCTCAGATCAGACCCCTGGTCCTGCAGCCCATCTGTCAATCACATACTCACATCAGACCCCTGGTCCTGCAGCCCCTCTGTCAGTCACATACTCACATCAGACCCCTGGGGTCCTGCAGCCCCTATGTCAGTCACATAGTCACATCAGACCTCAGATCAGACCCCTGGACCTGCATCCCCTCTGTCAGTCACATACTCACATCAGACCCCTGGTCCTGCAGCCTCGCTGTCGGTCACATACTCACATCAGACCTCAGATCAGACCCCTGGTCCTGCATCCCCTCTGTCAGTCACATACTCACATCAGACCCCTGGTCCTGCAGCCTCGCTGTCGGTCACATACTCACATCAGACCTCAGATCAGACCCCTGGTCCTGCAGCCCCTCTGTCAGTCACATACTCACATCAGACCTCAGATCAGACCCCTGGACCTGCAGCCCCTCTGTCAGTCACATACTCACATCAGACCCCTGGTCCTGCAGCCCCTCTGTCAGTCACATACTCACATCAGACCCCTGGGGTCCTGCAGCCCCTATGTCAGTCACATAGTCACATCAGACCTCAGATCAGACCCCTGGACCTGCATCCCCTCTGTCAGTCACATACTCACATCAGACCCCTGGTCCTGCAGCCTCGCTGTCGGTCACATACTCACATCAGACCTCAGATCAGACCCCTGGTCCTGCATCCCCTCTGTCAGTCACATACTCACATCAGACCCCTGGTCCTGCAGCCTCGCTGTCGGTCACATACTCACATCAGACCTCAGATCAGACCCCTGGTCCTGCAGCCCATTTGTCAGTCACATACTCACATCAGACCCCTGGTCCTGCAGCCCCTCTGTCAGTCACATACTCACATCACACCTCAGATCAGACCCCTGGTCCTGCAGCCCCTCTTTCAGTCACATACTCACATCAGACCCCTGGTCCTGCAGCCTCGCTGTCGGTCACATACTCACATCAGACCTCAGATCAGACCCCTGGTCCTGCAGCCCATTTGTCAGTCACATACTCACATCAGACACCTGGTCCTGCAGTCCCACTGTCAGTCACATACTCACATCAGACTTCAGACCTCACATCAGACCCCTGGTCCTGCAGCCCATTTGTTAGTCACATACTCACATCAGACCCCTGGTCCTGCAGCCCCTCTGTCAGTCACATACTCACATCAGAACCCTGGTCCTGCAGCCCCTCTGTCAGTCACATACTCACATCACACCTCAGATCAGACCCCTGGTCCTGCAGCCCCTCAGTCAGTCACATACTCACATCAGACCTTAGATCAGACCCCTGGTCCTGCAGCCCATCTGTCAATCACATACTCACATCAGACCCCTGGTCCTGCAGCCCCTCTGTCAGTCACATACTCACATCAGACCCCTGGGGTCCTGCAGCCTCGCTGTCGGTCACATACTCACATCAGACCCCTGGTCCAGCAACCTCGCTGTCGGTCACATACTCACATCAGACCTCAGATCAGACCCCTGGTCCTGCAGCCCATCTGTCAATCACATACTCACATCAGACCCCTGGTCCTGCAGCCCCTCTGTCAGTCACATACTCACATCAGACCCCTGGGGTCCTGCAGCCCCTATGTCAGTCACATACTCACATCAGACCTCAGATCAGACCCCTGGACCTGCATCCCCTCTGTCAGTCACATACTCACATCAGACCCCTGGTCCTGCAGCCTCGCTGTCGGTCACATACTCACATCAGACCTCAGATCAGACCCCTGGTCCTGCATCCCCTCTGTCAGTCACATACTCACATCAGACCCCTGGTCCTGCAGCCTCGCTGTCGGTCACATACTCACATCAGACCTCAGATCAGACCCCTGGTCCTGCAGCCCCTCTGTCAGTCACATACTCACATCAGACCTCAGATCAGACCCCTGGACCTGCAGCCCCTCTGTCAGTCACATACTCACATCAGACCCCTGGTCCTGCAGCCCCTCTGTCAGTCACATACTCACATCAGACCCCTGGGGTCCTGCAGCCCCTATGTCAGTCACATAGTCACATCAGACCTCAGATCAGACCCCTGGACCTGCATCCCCTCTGTCAGTCACATACTCACATCAGACCCCTGGTCCTGCAGCCTCGCTGTCGGTCACATACTCACATCAGACCTCAGATCAGACCCCTGGTCCTGCATCCCCTCTGTCAGTCACATACTCACATCAGACCCCTGGTCCTGCAGCCTCGCTGTCGGTCACATACTCACATCAGACCTCAGATCAGACCCCTGGTCCTGCAGCCCATTTGTCAGTCACATACTCACATCAGACCCCTGGTCCTGCAGCCCCTCTGTCAGTCACATACTCACATCACACCTCAGATCAGACCCCTGGTCCTGCAGCCCCTCTTTCAGTCACATACTCACATCAGACCTTAGATCAGACCCCTGGTCCTGCAGCCCCTCTGTCAGTCACATACTCTTATCATACCCCTGGTCCTGCAGCCACTCTGTCAGTCACATACTCAGATAAGACCCCTGTTCCTGCAGCCCCTCTGTCAGTCATTTACTCACATCAGACTTCAGATCAGACCCCTGCTGCCAGGTATTAGCTCATCATGAGAGAATGGATATGATGGTCCATTCCCTTCCTGCTTTGCACAACTGTTTTTGTATCTAAAGATCTTAGCTTTTATTCTGATGGTGCTTTTTCACTTTAGCCTTCACTGACACTGAAAAAACTGCTGCTCCTTTCGATAAACATGTTACCACCAGTTTACACAGTTTGGAACTGCAATGGAAACTAGGCAATAGTTTTTATTCTGCACAAGCTCCCTCTGCCATCTCTCTCCCCTTGTTTAAAACTCCCTTACGCATTTACCATGAATATCCTTGTGTGTTCTAGAATTCTGTAGTCTCCAGAGCACAGAGTGAAAACTTGCAAGACTAGCAGTACTCAGTGGTTCATCCGCAAACCTTAAAATCTTAAATTGATTCCTAACATCTTAAAATGAGTGTGGTATCAAGCAAAAAAACCCCAAAAACCTATCATTTCCATGTGGAGTGGGAGTAAGATTATTTTTTCACAATGCATATGTCCTCTCATAAATGCATTTGTCTGATCTGCCAAAATGTATAGCTATGCCGAAGAAATTAAACGTGGAGAGGCATTTTCGGACACATCACAAAAACTATGATAATGATTTCCCTGCCAGAAGCAAACAAAGGTGAAAGAATTGAAATCTCAATTACATTGCTCAACAGTCACTTTTTACTCGACCAGGTACAAAAGCAAAGGCAGCGAGGCATTATTCCGGGTGAGTCACACCATTGTTAAACATAAAAAATCATTCTAAGATGGGCAAATGATAAAAGATGCATTTCTTGAGGCAGCAGACTCATTGTTTTGGAATTTTAAAAACAAATCTGAGATTACGTCCGCTATCAAAGCTATTCAGCTATCAAGAAATACAGTTACACATCGTTGTGAAATGATAGCTGATGACTTGACACAGCAACAGAGAAAGGACATAACTGATAGTTATAGTTTCTCACTGCAGTTAGATGAGAGCACGGACATTAGTGACAGTACAATTGTGCATTTTTATTAGGAAGGTGTTTAACGACATGAAAGCGAGAGAGAAACACTTTTGCCTAACAAAGCACATACTAGAGGTGAGGACATTTTTTAGTCATTTAAGGACTTTGTCAAGAAACAAAACAAAGCTACTGATATGTAAATTGGTGTTAATCACCACTGACGGTGCACCTGCAATGATTGGGCAGTCAAATGGATTAATTGCCAAGTGCAAGGATGAAGACACCTTTCCTGACTTCCTTCATTATCATTGTATAATACACCAACAAGCACTCTGTGGGAAAATGCTGAACATGAAAGAGGTCATGGATGTGACCATGAAAATTGTCTGCTCAATTCATGGACGTTCACTTCAGAGAAAGCTGTTTTGTGCGTATTTGGAGGAAGCTGATTACAATCATATAGCTCTCTTGCTGCGTACAGATGTGAGATGGTTAAGTAGGGGCGAATTCTTGCAAAGATTTTGCGAGCTGCTGCCTGGGATAAAGGAGTTTCTACTATCTACAAAAAATGCAGAATACAAACAACTTGAGGATGAAGAATGGCTTTTAGATTTGGCTTTTTTGACTGACCTGACAAACATGATGAATGAACTAAATTAAGAGCTGCAAGGTAAAGAGGAGACGGTGGTCAATATGATCAGCTCAGTTAATGCTTTCAAACGCAAACTACAGCTTTTCACATTAAAGTTGCAGCACCAGGAATAAGGAAAATTCAAAAACCTTGAATCTGAGCTGGATAACCAAGGGAAGGAGCCTGCACAACTTGACAGTAAGTGGTTCATTCAGCAAATTAAAATGGTCAGCTCAGACCTTGACAAATGTTTTCAAGACTTTGCTCTACTTGAACCAAATCGCTACATTTATGTGTTTTCCATTTAGAGATGTGCATGAGATAAATTCCCTGGCCGCAGACATGGGAAAGCTGTTCCAGATAAACCCATCTACATTTGAGAATGAGATTTTAGCACTGCAGTCTGACATTGAAGTGAAGGCGAGGGCCTCTCATGGCACGTTTTGGAACTTTCTTGCAGAAGAAAAGTATCCAAATATCAGAAAATGTGCTACCTCATCGTCTGCTTAGTTTAGCTCAACTTATTTATATGAATCAGCCTTTTCCCATATGAAGATTATTAAGTCAAAACAACGATCCACCATGACCGATGTCAATTTGGAGGCCTGTTTGAGGCTAGCTACCAGCAGCTACTGCCCGGATTATGCAAAACTGTCTAATTCCATTCAGTGCAAGTCATCAGAGTAAAGACCCTGGCTATTGAAATCTATTTTGCTGTGAGTATTTTGAGTTTTTTGTTGGTGAATTCAGATGATGTCTTCTTACTGATCTGCCCCAAGTCCTTTCAAACCTGTCTTGCTGTGCAAGCTTAAGTTGTTAATTCAGCAGCAAGGCCAGTTAGTTGATGGTTTTTCCAAGAACCTGGGGCAGATCTGCATTCAGTAAGAAGCCCCCACTTGCATTCACCAACATCTAACTGGCCTGCTGCTGAATTAACAACTCCAGATAGCTTTTAAAGAACCTGGGGCAGATCTGGTTTCAGTAAGAAGCCATCACCTGAATTCACCAACATCTAACTGGCCTTGCTGCTGAATTAGCAACTCAAGCTTGCACAGCATTGTGACGTACAATCTTTATATGACCATTTTTATTCTTTTTAGTCTAATAAATATTCTATATATTTAATATTTGCTTGTATGCATTAACTAATTGTATTGTAGTTATGTGTATTTACTTTTACAGTTAAAGTAAATGCACATAACTACAAAAAATGACTTACCTACTGTTTATATTACTTCTAAGTGAATTCCATTGTTTGCTTCAGTTGAATGTGGTGATTGAATGGAACTATTTTAAGGCTTGTTCTATCTGACTGCTTTTGGGCCAGACATCCTGCTTGATTTTATTACCCCCACCATGGGTTTAACTCTCTCTCTCCCCTCATCACTACAGATAGCTTTTCTTAGTTTAAAAGCTATCTGTAGGGAGGAGAGATCTGTTTATTTAAATGTATTTTTTTAAAGAAAAGGAGTGCTTTTTTTTAGTGGGTAGATCTTGCTGAGCTGGTCATTTGAAAAGTAGATCCCAACACAAAAAAGTGTGGGCACCCCTGACAGAGCAATCAAATTTTAAGCAATTTTCTCCTATTATCAAATTTTTTTTTTTGTTGGTATCTTTATTTGAAAAAGCAAGAATGTAAGCTTAGGAGCCGGCCCATTTCTGGTTCAGAACATGGGTAGTGCTTGCTGAATTGTGCCTAAATGTAACCAGCTATCAGCAAGTACTACCCAGTGTGCTGAATAAAAAATGGACTTGCTCCTAAGCATATATACCTGCTTTTTCCAAATAAATATACGAAGAGAACACAGAAAAATTAATAATAGGCGTATATTAGAAAGTTGCTTAAAATGACATGCTCTATTTGAATTACCAAAAAAACCCATTTAATATACCTTTAAAGAAGGGAGATTTTCCCTCGGATCTGCTGCAAGGGAAAAGAGGCGACAGGCAAGTTGTTGGTAATTTAATTTTATGTTGGTTTATGTTTGGTTTTTGAAGGGTTGGGGGGAGGGGGAGGGGGGGGGGAAAGTATATAAAGTAAATATGTCGGGTGTGGAGAAGGGAGAAGTGAGAAATTGTCTGATTTGTTTTTTACTGTTGTTCCCTTCAATGCATCCCTAAAAATTTAGATATATAGTTGGCTACTCAACAACACAGGACTGAAGATTTTTGCCACAATAGCTTTATAAGATAACTTTCATGTGCTAATGGACCTTTAGATAACTTCTCCATAGCGGATCACTGTGTGATGGACTAAAGCTTCTGATCGGGGGATGGTGGAGGGGTTTCGTTTTGTATTATATAAACAATGTGACCTGTATTTGTTATACTTACTGCAATAAAAATCATTTCAACTAAAGAAGGGAGATTTCTTTCATATAGGTGGCGAGAGTCCACAAGCTTGTAACTGATGGGATATACATTCCTACCAGGAGGGGGCAAAGTTTCCCAAACTTCAAATGCCTATAAATACAACTACCACCTCACCCATACCTCAGTTTTAAAAACTTTGCCTCCTTAGGAGGTGGTGAAGCATGATGTGCTTGATTCTTAAGTGAAAGGCGCTTTTAAGCATATTGAAGCCCAGTTCCTCTCTAAGTAGTGTTTGTCTGAAGGATGTGAAGGGAGTATTGCTTGATGATACCATGGTTTTTACATATGGTTAATCTATTCATAAGGCTCTCTGTAAATCGGTCGCAGGGATTAATCTACTGCCTCCCTTTATAGATCGACATTATACTCTTGTTCCATTACCTCTGCTGATTTGTTTCAGTACTGGTTTGGCTGTCTGCTATATGTGGATGGGTGTCTTACACGGTAAGTACATATTTATTTATTCTCAATAAAAACCACTCTCAGCTATGGATTGGGCACTTTTAAGTAAAAGTTGTTATATATTGTTTATATACTGTATATATGCATTGAGTCAGTAATTCAGTGATCTTTTTTTTTTTTAGTAACAGTGGCTAAAATGTCTAAAAAGGGCATATTTACAAGGTTGGTAAAGTTTGTGAAACATACATGGTGTGTTTGGGGGCTATTATTTTAATTTAAATAATTTGGCACTTTTTTTTTACTTACCTCTGGGTTTTTTAATTTGTTTTTTTCAAAATTTTCACGCAAATGCACACGTGATGATGCTATTTACATCATGCGTGACACATCATTTTGCGGCGCCAAATTTTCATGCTTTTTTAGCGTTATAAGCTCCACCTCCAGGCCACTCAGTGCTCTCAGAAAATGCTAAGAGAGCTTTTGTGCAGCATTAGTTTTATAATCAGTTAATTCTTTTTATTATTCACTCCTTTTCCCATTCTCTCAGGCCTGCTTTATATATATATATATATATATATATAATATATTTATATATATATATAATATATTTATATATATATATATATATATATATATATATATACACACACACAGTATACAGGGAGTGCAGAATTATTAGGCAAGTTGTATTTTTGAGGATTAATTATTATTGAACAACAACCATGTTCTCAATGAACCCAAAAAACTCATTAATATCAAAGCTGAATAGTTTTGGAAGTAGTTTTTAGTTTGTTTTTAGTTATAGCTATTTTAGGGGGATATCTGTGTGTGCAGGTGACTATTACTGTGCATAATTATTAGGCAACTTAACAAAAAACAAATATATACCCATTTCAATTATTTATTTTTACCAGTGAAACCAATATAACATCTCAACATTCACAAATATACATTTCTGACATTCAAAAACAAAACAAAAACAAATCAGTGACCAATATAGCCACCTTTCTTTGCAAGGACACTCAAAAGCCTGCCATCCATGGATTCTGTCAGTGTTTTGATCTGTTCACCATCAACATTGCGTGCAGCAGCAACCACAGCCTCCCAGACACTGTTCAGAGAGGTGTACTGTTTTCCCTCCTTGTAAATCTCACATTTGATGATGGACCACAGGTTCTCAATGGGGTTCAGATCAGGTGAACAAGGAGGCCATGTCATTAGATTTTCTTCTTTTATACCCTTTCTTGCCAGCCACGCTGTGGAGTACTTGGACGCGTGTGATGGAGCATTGTCCTGCATGAAAATCATGTTTTTCTTGAAGGATGCAGACTTCTTCCTGTACCACTGCTTGAAGAAGGTGTCTTCCAGAAACTGGCAGTAGGACTGGGAGTTGAGCTTGACTCCATCCTCAACCCGTAAAGGCCCCACAAGCTCATCTTTGATGATACCAGCCCAAACCAGTACTCCACCTCCACCTTGCTGGCGTCTGAGTCGGACTGGAGCTCTCTGCCCTTTACCAATCCAGCCACGGGCCCATCCATCTGGCCCATCAAGACTCACTCTCATTTCATCAGTCCATAAAATCTTAGAAAAATCAGTCTTGAGATATTTCTTGGCCCAGTCTTGACGTTTCAGCTTGTGTGTCTTGTTCAGTGGTGGTCGTCTTTCAGCCTTTCTTACCTTGGCCATGTCTCTGAGTATTGCACACCTTGTGCTTTTGGGCACTCCAGTGATGTTGCAGCTCTGAAATATGGCCAAACTGGTGGCAAGTGGCATCTTGGCAGCTGCACGCTTGACTTTTCTCAGTTCATGGGCAGTTATTTTGCGCCTTGGTTTTTCCACACGCTTCTTGCGACCCTGTTGACTATTTTGAATGAAATGCTTGATTGTTCGATGATCACGCTTCAGAAGCTTTGCAATTTTAAGAGTGCTGCATCCCTCTGCAAGATATCTCACTATTTTTTACTTTTCTGAGCCTGTCAAGTCCTTCTTTTGACCCATTTTGCCAAAGGAAAGGAAGTTGCCTAATAATTATGCACACCTGATATAGGCTGTTGATGTCATTAGACCACACCCCTTCTCATTACAGAGATGCACATCACCTAATATGCTTAATTGGTAGTAGGCTTTCGAGCCTATACAGCTTGGAGTAAGACAACATGCATAAAGAGGATGATGTGGTCAAAATACTCATTTGCCTAATAATTCTGCACTCCCTGTATATATATATACATACAGTTGTATGCAAAAGTTTAGTCACCCCTGACAATTTCCATGATTTTCATTTTTAAATAATTGGGTGTTTGGATCAGCAATTTCATATTGATCTATCAAATAACTGAAGGACACAGTAATATTTCAGTAGTGAAATGAGGTTTATTGGATTAACAGAAAATGTACAATATGCATCAAAACGAAATTAGACAGGTGCATAAATTTGGGCAACAGTCCCTAAGGTTGGTGGGGCTATTTCCACTCTTGCCAAACGTACTACTATTCCTATGGAAGATAGTACTTCTTTTAAGGATCCTTTAGATAGGAAGTTTACATATTGGCTATATTCTTAGACAGGTTATATCTATGGCTGATGTTGCTGCTGTCTCTATTTTTGGTTGGACAGTTTAGCACAGTATTTCTTCAAATCCAGAATTATCTAACATTATTGTTTACTTCAACATGCAAATAATTTTATTTGTGATGCTATATTTGATGTTATGAAGATCAATGTCAAATCTATGAGGCCTACTTATCAAGCCGTCAACTTACTTGCATTTAACGGCACCAATACGCTCGCCTAAGATCGCCTAACATCGCAGCCGTGGCCCTGAATACGCTCTCCATATTTAACAAAAAAGCTGTCAAAAAGCCGTGCACCAAGTATGGGGCGATGAGCAGCGGACTGTTGTTAACAAAACAGTCATCGATCTCGCTGCTATTCGGCTTTTCCCCAGTTTTATTTGTATACTGTCACTAAACTCTAGGCCTCTATGTCTTTAGCTATTCTAACTAGAAGAGCTTTATGGCTTAAATCTTGGAATGCTGACATGGTATCTAAAACTAGATTATCTCTCTCTTTTCAGGGTAAAAGTTGGATTCTATTATCTCCACTGTTACTGGGGGTAAGGGAGTTTTTCTGCCCCAAGACAAGAAATATAAGGGTAAATTTAAAGCTACCAAAACTACTCCTTCCCCTAAGGCCTCTGGCTCTAATTGGAGACCATCTCCAAATTGGAATAAATCCAAGCCTTATAAGAAACCAAAACCCGCCCCTAAACCTGCATGAAAGTGCGGCCCTCAAACCAGTTCTTCTGGTGGGGGGCAGACTAAAACTATTTCAAAGAATTTGGACAGACTCTGTCCAAAATCAGTGGATTCAGAATATTATTTCTCAGGGGTATCGAATTGGATTCAGAATAAGACCTCCCATGGGAAGATTCTATCTCACCCATGTACCAAAAAACCCAGTAAAAGTCCAAGCATTTCTGAAATGTGTTTCAGATCTAGAAATTTCAGGGGTAAATGTCCCAGTTCCTCAGCAGATTGGGTTTGGGTAGATAGGGATTGGGTTTTTATTCAAATCTATTAATTGTTCCAAAGATGGAAAAATTCTTTCAGACCAATTTTGTATCTGAAAAAACTTTAAATCGTTTTATAAGAGTCCCAACTTTCAAGATGGTGACTATAAGGACTATTCTGCCTTTTGTTCAGCAAGGTCACTTCATGTCCACAATAGAGTTACAATACGCTTACCTTCACATTCCGATTCATCCAGACCACTATCAATTTCTGAGATTCTCTTTTCAAAACAAGCCTCTTCCATTTGGCCTAGCAACAGCACCAAGAATATTCTCAAAAGTTCTCCGTGCCCTTCTATCTGTAATCAGAGAGCAGGGTATTGCGGTGTTTCCTTATTTGGAAGATATCTTGGTACTAGATCAATCTTTTCATTTACAAGAATCTCACACGAAACAACTATTGTTGTTTCTTCAAAGACATGGTTGGAGGATCAATTTACCTAAGAGTTTGATTCCTCAGACAAGGGTCACCATTTTAGGTTTCCAGATAGATTCAGTGTCCATGACTCCATCCCTCACATAAAAGAGACGATTGAGATTGGTTTTAGCTTGTCTAAACCTTCAGTCTCTATCATTACCTTCAGTGGCTATGTGCATGGAAGTTTTAGGTCTCATGATTGCAGCAATGAAAGCAATCCCCTTTGCTCGTTTTCATATGAAACCTCTTCAGCTTTGCATGTTGCAACAATGGTGCATGGATTATACTCAGATATCACAACTGATATTTTTAAATCCCAACACTTAACTCTCTCTGACTTGGTGGTTAAACTATCACCTTATTGTTCAAGGGGCCTCCTTTGGTTGTCCTACCTAGACTGTGATCACAACAGATGCAAGTCTCACAGGTTGGGGAGCTGTCTGAGGGTCTCTGACAGCACAAGGAGTTTGGAATCCTCAAGAGGCAAGGTTACTAATCAGTATCTTAGTACTCTGTCCTATTTTCAGAGCTCTTCAGGCTTGACCTCTATTAAAGAGAGAACCATACATTCGCTTTCAGACAGACAATATCACAACAGTGGCATATGTCAATCATGAAGGGGGGACTCACAGTCCCTTAGCAATGAAGTATCTCTAATACTTTCTTGGGCGGTATCCAACTCTTGTCTAATCACTGTGATTCATATACCAGGTGTAGACAATTGGGAAGCAGATTATTTCAGCCGTCAATCCATACATCTAGGGGAGTGGTTTCTCCATCCAGATGTGTTCTATCAAATTGTGCAAATGTGGGGTCTTCCAGACATAGATCTGATGGCCTCTCTTCTAAACATGAAACTTCCCAGATACCTCTCCATGTCCAGGGATCCTCAGGCAGAAATGATGGATGCTCTAGCAGTTCCTTGGTTTTACCAACCTGCTTAGATTTTTCCACCTCTGGTTCTTCTTCCAAGAGTGATCTCAAAGATCATAATGAAACAATCTTATGTGTTTCTGATAGCACCTGCATGGCCTTACAGGTTCTGGTATGCGGACCTTGTCCGAATGTCCAGTTGCCAACCTTGGGCACTTCCTCTAAGACCAGACCTTCTGTCTCAATGTCCGTTCTTCCATCCGGCTTAAATCTCTAAATTTGAAGGCATGGAAATTGAACGCGTAGTCCTTAGTCATAGATGTTTCTCTGACTCAGTGATTAACACTACGATACAGGCTCGTAAGCCTGTTGCAAGGAAAATGTATCCCAAAGTTTAGAAAACCTATATTTCATGGTGTCCAACTAATTATTATTCCTGGCATTCTTTTAGAATGCCTAGGATTCTTCAGGTTGGTTTGGATAAAGGTTTGTCTGCCAATACTTTAAAAAGGACAAATCTCTGCTCTTTCTGTTTTATTTTACAGGAAGATTGCTAATATTCCTGATATTCATTGTTTAGTCCAGGCTTTGACTCGTATTAAACCTGTTATTAAATCTATTTCTCCTCCCTGGAGTATTAATTTGGTATTAAAGACTTTGTAGGCTCCTCCTTTTAAGCCTATGCATTCTTTGGACATTCAACTACTTTCTTGGAAAATCATTTCTGCTTACCAGATAAATTCCTTTCCGGATAGGGAGAGTCCACGTCTGGATTTCTTACTGTTGGGAAATACAACACCTGGCCACCAGGAGGAGGCATAGACACCTCAGCCAAAGGCTTAAATATCCCTTCAACTTCCTCATTACCCCAGTCATTCTGCCGAGGGAACAAGTAAAAAAGAAGGAGAAACATTCGGGTAGAAATGGTGCCAGAAGAATAAAATAAATAATAGGGGACCGCCCATAGACAAGAAAAAACGGGCAAGGGCCATGGACTGGTAAGCATAAATTATGTTTTCCCTCCTAAAATAGGGAGAATCCACGGCTTCAATCCTTAGTATTGGGAAAACTATACCCAAGCTTCATAGGACACTGAATGAATAACGGGAGGGAACAAAAAGGAAGAGGTGGACCCTATTCTGAGGGCACCACAGCCTGCAAAACTTTTCTCCCAAAAGCTGCTTCAGCCAAAGCAAAAACATCAAACTTGTAAAATTTTGAAAAAGTATGTAAGGAGGACCAGGTAGCCGCCTTACAAATCTGAACCATAGAGGCCTTGTTATTAAAGGCCCAAGAGGAAGCCACTGCTCTAGTGGAATGAGCCGTTATCCTCTCAGGAGGACGACGTCCCGCTGTCTCGTAAGTTAAGCGGATGACACTCCTTAACCAATAATATATGGAAGTCGAAGTAGCCTTCTGCCCCTTACGCTTCCCCGAATAGACAACAAACAAAGAGGAAAATTGTCTAAACTCCTTAGTAGCCTGAAGGTAGAACTTCAAGGCGCAAACCACATCCAAATTGTGAAGTAAATGTTCCTTCGATGAAGGAGGATTAGGACACAAGGAAGGAACCACAATCTTCTGATTGATGTTGCGATCTGACACAGCCTTAGGAAGAAAACATAAAGGATTGCCTGCTGAGAAAATCCGCCTCCCAGTTGTCCACACCCTGAATGTGGATCGCTGACGGCTGTGGGTCTCTGCCCACTCCAGTATCTGAGATACTTCCTTCATTGCCAAGGAACTTCTCGTCTCCCCCCCCTCTGATGTTTGATGTAAGCCACAAGGTTATATTGTCTTATTGGAATCTGATAAACTGGGACAAACCCAGAAGTGGCCAAGCCTTCAAGGCCTTGAAGATTGCCCGTAGTTCTAAAATATTGATTGGGAGGGAGGACTCCTCCTGAGTCCACAACCCCTGTGCCTTCCTGAACCCCAAACAGCTCCCTATCCGGATAGGCTTGCGTCCGTAGTCACAATCTCCCAGGATGGTCTTAAGAAGCATGTCCCTCAAGACAGATGATCTGAACAGAGCCACCAAGAGAGTGATTCTCTCAACCGGCTGTCTAATACAATCTATTAAGACAGATCTGAATGAACGCCGTTCCACTGCCTCAGCATGCACAGTTGTAAAGGTCTGAGACGGAACCTGGCAAAAGGAATGATGTCCATGCAGGACACCATGAGACCAATCACCTCCATACACTGAGCCACAGAGGGACTCAAGGAGGTCCGGAGGGCAAGACATGCCGAAGTTAGCTTGCAACATCTCTGGTCTGTTAGAAATATCCTCATGGATATGGAGTCTATTATAGTACCTAGAAATTCCACCCTGGTACTTGGGATAAGAGAACTCTTTTCGAAGTTTATCTTCCATCCATGTGATCGAAAAAGACCGAGAAGGGACTCCAAGAATTCCTCCGCAAGACAAAAGGATGGTGCTTGCACCAGAATATCGTCCAAGTATGGAGCTACTGCAATACCCTGAGTTCTGGCAACGGCTAGAAGAGCCCCCAGAACCTTCGTAAAGATTCTTGGAGCAGTAGCTAGGCCAAACGGAAGGGCAATGAACTTGAAGTGCTGGTCCAGGAATGCAAACTTCAGGAACTGAAAGTATTCCCTGTGGATTGGAACATGAAGGTAAGCGTCCTTCAGATCTTTAGTGGTCATAAACTGGCCTTCCTGAATTAAAGGAAGGATGGACCTTAAAGCCTCCATCTTGAAGGAAGGGACACTTTGGGACCACGAAAACATCTTTCTGCGATAGGCACTGGGATAACAACTCCTAAGGAAGATAGATCCTGAACGCACCCTAGAAAGGCATCCCTCTTTTCTGGTCTGGTAGACAGGTTTGAGAGAAGGAATCTGCCCCTTGGCGGATGAGGTTTGAAGCCTATCTTGTATCCCTGAGATACCACCTCCAGGACCCACGGATCCTGTACGTCCTTGAACCAGGCCTCTGAAAAAAGAGACAGTCTGCCCCCTACACAATCCGATCCCATAATGGGGGCCGCCCCTTCATGCCGATTTGTTTTCGGTTGGCTTTTTATTCTGCATGGATTTATTCCAGGACTAAGCCGGCTTCCAAGTACTCTTGGGTTGCTCTGGCTTGGAGGAGGATTGTTGTTGTTCGGATTTGTCAGAACGAAAGGAACAAAAATGAGAAGATTGTCGTCCCTTAGACTTGTTCTTTTTATCTTGCGGTAGGAAGGTAACCGTATAAATAATGGAGTCCAGGCCTGGACCAAATAAAATGTTTCCCTTGAAGGCAAGAGAAAGGAGTCTGGACTTAGAAGTCATTTCCGCAGACCAAGACTTTAACCAGAGCGCCCAGCGGGCTAGGACCGCGCTATGTTTAACCTTTCTCTTGCGTTTGTTAGAGTGAGGTAAAGCACTGAGGGCTGCAGACACCGCCGTTTGTAACTGCGCTGCAAAGTCCGCAGGAAGAAGGCCCCCTCCGCATGGAGGATTAGATGTGCTTCGGGGAACTGCATGTGGAGTGGATAATGTAGCAAGGGTAGTAATCTCACAGGACGCCGAGTCCTGAGAGGTAGACGACTTAGAGGGACTAAGAGCCTTAGCAGGCTTGTCTCCCTTCTTAGACTTTATAACAGTGTTAAAGCATGTGGAACATAATTGAGTGGGCAGGAAAACCACGGCTTCCTCACAATATAAACAGGTATGATTTAGTACAGAAGGAGTACATTCTAACATGTCACAGTCCTCCATAGCTCAGGTTATACCCACAGAATGACACAAATAAAAACATTTTTTATTATAGAAAACTGCACCTTTATACTCCCAATGGCTGGGGCACTCACCACCTCCTAGACACAGACAGTTAACAGAGGAAACGGTCTCCTCAGGTTCAAGTCTCAGCCGCAATGGAGGAAATTAATATAGACCACACCCAGTCACATGGAGTGCAAGACAGTACTTCCCCTGTTATTACAACTACAGCAAGTAATAGGAGCTGTGCAACAATTTCAAAAGCAAAGTGAAACCTGTTTGTTCCAGCCAAAAACACAGTTTATCAACCCAGGAAAAAAAAAATCACACAAAGCAGCATGTAAATAATTAATACACTGATTGATTAACCCCAACTGTTCAATAAACCCCCTTCAAATGATATTAACCCTGGATCCTATCAAGGTATAAAGGAGCCACACTGTGACCCTGTTATAGCATTTTATGTGTACAAATTGAAACAATATTACCTCCAGGATCCATGCTGTGGAACAGAACACAGCCTCTCATGTGTGACAGTCTTATAGCAGCGCTCCTGACATGGACTTGAGTGAGAGAAAGCAGGCAGTGAAACTCGTCAACACTGATTGCTTAGGAGCTGTTAGCAATAGTCTGGATGGTTTCGCAGAAAAACTTTACCTGCATCTCCAGACTCTAACTTTCCTCAATACTCTCACTGAGAGGTTGACATGTCTACTTAAAACTCCAGATACCCTTTTTCAGGACTCTCCGAATCTTCTGACACTTCTCTGCCACCACCTAACGTGACGAAAGGCAAAAAATGACTGGGGTAAGGAGGAGGTGGGAGGGATATTTAAGCCTTTGGCTGGGTTGCCTTTGCCTCCTCCTGGAGGCCAGGTGTTGTATTTCCCAACAGTAAGGAATGAAGCCGTGGACTCTCCATATCTTAGGAAGGAAAGTGTTATTTCTCTTGGCTATCTCTTCTGCTAGAAGAGTTTCTGAATTGTCTACTCTCTCTTGTGAGTCTCCATATCTGATTTTCCATCAAGATAAAGCTGTTTTGCGGACTTTGTTTACATTTTTGCTGTTGTGAATTCTAACAATATTAATAGGGAAATGATTGTTCCTTCCTTTTGTCCTAATCATAAGAATAGTCTTGAAAGATCTTTGCATTTTTTGGATGTGGTAAGAGCTTTCAAATTATGTTGATGCTACTAAGGATTTCAGAAAGACTTCTAGTCTATTTGGTTTTTTTTTCTGGTTCTAGAAAAGGTCAGAAAGCCTCTGCCATTTCTTTGGCATCTTGGTTGAAACTCCTAATTCACAAAGCTTATTTGGAGGCGGGCAAGTCTCAGCGCCTCAGAGAATTACAGCTTATTCTAAAAGATAAGTTGCCACATCTTTGGCTTTCAAGAATGAAGCTTCAGTTGATCAAATCTGCAAAGCAGCCACTTGGTCTTCTTTGCATACCTTTACTAAATTTTAACATTTTTATGTTTTTGCTTCTTCGGAAGCAGCTTTTGGTAGAAAGTTTCTTCAAGCAGCTGTCTTAGTTTGATTCTAGTGCCTATAATTCAAGTTTTTTGAAATAGCTGTTTTTATTTCATCCCTCCCTTTATTGTTACTCGTGGACTTCCACCTTTTGGGTATATATATATCCCATTAATAACAAGCTTGTGGACTCTACCCACCTATATGAAAGAAAACATCAATTATGTAAAAACTTACCTGATAAATTAATTTCTTTCATGGTGGCGAGAGTCCATGAGACCCACCCATTTTTTTGGGGTTATGATTTTTTTGTATAAAGCACATTATTTATCCACTTCTTTTTATGCTTTTTACTCCTTATACACCTCACTAACTTTTTACGCTAAACTGAGGCATGAGTGAGGTGGGTGGTGTATTTATAGGCATTTGAGGTTTGGGAAACTTTGCCCCCTCCTGGTAGGAATGTATATCCCATCAGTAACAAGCTCATGGACTCTCGCCACCATGAAAGAAATTAATTTATCAGGTAAGTTCTTACATAAATTATGTGTTTTTTTTTTCAATGTTTCTAGTGTCATAAATTCTGTTCAGGTGGGTAATTACTTTTGTACATTTTTGGACAAAGTAGAAACATCTCAGAGGTGTTCAGGATACTTCAGTCTCTCCATTAACTATCAGTGTTAGTGATTTATATGTATTTGCAGTTAAGTAGGGTGGAGGTGTAGCTTTCTCAGGCTTGAGTTTTGTTTTGCTTAGTTTTTTCTACATTTGAAAAAATTAGGAGAGTGCACTTTTCTAGCAGAATATCAAAAAGACCCTTTAAATGAGAATTTGTCTGTAAAATCAATTTGCATAGTAGGGATGGGGTGTGAGATGACAGGATCCATGAAATATGGGGATTCATTAAATAAGAAAATGTATGCTTACCTGATAAATGTATTTCTTTCCGGATATGGTGAGTGCAAGGCTTCATCAATTACTGTTTGGAATACCACTCCTGGCCAGCAGGAGGAGGCAAAGAGCACCACAGTCAAAACTGTTAAGTATCACTTCCTTTCCCACAAACCCCAGTCATTCGACCGAAGGTAAATGGAGAAAAAAAGGAGTAACACAAGGTGTATAGGTGCCTGAGGTTTAGTAAAAAATAACAACTGTCTTGAAATAAAGGGCGGGGCCGTGGACTCACCATATCCAGAAATAAATCAGGTAAGCATACATTTTCTTTTCTTTCCTAAGATATGGTGAGTCCACGGCTTCATCAATTACTGTTGAGAACCAATACCCAAGCTAGAGGACTCAGATGAATAAAGAGGGACAAGACAGGCAGACCTAAACAGAAGGCACCACCGCTTGAATAAACTAACTCCCAAAAGACGCCTCGTCCGAGGCAAAAGTAACAAATTTGAAAAAGTATGCAAAGAGAAACAAGTTGCAGCCTTGTAAATCTGTCCCACAGAGGCTTCATTCTTGAAAACCCAAAAAGAGGAAACAGCCCCTGTAGAAAAAGCAGTAATTCTCTCAACCAGAGAGAAAAGGAAGTACCAGTAGCTTTCTGACCTTTCCGTTTCCCAGAGAAACAAACAAACAGGGTAGAAGACTGGCGAAAATCCTTAGTCGCCTTTAAAAAAAAACTTTAAGCGCGCACAACACCCAAGTTGAGCAACAACGTTCTTTAGAAAGGAAGGATGAGGACCTAGAGAGGAATCACAATTTCTTGATAAACATATACTGTATGTCCAAAACCACTATAAGAAGGAAAAACTAACTTAGTACGACGAACCGCCTTATTGACAGAAGGAGAAGATAAGGCGAATCACACTGCAAGGCTGAGAATTCAGAAACTCTCCGTGCAGAAAAGATAGCAATAAGAAACAAAACCTTTCAAGATAATAAATTAATAGCTATGGAATGCAATGGCTCAAACAGAGCCAGCTGTAAAACTTTTAAGAACAAAGTTAAAGGGACACTGAACCCAATTTTTTTCTTTCATGATTCAGATAGAGCATGCTAATTTTAGCAACTTTCTAATTTACTCCTATTATCAATTTTTCTTCGTTCTCTTGCTTTCTTTATTTGAAAAAGGAGGCATCTAAGCTATTTTTTTGGTTCAGGACCATGGAAAGCACTTGTTTATTGGTGGGTGAATTTATCCACCAATCAGCAAGAACAACACAGTATGTTCATCAAAAATGGGCCGGCATCTAAACTTACATTCTTGCATTTCAAATAAAGATACCAAGAGAATGAAGAAAATTTCATAATAATAGTAAATTAGAAAGTTGCTTAAAATTGCATGCTCTATCTGAATTACAAAAGAAAAAAAATGGGTTCAGTGTCCCTTTAAGGCTCCAATGAAGAGCAACAGACTTAAACACAGGCCTGATCCTGATAAAAAAAAGCCTGACAAAAATATTGCACGCCTGGCACGTTCGCTAGACGCTAATGTAGCAAAAAGAAAATGCAGAAATCTGACCCTTCAGGGTACTGGCTAAAAAACCCTTCTCCAGACCTTCCTGGAGAAAAGACAAAATCCTAGGAATCCTGACCCTACTCCAAAAGCAACCCTTGGATTCACACCAATAAAGATATTAACGCCATATCTTAAAAAAAATCTTTCTATTAAAAGGTTAGTGATCCTAAATCATAGTCTCAATGACCGGCTCAGAGAAGCCGAGCTTAGACAGAACTAAACTTTCAATCTCCAAGCAGAAAGCCTCAGAGAAACGAAAGAATGGACCCTGAGCCAGAAGGTCCCTCCTCAGGAAAAACTGCCAAGGTGGAAGAAATACATCCCCACTAGGTCAGAATCCAGATCCTGCGAGACTATGCATTAGCTATAAAAAATATCAATGCCCACTCCTATCTGAAAGGAGCAAAGACTCGTGGAAAGAGAGCACAATTAAAGAACAGGGATGTCAGACTGAAAACCCAAGAACCGCAAGGGATTTCAACAGAGCAACCTGCTGATCTCTAGACCCTTAGACGCAACGAGAACGTTTTGCATACTGCCATCTACAACTCCACCCCCCATTTGAGGGTTAACCTGGAGAACTCCTTTGGGAGAATCATCCACTCCCCGGAATGATCTGACTCTCAAGAAGTTTGCTTCCGGTATCCACTCCTAGAATGCAAATAGCGGATAGACAACAAAAGTGAGCGTCCCCCCACCAAACAATCCATGCCAACCATGGCTAAGGAACTCCAGGTGGTAGATGTAAACAAACTCTAAGATGGTTATGGAATAGCAGACTCCTCCCAAATCCATAGTCACCAACCCAATAGGCTGGCGGCCATGGTCATCATTACTCAGGAAGGTCTCCTGAAGCTTGTGTCCCAAGACAGATGCTCCTACAAACCCCCACAGGAAAGAATCTCATGTCAACAGATCAAAATCTATCCTCTAAGACAGAACCACATGATCCCTGTTACACTATCCAAGAATGCAAAACAACAAACTCCCAGATGGAATCGAGCAAGGGATGATGTCCAATGAAGTAACCATCAGACCATTACCTCCATACATTGAGCCACTGAAGCCAAACAGTAGAATGCAGAGAGATTCAAGAGAAAATAATCCTTGATTCTTCTGACCTATGACAAAAATATTGGAAACTAATATGGTCCCTAAGAAACTACCCCTGTAGCTGGAACAAGGGAACCCATTTTCAGATTCACTTCTCATCCATGGGAATGAAGAACTGACAACAAGATCTCTGTATGAGATTAAGCATGTTGAAAAGATGGCGCCTGAACAATTGTGTCATCCAGGAATGGTACCACAGCAATACCCCGAAACCTAATCACTGCCAAGATAGCCCCCACTGGGAGCCGTGGCAAGGCCAAAGGGAAGAGACACAAACTGAGAGTGTTTGACAGAAAGGCAAAACTCAGGAACTTGAAACTACACATCCTCCAAGTCTATGGTCACCATGAACCGACCCTTTGGACCTAAGGAAGAATGGAACCACTGGTTTCCATTGTGATGGACAGTAACCTGAGAAAACTAGTTGAGACACTGTAGATCTAACATAGGACGAAACATTCCCTCTTTTTCGGGAACCACAAACAGGAATAAATAAAATTCTAGACCCTGTTCCCTTACAGGAACTGAAACTATCACATACAGGGAAGAGAGGTCCCAAACACACTTCAAAAATGTCTCACTGTTATCTGGTCTGCAGATAAATTTGAGAGAAGGAACCTGCCTCTAGGAGGAAGGTATGAATTCTATGTTGAAAACCTGAGCTACTATGTCCGTAGCCAATCTGGGACATCTCGCATTCATGTGTGAAGACAGAGAGATTCCGCCTCCCACCTGGACTGATTCCGGATTGGGGGCAAACTCCTTTAGGTCTATTTATCTTTCCTTGTGATAGAAAAGACCCTTTTCCACCCGTAGTATTAGAATTATTCCTGACAGATCAGGACCAAACAAGGTCTTACCCTTATTAGCGCTGCGGAATCTGTTGGAGCTCTACAAATACCCGATAATAATAATAATAATAATAATAATAATAATAATAAGGGAGCAACAGAACCTTGGCCTCAAAAAAAGAACCACTGACCATGAATATAGCCACAACGTCCCGCGGGCTAGCACAACGAAGCCAGATATCTTGGCTCCCAGCTAAAAAACTGCATATTAACATCAGAAATAAAAGAATTGGCTATCTTAAGAGCCTTAATTCTGTTCTGGATCTCCTTCAAATAAGTCCCTACCAAATTGGATCAACCAAGGCACCACTCCAATAAGATGCCACACTTGACACAGTGGCAAAACAAACTTCCATGTAAGCCTTCAGCTTAGTCCATTGATCCCGAAAAGGAACAGCTATCCTCTCTAGGAATCGTCTACTTAGCCAGAGTAGAAATCCCTACTACTTTAAGCACTGTGCAACATGATCTTTAATGGAGACAGCGACAGGAAACATCTTTCCAAAGACAGGAGATGGGAAAAAGGGATATCCCTGACTTCTCCCATTTCCTGTAAAAAATCTCCTAGCAAGGTCTGGAACAGGAAAAACTTTCACAGAGGAATCCAAGTATTTATAAAATTTACTAGATTCTTAGGGTTCTATATTCTTAGGGTTGACAACATCAAACGTATCGGAGTCGCTCCAAATTAGCCAAAACCTCATTTATACCATACACAAAGGTGTACAAGCTTAAATCTGAAGGATACTACTTCAGCATCAGATGAAGAAATTATACTGTCCGAATCTGAGATTTCACCCTCAGAGGTTACCGACGTATTCTCCTCATCAGACCTTTGAGGAAGGGCAACCAGCGTAGCAGCAGGTGGTACAGAAACCTTACTATCTGAATCTCTAATTTTCTTCTTGCGATTTTTTCCCTTTAGTATAGGGAAATCAGATAATGCCACAGATATCGCAGACGCTACCTGGGCAGTAAATTCTGCGGGCAAATAATTCCTCCAGGAGATTGAGAGGAACCAAAGAGCACTGCATGTGACGCAATAGAGGCTAGGAACATTACAGGAGAAAGCTGTGGCACTGCCTAAACAGCATCATCCTGGGAGACAATGGGCTCAGAGACAATACTCTACCCTCAAGAGACAATCTACCCTCAAGAGAGCAGTGAAAGCATTTGAAACTATTATATATATTGTTTGCCCCATCAAATAAGGAAACATACCAGCGACTCTCATACACTGCTTGCGCCTTCTAAAGGTAAGCCAGCATGCAATAACCAACAGAGTTCTTTCTCAAAAAGAAAACAGGGCAGGAATGAATATATACCACTTGTAGTCAACTGGCAGTCCATGGCAAGTCTAGCTTTATACAGATTAAAGCAACAAGAATGGCCGTTACACCTCAGCCTGACTGAGGGCTGAAAACCTGCCTGACATTTTAGCACAGCAAAAATGACAAAGTTAGCCGCAAAATACCCTTCTGTATAGATATAACTGAAAGCTAACAACTTAACGAACGGAAAACACCAAGAGGTAGATACCTGAAGCGGTCCTTAAATCAATTCTATGCAAGCCCCAGAAAAAATGTCGGAGTCTAACAGACACTGCTCCACTAGAAGAACTGAAGCGTAAAGCGGGTCACGTGACTGCCGACAAGAAATTGCGCTGCCATTACGAGCACGCGTTTCTTAACAGGGAGAAAAAACTATTGAGAGGTCCAAAATATAAAAACATGCCAAGCGCCTCATTATTCTCACAAAGTGCCTTCTGACCCTCACACAAAGTACAAAAATTCTCCCTATTAAATAAATATAAAAATAAAAAAAACCTCCATTAGCACTTGTTACAGAGCACAACACAACAATTGCAGCAGAACCCTGCCAGCTGCAGGGAAAGTTCAGGGAAATATAAATAAATCTATGAGCCATGAGAGTAACAAATAAAGGGATAAACAGCCCACACTAAAATACAGGGGAAACATTTCATAACCAGAATAAAGTAAAAAAACAAAAAACAATCTCCATTCACACAGCAGTGCCTTCTCTTGCCTTAAAATATCTCTATAAAAGATATGTATGTCCCAGAAAATGTTGCAGGTCTTTCAAAACTCATGAAGTGCACAGTCTCCCATACCTAGAAAACAAAGGGCACTTACCTGTAGTCTGGACGTCCGGCAGGAGGACAGCTCACACAGCATGGAAGGACGCCAACTCCTAACAGAGGCTTGTGGGAAAAAAAGAAAGATCAGAGCAAACCTACTCTGGCTTTTTATACTAGGGCAGCAAATATCTTAGGAAAATGCAGCAAGGCCCACCTTACAAGTTCCTAACGGCTTTAAAGCCACCACTGCCCTACTGAAGAGACTAACATGGAGTACGGCTAGACCGAATCTTGAGAGGAAAGGTCAGAGTAAACCTACTCTGGCTTTCAAAATAATAAAATCTTGATTGAAGTGAAATAAATCCAATCTTCTTCAGACACCAAAACTTCACCTCCTCCTTGCACCGAAGGCAAACAGAATGACTGGGGTTTGTGGAAAAGGAAGTGATACTTAACAGTTTTGACTGTGGTGCTCTTTGCCTCCTCCTGCTTACCAGGAGTGGTATTGCCAACAGTAATTGATGAAGCCGTGGTCTCACCATATCTTAGGAAAGAAATATGGTTACTATAAGAATGTACTGTGAAAGGGGTAAAAGATATGTACTGTGACTGATTAATAAAAATCAAACAGGAAGGGATTATTGTGATTTTTTTGGACTTGGTGGCAATATGATTTGCACATTGACAGACAATTGTAAGGAAGATACACTAATGTAACCTAGGGGGATGTTGGAATGCCTAAATGTCGAAAGCCTAAATCTGCTTTTGAGAGTCCTGAAATAGATTATAAAGTACCCTAATCCAGGGTTCTTCAAACCACAGGTCGGGACCCATTACTGGGTCGCAACACCATGTTTACTGGGTCTTAACTTGTATGTGTGTTGTAGGAGAGTGTATGTAGTGTGGGTGTTATATCGATAGTGTGTAGTGTGTGTGTTGTATGAGAGTGTGTGTTATTACCTTTTACAAAACTTTCATGTTTGACTACATTTAGGAATAAAGTACGTACACATTTTAGTCACTTTGCCAGAAAATTGCAGCTATCTTGTTGTATATTACATTTTAAAACCAAGCATAAAAATTGAGTCGCGAAGATATGTGGTATCATAGCACTGGGTCTTGGGGACAAAACTTTGAAGAACCCTGCCCTAATCTACAGAAGCAGAGAGTTATCACAATTCTCTTTGTCCACGACAATAGAGATCTACAGCCCATGCAACCATAATCCAAACAGGCAGAAACAGAATTGAAGGCCTCAGAAGGGGGATGTGATTATTCTGGATCTGTAATAAGAGTGTACAGACTAATAAAAGGAAAAGATTCAAAATAAAATATCCCAATTTATTTTAGCTCAATATTTCTGACTATTGTGGTAAAAGTAATATGGCAATATAATTTTTTTTTAAATGTTATCATTTAATCTCTACAAGTTACTACTAAAGTAATAAGGGTAAAGGAATTCACATGTTTATGTATGTGGCAAGTCCTGTCCGGACCACCAAACTCTAATAACTATGTCGATATGTAATGTTTGAAAGTGAGATTATTGATAAAGAGACATTGAATTGATGCCTAGAATTTTAACATTGCTTTCAGTTTACAGCGAAGCTTACTGCACTTGTGCACAACCATGTTAGGCATTCTCTTACTGGAGCAACAAACAATAGAGATCTTTTCTGACTAAAAAAAGGACAGGAGCAATACAGACAATTTAAAAAATATGGTGCATGCAAAATAAGGTAAGTTTATAATAAAATATTGCATTAAGCTGCATGCAGCATTTAAAAAAAATACCTTTCAACATTATTTTCAGTGGTCTGTGAACAATGCATTGCATTAAATGAATAACTTCTGTATTTTTGAAGTTGCTAGTAATCTGCAATAGCTGCATTATATTAACTCACTATGCCATACAAAGTAAAGAGAATAGTCAGCAGGACTTCCAAATTCACGTCTTAGCATAGCACTATATCACTATATGAGGAACATTTGTGTAATAATAATTTTATCAACTGGAGAAACTTACTTATCATTGACAAACGAGTACATGAGGAGTCGTTCCTCTATGAATTTCTTCCACTCTGGCTTCTCATTCTGCAGATCTCTGTAGTTGTCATTTGACACAATGATGCCATCAGAATCAAAAGCTAGCTTGACTATGAAACGGTCATCGTAACAAACTACTCTCCTACCCTGCACCCTTCGAGATGGTGTGAAGACAAGAATCTTTTCCTTTTCCAGCTTCCGTAAGACCTCCTGATCTGTAGGTTTTAATGAAATCTATTTTATTACATAGACTTAGTGAAACAAAATTTGTAAGTAACTTTGGAACAAATTAGTATGCATAGAAAGTTTAATTTCAACAGCTGAAATATAAAGCCACGTAAGGAGAAATATATTAACCTCTAGTAATTGTCACATTGTAAGTAAAAACTATAGTACAGAATATATTACCTGTGATCGGAGCATCTGGGCGGGACTGTTCCTTCCTCCAGGCCGGCACAAACACAGTGATGTCCTTATGGCCTTTTTCCAAGAACCACTCAACAGCTAATTGTATCCCACGGCAGGAGAAGACCTCTTTATTACCATGGCTGAAAAAAGACAGTAGATCTTCAAGATTATCATGAATATATAAACAAACAATAAATGTCTTCTTTTAAATACAGATATAATGTGCATTTCAATGTATTATACAAACATCACTTTAGGAATTAAAAGAAACTGAGCTATACACCTAGTTAATTGAAACGGTGGCCTTATTAAATAAACATAAAACCCAATGTGTTTCTTTCATGATTCAGACAGCACATGCAATTTTAAACAACTATTAAATTTACTTCTATTATAAGATAAGATATAGACATTCTTTTTTGGGGAAAAAGCAATGCACTCCTGGGAGCTAATTTAACTAGTCTGGTAAGCCAAGGACAAAAGGCATATATGTGGGGTGTGTCTCTGGGAAGCACTTTGAATGGATGCAATATTAGAAGCTGTGTGCAGGCTGCTGTTAAAATTTGCTATTTATCAGCAGCGTTTCTATAAAACTTTCTCTAAAATCATAGGTTTGTTCTTCAGGAGACTGAGCACAGCTGAATGATACCAAACTCATTGTGGAACCGCACCATCTTGCCGATCCGGAGGGTTGAGGCCTGCAGCGGCCTTTTCTAGGAGAGGTCTCAACACCCCCCCCCCCGGTAAACGGGGTATAGCAGTATTATATCACTGTCATTCTGACTAATCCTCAACTAGTCAGTAAAGGAGATACTACGGAGGGAAGATAAAGTTACTCCCTCACAGGATGGAGTCTGAAAATCCCATACTTGAGCGGGATCTAATCTGCCTACTAAATGAACATTTTTTGCGCCTCATCAAGAGTATCGCTGCAGTCTGGAGCGATACCAAATGGTTACTGCTCTGACACTACCATTGGAGAAAGCAAATCTGAAAACTACAAGGAGTTAAAATCTAGCGCGCTAGCTTGCGACATTACCAGGAGCGGCAAAGATGAATACAGAGCTGGAGATGAGAAGGCTGCGATCTGTGGCGCTTGTCACTTTGTCGTGTGCAGTGAAACAGCCCAATGCAGATGCGTTTATAAAAACCATAAGGACACTTAACAGCTCTGGCCTAACATGACTTTGGGTACAGAGAGGAACTTTCCTCACGTGTTAATCGGAAGGAGCGCCATTCTACCTCTACATGAGAAGCTTATCCTGCATGCCTCACAACATATGGGGGGTTGTACGGGGTTGTTTACACTGAAGAGCTATGCCGTCGACCTCCACATATCCGCCGAGTGGCCCCTAAAAGCCTGGAGACAGGGCGTTGGATAGCTTTATTAGGTTGTATTGAAAACTCCAGCTTTCAACTCCACATGACTATTAGCAGTATGTCAATTTAGGAAACAATCTTCACCTTGATATAAACCGTCACAATTTTCTGTTATTACCCTAATGAAGGCACTTATGCCTGATGTATGGGGGACATTGTTATTCAACGCTCATATGTTTACTTTATTGTACAGAGCCGGGTTATCATCTGCTTTTACATTGTCATTATTTGTTTTCTACACTACTAATCCTGATTGAGGTGTAACAAAATTTTATTAGCCTATTGGCTCAAGATCTATAATTAACAAGTGAACTTGATTATAATATAGCCTGCGAAGGTGCAGATATCTATAAGTCAATGTTACATGTTCTCCAACGTATATAGCTGAGCAGATACCTGCTTATTTGGTAATATTATATGGTCTCCTTTGACACAATATTATATGTTCCCCATATTTACAACTTGACATAACATAACACAATTTTCTAGGAGCACAATTAGTTTAAAAATCGATATCAATAGATAAGTATATACTGGCAAGTTTATTATCCAAGGGACTGAGCTCACAACTACCTGTTAACACAATTAGTCCATACAACAATCTTTTTAACTTAATCTTTTATTTCAGCTTTAGGAATAGATCCCTCCCCCCTGCTATTATAATGCTGAACTGTTGCTCCAGTGCTTGCGGCCGACGCAGGGGGTCATAGTAAATTTATAAGCTGTTATAATTGGGGGAAATCTGTCCAGCATGAATCACTTAGCTTTCAAACTAACCATACTGTGAGACTTCAGAAAAGGATGAGAACACATAATAGCTGATTTACAACAGTCGGTTGCCCTAGTGCCATGTAGTATTGACATATCTATGCAGTAATATTTTTTAGTTACACACACCTCAAGTCTAGTATCAGGTTGCTCTATTTCTCAGAGACCCCCAGTGATACAGCAGATAATTTTATCATATAGTAGAAATGTATTTGTCAGTTTCCGCTAGCATAGTAACTTCCCTCTCCCCTCTATATCAGCTTCCTAAATATGTTTGCTAACCTAGTTCCAAAACAAGTTATATATATTTGTTTCAACCATAATCGTTCTTCCACTGGATACGTGTAATATCCTATATTATATATAAAACCTGAGGTACCATAATGAGACCCAAGAGTGGTCTCCGCACTCCATTCTAACCTTTCATACATTTATCCATGTTTGCATACTTAAGGTCCAAGATTGGCCTTCTATAGTAATTTTGGAAGGTTTCCTCATGAACAGGTACTTTGTATTAATATTGCCATCTTTTTTATAACCAGTTCCTAAAAATTAACTATACTGTCCCTGCAAGTCAGAATGTATATGATACCTTTTGTGTTGCATGGCAATCTATTTTGTATTTATATACTCGTTGTATGCCTGTCTAAAGTACCCTAATAAAAAAAAAATAAACAAAAAAACAAAACAAAAAAAAGGCATATATGTGTAACCACCAATCAGTAGCTAGCTCCCAGTAGTGCATTTCTGATCCTAAGCCTACCTAGGAATGCTTCTCAACAAAAGATATAAAGATAACATAGCAAATTAAATAATAAAAGTAAATTGTAAAGTTGTTTAAAATGGTATGCTTTTATCTAAATCATGAAAGAAAATTGCTGAGTTTTATGTCACTATAAAAAGGTGAATAAAGAGATGAAAAGATAAATCCCTGTGTTATACAAAGAAGATCAGTAAGCTCCGATTTTCTAATGTTTAGCACATGTGTAAATAGGTCATGTTGACAAACTTCACAAAAATAGTAGACTCCATCGCACTACTGTATGGACACCCTTGGTATAAAACCATATACAAGTATATTAGGGTTAGATATATATATATCTTGGCTTTTATAACTTAAAAAGTGATAGCACAACAAGGTAGGACATTTTCAGAAGAATAATGACAATTAAAATGGACATGAAATTGAAAATTAAACTTTATGATTCCAATAAAGCGTACAATTTAAAAAAAACAACAAAAAAGGCTTTTCCTTTTGATATACTTTACTTTCCATGGCAGCAAATCTCAGGAGCGTGAATACGTTTTGAGGACTATATGTATAAAATTGTTACAAACACTTCTGCCATATAGTGCTCAGACACATGCACACTCATGTGCCTACCCTGGTATGCTCTCATGGGAATGAGCCAAGTTTCAACCAAGGACACAAGAGAACAGAAGAAAAATGGAAAGAACATACAATTTTATCTGAATCCTGAACGTTTAATTTTCACTTCCATGGTCAAAGCAAACAAGGCTCAACGCAAACAAATTGTGTTCTCTGGGTGCTGACCATAAAAAGTCTTAATTTGTAAAATACTGGACGTACCTCATTGCTACATTGCTTCCATCAATAACAATAGGCCTGAGGTTTTCTGTATTATCTACTACTTCATCCTCCAAAGATAGTTCAGGGCTTGCGATCTCCTTTGGACATGGACCTCTGGGTACCAAGTTGCCACCAGAATTACTTGCACTGCTCTGCGCTTCTGACTCTCCCTTGTTACCCAGTCTCACTAGCTCAGCCAGTATATCATTGATAAGAGCGTCAGCTCCTAGCTTGTTGAGTACCGCTTGAATTTGTTCCCCAGTATAGCCTAATTTCAAGGCAAATTCCATTTTTGCTTGGTATTCTTTTTCAAGGTTGTTCTTAGCTTCATCAAATTTATGTTGGTGGTCAATAGGGACTTGGATGCTGCTCTGAGAGAAGCTTGGTCGATCCAAACATGGAGATCTGCAGAGCTGTCTATGTGGTTTGTTAGAGATATCCATACCTTGAAAAAGGGTATTGACATAACCTCTAAGTCCACTTTTCCCTCCTTGTTGCTCTGCCTCACTCTCTGAACTGGTCCATTCATCCGATTCACCACTGCAATCTCCCAGGTCTTGTGAGTACTGCATTTCATTTGCAGCTGCCCTCTCCTCTGTAGAGGGCCTCTTCTTATCCATTCCCAGCTTCTTAACCATGGACCAGGCAGTCATCACGTTTGGCTGGCGGCCAGAGATTTCAAAGCTTTTCTCTTTCACTTTCAAAACTGCTAGAGACTCATATTCAATAGCATCCCGAATGCTGAGCAAGACTTTCCTCAGCTCTGGGGTGAGGTTCTCTCGTTTGGTGTGTTCAGGTACACACACAGACTTGATGTACTCCTACAAAGAAACAAAGAAAACAACTGTCAATTTATATTTGGAAGATGAGACGCATAGAAATTATTTCTTGATTGTTCTTTTTATAGAAAAGATAACAAATACTTAATAAAACATTTTTGCAGGATTCTTTCAAATCAAATTTATTCTAGCAATTTTTAGTAAATAAAGCAAATGCAGATTTTAGTGGCTAACTCAATTACCACAATATATATGTCTTGCAAAATGTTTAATTACAAATAGAGAAGCTACAAAAGAAGGGAAAAAAAAAACGTCAAAAGCAGATTAGGCAACTTGTCCAGTGACCTTTGCAATGCTTTACTGACGTTAGTCCAGCACGTGCAATCAATAATTTCCAAATGTATGAAAACAAGCAATAAAAAGGAATATAAGACAAAATAATGAAAAGGAAACCTGAACAGATTTCAAAAGGCAATTTTTTCCCCTGGTCACAAGTATTGAGTGATTAAGCTAGCTACACTGTCAAAATGCTATACAACAGATTTACAGCTGTATCCTAATTAGAAATAGACTGCACTCAATTAAATATGAAAAATTATTATAGGTGCTAAAAAATGAAATCATATTTCTGTGACATCAAGGCTGCTAAAGTGGATAATGAAGACAAAAGCTTGTCCTTATTTGTTTACCTTATTCAGCCAATCTGATTACAGCAATGGATTCTAATAAATTACTGCGTATAAAAATGAAATCGTATCATACTCCTTCCATATAAAAAACAAAAAAACAATCCTTGGAAGACATAAAACCACTGAGATACCTATTCCTACTATAATGCAGTAGTTGATTTAAAATGACTCATTTTTCAAAAAAGTGACTAATCATTGGTTAGTTTTATTTAAAAAAAATATATTATGTAGCTGGGTTGGGCCTGAGCATTGACTTGAAGGCCATAAAAACATGGTGCTTTCTGGATGTTTCCAACCCTGACCTAATTAGCTGAAGGTAGTTACAGAAAATAAAAATATAATATAAAATATAATATAGCCCTGGAAAACTGGATATGCTAGTGCTTATGTCTTCAGATAATTAGAATATCACTATGGGACCTACTATATATATATATGATTATACTATATATAGTAGTAGAACGTTGCAGCAGACTTTTATACTTTCATTGTTTATTTTCTCCCCTTTTCCTGTAATTTAATTCTGAAAATTGTTTGTTTTTCACTACCTGTGAAAAGTGGAAAAGCAGACTCCCTACCAACTGCTATATGCCACACAGCCATTGGTTGCACACTAGAACTGCAACAACTAATTGATATAATAGATTATGAAAATAGTTGTCAACGAATCTCATAATTGGTTAGTTAGTTTGCAATTAGTTGGTTTGTGCATCGCACCAGCTGCTTCACTCCACTGAGCTCCTGCACATGGTATTGTGTTTTATGGTTATTCCTTTAGCCTAAAGAACGTCTACAGACGTTTACCTTTTACTTTTCACTTTTTCAG
The DNA here is from genome assembly GCF_027579735.1 of Bombina bombina. NCBI lineage: Eukaryota > Metazoa > Chordata > Amphibia > Anura > Bombinatoridae > Bombina > Bombina bombina. The sequence continues at coordinate 720,723,743 of NC_069499.1, read as the reverse complement.
GACAGTATAAGTTTACAACTACTCCTGGCTTATGTACAACCCAGAAATTAAACAGGAGTCCTCATTTGGATTGTTAATATTAAATCAGGTGGTTTGGGACTATGCTTTACATTGACATAGTGCCGAGCTTGTCATTTACACCTAGCCCGAGATTGATGGGAGTTGTTATTTGAATTGATGTGCACTATTATATGTTTGCACAATTATTAGCAGATTGCTTGCTATTGCTGATTATTTGTACTGTATAGATAAATGTGTAAGGCTTTGTTCTTAATATGTGCTAAATTCAACCTCTATAAAGTATACATTTTTAATACCTGACTAGATATTTTTCCCTAACCTTAGAGCTGGTTATTTACCATTGCATATAGATATTCAATATATTTTTATGTTAGAATGAAGTCCAGACTTACTTTAAGAGGCCCATTGCCAAGAAGGAAAACCCTTTGCATTGGTAGAGAGCTAACAAAGATAAATATCCCACTTTGGTTAAATTGACAAACCCCTACTTATGCATCTCAAGCACCTCATCACCACCTGAGCAGCTCTTCTCTGCTGCAGGCAGCATAGCTTACAACAAGAGAGCCAGCCTTAGCCAGGAACATGTGGTCATGTTGACAATTTTGCATTTCAATGAAAGAGTGAATAACAGAATGTTATAAACAGTGATCGTCTACCTCTTTCTAGTTCTACCTCTTTTGAAACTGTTCAAGGTGTTGCTTGGCTTAATTATAAAAATTTGTTCTGCTGCTTAAAAATTGGACAAACAGTTGTGTTAATGTAAAGTTTTAGTCTGAAGTTTATATTTGTAACACTCAGTATGTGGATTTTATTTTAAATATAGGAAAAAAGGTTTGTTTTTATCTGATTAGTTGATTAATCGAATAAATAATTGGCCGATGAATCAATTATGAAAATAATCGTTAATTGCAGCCCTATTGCACACACTAGCAATCTATTTATAACTATCCCTAATTGGCTACATCAGAGAAGAAAACCTGAAACCTAGGTTACGCCATATTGTAACCTAGGTTTCGCCATATTGTAACCTAGGTTTCCTTCTCTGATGCAGCCAATTAGGGATAGTTACAGCCATTGCATAAAGCTGACATGAAAATATCTCTACGTAATAATTTCTTTAGCTCACCAAAGCAAGTGCTCTGTAAACAGTTATACTTTAGCTGCGAGTTGAGAAAAATAAAAACAAAAAAACACACAATATCCAACAAGCATCAGCAAGGCCGAGGTCATGCTCTGCTTTGCTGCGATTCCACTAAAATCTTGTGAGATTTTATAGTAAACTTCCTTAAACTGAATAGTAAAATAACATGACTGTACCAGACGCACAATCCCTTGCAAGTCCCGGGACTAGCATCCTGATTGGCTGCTTAAAGTTACTTTTTAGTGGGGAGTGAATACTTAGGACATGGCTAGCGATCGCAGGGACAGGGTGTGCCTGTGATCCCATACCTGTCAGTAAGGTGCCCCCAATTTGTATGCTGCTGGCTGGCTGGAAGTTTGCATGTGAGGCTAGCCAGCAGCACAGTAAAAAATGCCAAAAATGTCAGTACTGATCACGGTGATCACATGTCAAAAATTACAAGCCATTGTTTCCTAACAATGGCTTGTTTGGCCCATCCCCTTCCGTCCCAGTGAACACATACAGTGAATAAAGTGTAAAATGTATTTTAATAAAGTGATTTTACAGGTAGCCCTCAGTTTACGCTGGGGTTAGGTTCCAGAAGGAATGGTTGTAAATCGAAACCGTTGTAAATTGAAACCCAGTTTATAATGTAAGTCAATGGGAAGTGAGGGAGATAGGTTCCAGGCCCCTCTCAAAATTGTCATAAATAACACCTAATACATTATTTTAAAAGCTTTGGAATGAAGACTTTAAATACTAGACAGCATTATAAACCTAATAAAATAATCACACAACACAGAATATATAATTAAACTAAGTTAAATGAACAAAAACATTTGCTAAATAGCATTATAAACCTTATAAAATAATCACAAAACACAGACTTCACTTGCATTTTTCTGCAAACAGTTCTTTCTATGCATTCCAATCTGGACTGAGTTATAGACAGGAAGATCTTGTTCCTTTGAAATCTGCTTGATAGCTCAGGTTTGGTTAAACTGATTATTTTCAGCTTGCTTGGCTTTGCTGTAACACAAGCGGATAGCTCCACCTACTGGCTATTTTAATAAATGCACTGCTTCTCAATGCTTTTCAATAGCAGTCACATGACTGGAAAAAAAAGGTTGTTATTCTGAAACTGTGTAAATTGAACTGTTGTAAAACAAGGGCCACCTGTATATACTTTTTTTAATACATTTTATTTTAATAAAGTTTAATTTTTATAATTTTGTTTTAATAAAGTTTTTTTGTGTTTTTTACCCTTACATTTAATCAAAGCAGGACTTTCCTGGAAAATGCAGCCTCAGAAGAAGCATACACATCAAAAGTAATAAAACTTAGAAAAAAAATGTGCAAAGAAGACTAGTAGCTGCCTTACAAATTTGATCAACAGAAGTCTCATAATGAAAGGCCCAAGAAGTAGCACCTGGTCTAGTGGAATGAACAGTAATGCGCTTAGGGGGAGTTTTCCCCGCAATCAAAGGAGACTTGCAAATTAAGGCTTTAACCCTAGTTGCTAAAGTAACAGCTGTAGCTTTCTGATCCTTGCAAGGCCCATAAAAATTAACAAAAATAGACTAGTCTGAAATATTTTGTGGCTTCCACATAATATTTAAGAGTCCTTACAATATACAAGTTTTGAAGAAGACGTTTCTTAGAATTCTTAGAAGCTGGACAAAAAGAAGGAACTACAATTTCCTGATTGATAGTATCTGTGGATACCAAAAAATTAACCCAAAACAGAGTATTTACAGCGCAGCTAAATGGATGACAGATGTTATATGGGGCTATACAATTGGAGTTAGAGTTGGAGTTAAGATGTGATGTTTCAAAATACAAATCTCTTATTTACTACACATTCAGAGACATACGTTATACACAGTAATTCCCTTGAAACAAATAATTACATAGGTATACAGTAAAAGGCAGTACTACTTGCAATCTGTGTTAACTGAAATATCAACGGTTATCAAGTGATCAATGAATGATACATTTACCACATCCAAATCCACAAGTGGTGATAATTACAGGAGTTCAAAATAGTCTCAATAAGACCTTTTAGGTTAGGTTTCCAAGGCTCTCCCAATAGTTCCAGTTCGTGGGTTGCAGCTGCTTTCAGAGGTGTGTCACCAAATCCTATAGCAAAAAGAACAGAGCGCAAACCCACATCAAGGTAGACGTTTTAAGTTTTATTGTACACACAATGGTTAAAAACACTTACAAGATAAAAATTATAACAAGCCTGTATCCCAATTTAGGGAAAGAAGAAAGGGTCCCAGTTCAGGTCAAAAGGATGTCTCTGTTACAATCCAATGTTTATACACAGTGATCCTCCTCTAATACCACCATCAAGCTCCGCCCCAACACGTTTCGTCCGCCCTATGCAAACTTTTTCAAGAGGAGTTGGTTGGAATTCCTCTTGAAAAAGTTTGCATAGGGATGAAAAAACATGTTGGGGGCAGAGCTTGATGTGGCTCTAAAGGAAAGCTTGGTATTAGAGGAGGACCACGGTGTATAAACATTGGATTGTAACTAAAGACATCCTTTTGACCTAAACTGGGACCCTACAGGCTTGTTATAATTTTTATCTTGTGTTTTTAACCGTTGTGTGTACAATAAAACTTAAAACGTCTACCTTGATGTGGGTTTGCACGCTGTTCTTTTTGCTATAGGATTTGTGAATACCACCTTAGGAAAAGAATAGCTAGTGCGAAGAACAGCCTGAAAAATCAGAAAAGGGGGATTGCAATACAAAGCTATAAGTTCAGAGACTCTTCTAGTCGAACAAATAGCTAGAAAAAAAAAAGTACCTTCCAAGACAAAAACTGAAGGTCCAAACCATGTATTGGTTTAAAAACATAATTTATTCTTACCTGATAAATGTATTTATTTCTTGACACGGTGAGTCCATGGATCATCTTAATTATTGTTGGGAATATCACTCCTGACCAGCAGGAGGAGGCAAAGAGAACAACAGCAAAAGCTGTTAAATACCACTCCCCCTACCCACAATCTCCAGTCATTCGACCAAAGGGAAAGGAGAAAGGAAGTAATCTAAGGTGCAGAGGTGCCTGAAGTGTATAGAAAAGCAAACTGTCTGAAAAACAGGGTGGGCCGTGGACTCACCATGTCAAGAAATAAATAAATTTATCAGGTAAGAATAAATTATGTTTTCTTTCTAATGACACGGTGAGTACACTGATCATCTTAATTACTGTTGGGAACCAATACCCAAGCTAGAGGACACGGATGATAAGGGAGGGACATGACAGTTAACCTAAACAGAAGGCACCACTGCTTGAAGAACCTTTCTCCCAAAAGAAGCCTCTGCTGAAGCAAAAGTATCAAATTTAGAAAATTTAGAAAAAGTATGCAAAGATGACCAAGTCGCAGCCTTGCAAAGCTGATCTACGGAAGCTCCATTTTTGAAAGCCCAAGAAGATGAAACACCCCTCGTGGAATGAGCAGTGATTCTCTCAGGAGGCTGCTGACTCCTTAAACAACAAGAAAGAGAAGTATCCGTTGCCTGCAAATAATATTTCAATGCACGAACAACATCCAGGTTGTGCAACAAACGCTCCTTATGAGAAGAAGGATTAGGACACAAAGAAGGAACAACAATCTCTTGATTAATATTCTTATCCGAAACAACCTTGGGAAGAAAACCCAAGGCAGTACGCAGAACTACCTTATCAGAGTGAAAAATAAGAAAAGGCGATTCATACTGTAAAGCTTCAAAACTTTTCAAGCCGAAGAAATAGCCACCAGAAACGAAACCTTTTAAGATAACATCTTAATATCCAAAGAATGCATAGGTTCAAACGGAGCCTGTTGAAGGACTCTAAGAACCAAATTAAGACTCCAAGGTGGAGTAGTAGACTTAAACACAGGCTGAGATAAAGCAGAAATTTGACCCTTCAGGGTACTAGCAGATAAACCTTTCTCCAAACCCTCCTGGAGAAAAGACAAAATCCTAGGAATCCTAACTACTCCACGAGTAGCCTTTGGATTCACACAAATACAAATATTTATGCCAAATCTTATAATAAATCTTCCTAATCACAGGTTTACGAGCCTGAATCATATTCTCAATGACTGCCTCAGAAAAACCATGCTTAGAAAGAATCAAGCGTTCAATCTCAAAGCAGTCAGCTTCAGAGAAACGAGATTTGGATGAAGGAAGAGACCCTGCAGAAGCAGGTTCTACCTTAATGAAAGACGCCAAGGTGGAAGGGAAGACATCTCCACCAGATCTGCAAACCAGATTCTGCAAGGCCACGTTGGAGCAATGAGAATCTCTGATGCCCTCTCTTGTTTGACCTGAGCAATGACCCGAGGAAGAAGAGCAAACAGAGGGAACACATATGCCAGACTGAAAGTCCAAGGAACTGCCAGAGTATCTATCAGAACAGCCTGAGGATCCTTTGACCTCGACCCGTACCTCGGAAGCTTGGCATTCTGACGAGATGCCATGTGATCCAAATCCGGCTGACCCAACAGAGAATCAAGCTGGAAAACACCTCTGGATGAAGTTCCCACTCCCCCGGATGAAAAGTCTGTCTGCTCAGAAAATCCGCTTCCCAACTGTCCACCCCTGGAATATGGATAGCACACAGACAACAATTGTGAATCTCCGCCCACTGAATAATCTTGGCTACCTCTGTCATGGCCAAGGAACTCCCAGTTCCTCCCTGATGATTGATGTAAGCCACTGACGTTATGTTGTCCGACTGAAACCTGATAAACTGGGTTGAAGTTAGCTGAGGCCAAGCTAGAAGAGCATTGAAAATTGTTCTCAGTTCCAAAACATTTATTGGAAGAACTGACTCCTCCCGAGTCCATAGACCCTGGGCCCTTAATGAACCCCAGACAGCACCCCAGCTCAGCAAACTGGCATCCGTGGTTACAATCACCCAGGCAGGTCTGCGAAAGCAAGTTCCGTGAGAGAGAAGATCCTGAGACAACCACCATGGAAGAGAATCTCTGGACATCTGATCTAGAACAATCTTTGGAGATAGATCTGCATAATCCCCATTCCACTGCCTAAGCAAGCGTAAATGCAGAGGTCTGAGATGGAACCGAGCAAACGGAATGATGTCCATGACTGAAACCATCAGACCAATAACCCCCATGCACTGAGCCACTGACGGCCGAGGAAGGGACTGAAGAGCAAGACACGTATTGAAAATCTTTGACTTTCTTGCTTCTGTCAGAAAAAAATTCATCTCTAGAGAATCTATAATGGTACCCAAAAATACCACTCTTGTAGCCGGAATTAAATAATTTTTTCCTAAATTCACCTTCCAACAGTGGGAGCGCAGAGAAGACAACAACAACTCTGTGTGGGAGTTTGCTAGTTGAAAAGATGGAGCCTGAACTAGAATGTCGTCCAGATAAGGAGCCACTGCAACACCCTTCAATCGAAGCACCACCAACAATGCTCCCAGAACATTTGAAAAAAATCTGGGAGCTGTTGCCAGACCACAAGGAAGAGCTACAAACTGAAAATGTTTGTCTAGAAATGCAAATCTTAGGAACCTGTGATGATCCCTGTGAATGGGAATATGCAGATACATATCCTTTAGATCCACTGTGGTCATGAACTGACCTTCCTGAACCAAGGGAAGAATGGAACGATTAGTTTCCATCTTGAAAGACGGAACCCTGAGAAACTTGTTTACACTCTTGAGATCTAAAATAGGTCTGAAAGTTCCCTCCTTCTTAGGAAAGACAAAGAGATTGGAATAAAAACCCAGACCCTGTTCCTGAACCAGAACAGGAACTATCAATCCCATGTCGGAAAGATTCTGAACACAATGTAAGAACGCCTCTCCTTTTATCTGGTTTACAGAGAACCTGGAGAGAAGAAACCTGCCTCTGGGAGGAAAAGTCTTGAACTCCAGTTTGTAACCCTGGGACACGATATCTACCACCCAGGGATCCTGAACATCTCAAACCCAAACTTGAGCGAAGAAAGAGAGCATCTGCCCCACACAAGATCCATTCCCAGATCGGGGGCAGACCCTCAATGCTGATTTTGAGACAGCAACAGGCTTCATGGACTGCTTCCCCTTATTCCAAGACTGCTTTGACTTCCAAGATGGCTTGGACTGTTCCTGCTTGGAGGAAGAAGAGGAAGATTTACCAGAGAAGTTATGAAAGGAACGAAAATTACTCTGCCGACCCTTCTGTTTATTTCTTTTATTCTGAGGAAGAGAATGCCCCTTCCCTCCAGTAATATCAGAAATAATCTCAGCCAAATCTGGCCCAAACAAGGTCTTACCCTTGTAAGAAATAGGCAAAAGCTTAGACTTAGAGGACACATCCGCAGACCAGGATTTTAACTATAAAGCTCTGCGAGCTAAAATGGCAAAACCAGAAATTTTAGCTCCCAACTTGATGACCTGTAGAGAAGCATCTGCAATAAAGGAATTAGCCAACTTCCAAGCCTTGAATCTATTTTTAATTTCTTAAAGAGGAGTATCTTGCTGAATAGAATCAGACAATGCATCAAACCAATATGCCGCCGCACTAGTAACCGTAGCAATAAATGCAGCCAGTTGCCATTGATACCCCTGGTGAACATAAATCCTTTTAAGCAAAGCTTACAACTTCTTATCCATAGGATCTTTAAAGAAACAGCTGTCCTCAATAAGATTAGTGGTCCTCTTGGTCAAAGTGGAAACTGCTTACTCCACCTTAGGAACCATCTGCCAAGATTCCTTAAAAGAATCAGCAATAGGAAACATCTTCCTAAAAAATGAAGAGGGGAAAAAGGAATCCCAGGCTTCTCCCAATCTCGTGCAATAATTTCTGAAACACGATCTGGTATAGGAAAAACTTCCACCTCCACCGAGGAAGGGAAATCAAAAACTTATTAAGTTTACTAGATTTCTTAGGAATAACCATGACTGACATCTCAGAGTCATCCAAGGTAGACAAAACCTCCTTGAGTAACAAATGGAGGTGCTCCAGCTTAAACCTAAAGGAAACAACCTCAGGTTCAGAAGAAGGATTTACACTATCAGAATCCGAGATCTCACCCTCAGATGCTACTGAAGTATCTTCCTCCTCAGACTTATGAGAAGAAACACTAGACACAATTGCAACAGAATCAGAAACCTTATACTTCCTCTTGTGCTTCCCCTGTAACATAGGAAAAGCAGACAAAGCCTCAGATACTGCCAAGGATATATGGGTAGCCGTATCCTGCAAAGAAAAACCAACCTGAGACGAAACACAGGGCACTGCAGAAGATTGGGACGTATGAGGAGAAAGTTGTGGATTAGCCTGAACAGGAGACTCCTGAACAACATCCGCTCTAGGCAATGAAGGCTCAGAATCAAAAAAGTCTATCCTTGTAATGTAATGTTCTCTCAATACAAAAGGAACAAAAAGGGATAGGAGGCTCAACATTAGTATTTAAACATAGAGAAGAAGCAACAGCTTGTGAGGCCTCTTAGTCCATCTTATTCCAAAGGAAAAACCTTAATCAATAAAAAATTCTAAGTTCAAATCAGAATTTTAATGAAACAAAAAAACGTTACTGTCCCTTTAAATTTTAAACAGACTTTTTTCCCCCCTCAAACTAGAAAATCCTTAAATAAACTGCACAATAAATCTTGCAGCAACAATTTTTCACAAAATGATTGCAAAAAGAGACACAAACGTTATAGTCCCTGAAATTCAGACAGAAACTTAAATATAAACAGAGCAACAGCCCCACAAAAAAACAACAGGCAACCTCCACACCTCAGCAAGCTCTGCTGAGATGCCTACCTGACCTCCTTGCTGCCGGAAACAAAGTCAGAAAATTATCCAAACCCCCATACAGCCGCACCGGAGAGAAAGTTGAACCACCTCTGAGGAGCTATGCAACAGAGCTGCAACATCCAGGAACAACAGGAAACAGCTAAAAGGGCGCCAAAAACGTCCTTGCTATCTCAGATAAGCCCACCTATTGTTGGCATGGCCTAACAAACCTCCCGGTAGCCATTAATATACAAACAAAAAGCATGTACACCAAAGTGAAAACATAATAAACTGAGCCAAACATCACCAGTGCCTGCAAAACTGCCATACAATAAACTGTTAACCTAGAAGACTGATTGTATATTTAGACAGAATTAACTGTCAAAGTGCCAAATTCTCCTATATCGAAAGAGGGAAAGAAATAGGCACTTACCTCAAAAATCTGTCGGCAGCAGGACAGCTCACTTGGTGTGACAGGGGCTTCCTACCTCACATGGACCTGTGGAAAAAAGAAAAGGCTGAGTAAACTTACTCAAAGTTTCAACCAATGAGCATGAAATTACTTGGGAGGCCCAGTGGGGATTATACCCCACAAGTTCCCAAATGCTTAAAAGCCACTACTTGCTCTACTGAAGAGACTGACATGGACTATGGCTAAACCCCAAAGAAAACCAGAGCAAACTTGCTCTGCTTAAAAAATAACAAACTCTTGATTGAAGAATCAGACACCTAACTTTACCCCTCCTTGCAACTGATACAAGCAAAGAGAATGACTAGAGATTGTGGGTAGGGGGAGTGGTATTTAACATCTTTTGCTGTGGTGCTCTTTGCCTCCTCCTGCTGGTCAGGAGTGATATTCCCAACAGTAATTAAGATGATCCGTGGACTCACTGTGTCATAAGAAAGAAATGAGGGGTTTGAAGAACCCTCAAAACGAGATTCAGATTCCAAGGAGGAAAAACTGGATGAATAATGGATTTAATTATATTTAGAGCCTGAACAAAGGCCTGAAACTAAGTAATTTTAGCAGTCTTCTTATGAGACAAAACAAAAAGAGTAGAAAATCAGACCCTTCTAAGAACTGGCTGATAAACCTTTATTTAAGCCTTCCTGCAGGAACCCAAGAACTAGAGGAATTCTAAAAGAATTCCAAAAGTAAGTTTTGGGAGAAAACCACACAAAAAAGATTTTTCAGACTTTATGATAAATACGTCTGGTAACAGTGAATTAAGGTATCAATAACCTTGTCAGAAAAACCATGCTGTCAAATTCAGAGATCTGAGATCTTGATAAAAGAAACCTTGAGAGAAAGTATCATTTCTTAGAGAAGTCTCCAAGGCAGGCACAAGGATATCTGCACAAGATCTGCAAACCGGAGAATTTCATTCTGGCTATCACCCTGGAAAGCAACGTAAACAGAGGAAATATGTCAGACCCAAAACGTCACACTATTTGGTCTAACATTTCCCGATTCATAAACCATTCCCCTGGATGAAGAGACTGGCGACTTATAAAGTCTGCCTCCCAATTGCCCACACCTGGAATATGTACTGCAGAGATCCTGCAATGATAACATTCTGTCCAAATAATGATGCAGGAAACTTCCCTCATTGCTTAGGGATTGCTAGTTTCTCCATGATTATTTACATAAGCCACTGACGTGACAATGTCTGAATGGAGTCTCAAATAAGATTTGTGTCTGAGGTCGGGCCAACTCCGGAGAGCCCTAAATAATGCATTGAGTTCTAGAACATTTATTGGTAACTTGCCTCTTGAGGAGACCAAACTTCCCGTGCTTTCGGAAACCAGCAGACTGCAGTCCAACCTAGTAGGCAGGCATCTGTGGAAATTACAACTCCAACTGGACGAAGAAAAGTGGGACTGGTGAGTCTGCCATCAATTCAAGTCAGATCTTTATGGTCCCCAATTCTATTTATGCAGCATCTGCAATTGAAGGGTCCAAAGATGAAACCTGTCAAATGGAACTGCATCTGATGCAGCCACTATGAGACCCACCACTTCCATGCACTGAGCTATGGAAGGGAGAGGTTTCAACTGCAGAAGCGAACAGGCCTGTTGCAGCTTCAGTCTGCACTGATTTGTCAGAGACAAGGACATTTTCAAGAAATGTATTAGGAACCCCAGAAAAGACACACAAGTCTGAGGGGTTAATTAAGATTTATTTTCCCACCGTGACTATTAAGCAACTGAAGAACCATCAGAGTGTGAGAAACAGCCAGATGAGAAGAAGGAACCTGAACCAGAATGTCGTTCAAGCAAGGAACTACAGGAATTCCTTGAACTCACAACAGAGCTCCCAGTACTTTTGTAAAACCTCTGAGAACTGTAGCCAGACTAAAATGGAGGGCAACAACCTGATAATGTTTGTCTAAGAAAGCAAAGCTTAAGAACTTGACATGATTCTTGTGTATATGCATGTGCAAATAAGCATCTTTTAAGTCTATGGATTATATAAACTGACCCTCCTGAACTAAAGGAAGCAAAGAGCGAATTGTCTCCATCTTGAACGTAGGAACTTTATGGAATTTGTTCAATGTTTTGTGATCCATAACAGGTCAAAAAGTAAGACAACATAATTAATCTATTTCATTGTATTTTTCTTTAGCTACACTAGTTTTGTAGAAATTGTTATAAAGAAAACTGCAAAAAATGTTTTATAGTTATTTTTTAAATTTCCCCCCATTTTTTAGTATTAAATTCCTTTTTCATGTTGTTTTATATACCCATATAGGGTATCAAAAGGCATGGTAGTCTGTTAACAGTGTAGAATATGTATGGGTGCACTTAACATACACACACACACACAGTACTGTGCAAAAGTATGATTTTTTTTTTGTCTGTCAAATTCTGTGATCTTTGGCATTTTGAATGGAATGATGTAATTGAAAGTTTGTCTTATTAGCAAGCTTCCAATTAATTAAATTATGTAATGCTCAAGCATGTCTTGCACAAACCTGGTGTAATATACCTTTTTCACAGCAGTCATTTTAACATGAAATAGCAGGGCAAATACAGGTGTTAGCAATTACATTAATAAGGGTTCCATTCCATTTAGGTTTACGAGACCCAAGTTCCTGCTATTGCTCAAGGGTAAGCAGAGGCCACACTAAATACTTGCCACTTTAGCCTATAAAAGCTGTTTATTAATACTGCATACAAATATCCTGTATTTTCTGGTTGTATTCTAATAAAGAGACTGAGAAATAATTATATATGGTCATTATACCATTGCTAAAACAACAAATCTAATAGTGGCCTAAGACTTTTGCCCAGTACTGTATATATATATATATATATATATATATATATATATATATATATATATATATATATACATACACACACATATATATATAAATTCAGAATATTTTTAAAAAGAAAAATATTTAACATAGCAGAGCTATATGAGTATACTATGTGTAAAGTAGGGGAATACAGCACTCACCAACATATACTCCTGATTGTTCCAATATGTAGATTAAAGGCTGAAACATTTGTATCCAGACACAAAAGCTACTGACACACCTCGGTCTCCTCAAAAAGCTATGACTTTTATTCCTTAAAATTAAACAAAACTAAGCAGGCATGCAATAGCTACGACATATATAGAGCACCACTACAGTGGATAAACTAGCTACTATATGTGTTTCGTACATACATAGATAGATGTAACATGAGCTATGAAGTTTCTAAGACTATTAAATGATCAACAGTATAAGGATAATGTCAAACAGAATGTGACTGAAGACACAGATATTATGGAACATCTTGTTAAAAAGTCCTGATGAAATAAGACTTGATGTTGTATGGTTCCTTACATACATACACGCACGCACACTTAAAAATAAAATGTCCTTCTAAATGTATTTAAAGTATTTCTTAACGCACCTTAGGCTTTAGCACAGTTGGCCAAGCTCACCTTTGCATGAGCATCCGAGCGAGGCCAGAACAGGCATCTGTATTGTGTCCCATAGAAGTCTATTGGGAAAGGAAGTTAGTGTGGTTTAACTATCCAACCTCCAGATGTTATTGTGCCTTGTAATACAAGCACAGGAATATGATCACTATTGATTTATCTTGCACTGTTAGCACTCAAAATCACGAATATTTTTGCACTCCACTTGTAATCTAGGTCAATATTTTTAAAATGACAATTACAACAAATGTATCAAATAAGATTAGTGACATTACATATTTTTTGTATTAGAATGCAGAAAAGAAAATATATGTATAAAAAGCAGTTATAATAACTAATGACCTACTTTCATTTATACAAATAGTTGATGAACAAAAGAAATGATTAGCTCATAAAGGGCTATCTGACAATGTGGTTTTAAAAAGACAATATAAGGAACGGTAACTAGGGCTTAAAAATGATGTGATTATTGTCTGCAGTCATATGAGAATTTAAATTAGACATCAAAACATGTGATTTGTTTTAACATTTTGCTGTTTCTAAAGATTGTTTAATTCATTTTCATTTCTCAGAATGAGTCATAAAGCCAGGCCACACCTTTTAAGTGTTTTAGGAAGTTCCCGATGAAGCAATAACATTTAGCTGTTTTTTTTTCTTGTTTTGCCAACTTCCCTATTCAAGTATTACACTTTGTATAGTCACCTTTACAAACCTTTTTCAGTATAGCAAAATGTCTAAGTATAATATATAAATATGTATGTACAGATGTGACTGAAAGTATTGGTACCCTTCCACTTTCTTAGAAAAAAGAACAATTTTCTCTAAACTATGTAAAAATTGATAAATGTATTGATTTTCGCCATTCTTTATCTCAAATGTAATAGAACAGAAACTTCACATTTTACCTTAAACAGTTAAACAAATGAGAATAGCACAGACAAAAATATTGATACTCTTAACCTAATATTTCTGAGCACAGCCGTTGGAGACAACTTCAATCAAGTACTTTCTGTGGCTCTGAATACGATTTCTACACTTTTCAACTGGGATTTTGGCCCACTCTTCTTGAGAAAACTGCTCCAGTTCTTTCATGTTTGATGGGTGCCTTTTCCCAACTGCGAGTTTCAGTTCTTTTTAAAGATTTTCAGATTGGAACTCATCAAAGGCCATTTTAGAACAGTCCAATGTTTTCTTCTCATCTCATTCTTGGGTGCTTTTTAAGGTATGCTTCTGGTCATTATCTTGCTGGAAGACTCATGACCTGCGACTGAGACACAACTTTCTGACACTGGGCAGTACACCACCGTGCTGTCGTTAAGCTTCAGGGTATTGGCAATCTTCTTATAGCCTAGGCAATCTTTATGTAGAGCAACAATTCTTTTTTTCAGATCCTCAGAGAGTTCTTTGCCATGAGGTGCGATGTTGAACTTCCAGTGACCAGTATGAGAGAGTGTGAGAACGATAACACCAAATTTAACACACCTGCTCCCCATTGGGCCCAATTTGGACATTTCCACTTAGGGGTGTACTCACTTTTGTTGCCAACAGTTTAGACATTAATGGCTGTGTGTTGAGTTATTTTGAGGAGACAGCAAATTTACACTGTTATACAGGCTGTACACTCACTAGTTTACATTGTAGCAAAGTGTAAGTTCTTCAGTGTTGTCACATGAAAAGATATAATAAAATATTTACAAAAATGTGAGGGGTGTACTCACTTTTGTGGGATACTGTGTGTGTGTGTATATTTATATATATATATATATATATATATATATATATATATATATATATATATATATATATATATATATATATATATATATATATATATAGTGTTGCTTGGGTGTTTCTTGATCTGCGCTGTGTATGTTGCAAATGGTTATTTTGCTCTAATTAGTTCCTCCTGATATATTTCAATGACAGCTAGTTTCTGAATATTCTACTATCTTCAAATGGAATGTGAAGGAAAAAGGTATGGAGTTGAGTTTCAGAGTTCAGCGCACATAGAATGGAGAAAAACAAAACCAAATTATGGTGCAGTATGTAAGTACTGGGCAATCAAAAACTAAAAGTGAATATATAAAAAAAAGTATATATATATATATATATATATATATATATATATATATATATATATATGTGTGTGTGTGTGTGTGTGTGTGTGTGTAATAGAAGACAGCACTCACTGGGCATAAAAAATAGCAATAGTAGCTTATATTTACTTGCGTTTTGGGGACAGCTCCCCTTCATCAGACCAACAATGAAATGTGACAAGCAAACATTTATACCCTCTAAGACCCTCCCCCCAGTGAACAGAAATTGTGCCAAAATGGTTATCAAGGCAACCATCTACTGTTTACACCAAACTATATACAAATACATATACAATTTAATTAATACCTAATACACTGTAAACAATCACAAAAGTGAAAACACAGATCAATCATAGTGAACATATAGAACTGGTAGGTACATATCTAGAAGACAGAAAGACCAAAAGGCAAAAAAGACACAAAAAGAGACAAAAGACAAAAAACAAAAAAGACTGCAAGCCCGGAGTATTTATTTATTCTCTAGCAAAAAAAAATTAGCAGTTTCTGTTCCAGACACTAAATTTTAAATTCTTATGCAATTTTGTTTGTTGTAATATACTCCACAATTCACAGATATGCCATGAAGCTAATTCTAGCTCTAGGTCTATAAAACAGAATTTATGCTTACCTGATACATTTCTTTCTCTTGTGATGTATCGAGTCCACGGATTCATCCATACTTGTGGGATATTCTCCTTCCCTACAGGAAGTGGCAAAGAGAGCACCCACAGTAGAGCTGTCTATATAGCTCCTCCCTAAGCTCCACCCCCCAGTCATTCGACCGAAGGCTAGGAAGAAAAAGGAGAAACTATAGAGTGCAGTGGTGACTGAAGTTTTTTAAATAAAAATATACTACCTGTCTTAAATAGACAGGCCGGGCCGTGGACTCGATACATCACAAGAGAAAGAAATTTATCAGGTAAGCATAAATTCTGTTTTCTCTTGTAAGATGTATCGAGTCCACGGATTCATCCATACTTGTGGGATACAAATACCAAAGCTTTAGGACACGGATGAAGGGAGGGACAAGACAGGTTCCTTAAACGGAAGGCACCACTGCTTGTAGAACCTTTCTCCCAAAAATAGCCTCCGAAGAAACAAAAGAATCGAATTTGGAAAATTTGGAAAAAGTATGAAGCGAAGACCAAGTCGCCGCCTTACAAATCTGTTCAACAGAAGCCTCATTTTTAAAAGCCCATGTGGAAGCCACTGCTCTAGTAGAATGAGCAGTAATTCTTTCAGGAGGCTGCTGGCCAGCATTCTCATAAGCCATACGGATGATGCTTTGCAGCCAAAAAGAAAGAGAGGTAGCCGTAGCCTTTTGACCTCTCCGCTTACCAGAATAGACAACAAACAATGAAGATGTTTGACGGAAATCTTTGGTTGCTTGTAAGTAGAACTTTAAAGCACGAACCACATTAAGATTGTGCCACAGACGTTCCTTCTTTGAAGAAGGATTAGGACACAGCGAAGGAACAACAATTTCCTGATTGATATTCCTATTAGAAACAACCATCGGAAGGAATCCAGGTTTGGTACGTAAAACCACCTTATCTGCATGGAAAATAAGATAAGGTGAGTCACACTGTAAAGCAGATAACTCAGAAACTCTTCGAACCGAAGAGATAGCTACTAAAAACAAAACTTTCCAAGATAGAAGCTCAATATCTATGGAATGCATAGGTTCAAACGGAACCCCTTGAAGAACTTTAAGAACCAAGTTTAGGCTCCAGGGTGAAGCAACAGGTTTAAATACAGGCTTGATCCTGACCAAGGCCTGACTAAGCGCTTGAACGTCTGGGACATCTGCCAGACGTTTGTGTAAAAGAATAGACAAAGCAGATATTTGTCCCTTTAAGGAACTAGCTGATAATCCCTTCTCCAATCCTTCTTGGAGAAAAGACAAAATTCTAGGAATCCTAATCTTACTCCATGAGTAACCCTTGGATTCACACCAACAAAGATATTTGCGCCAAATCTTATGATAGATTTTCATGGTGACAGGCTTTCTAGCCTGAATCAGGGTATCAATGACCGACTCAGAGAAACCACGCTTTGATAGAATCAGGTGTTCAATCTCCAAGCAGTCAGACGCAGAGAAATTAGATTTGGATGCTTGAACGGACCTTGGATTAGAAGGTCCTGCCTCATTGGCAGAGTCCACTGTGGAACAGTGATTTTGTCACCACACTCCTCTTTGCCCTTCCTAGCAGTTAAGCAGGCAGAGAGAATGACTGGGGGGGAGCTAAGGGAGGAGCTATATAGACAGCTCTGCTGTGGGTGCTCTCTCTGCCACTTCCTGTAGGGAAGGAGAATATCCCACAAGTATGGATGAATCCGTGGACTCGATACATCTTACAAGAGAAATATTATCCACATTTTAATGAGGGAAGGACTAAAACCCTACCTTTTCAGATGGGTATAAGACTCCTCCAGTTTTGCTACATAGATTTACCCTTACCCCTTCAAGCTCTTATCTATTTCTCACATATATTGGGGCGTGAATCTGGTGTATTTTTAAACAACTATATAAACATATACCCAGGTAGCCCTCAGTTTACACCGGGGTTAGGTTCCAGAAGGAATGGTTGTAAATCGAAACCGTTGTAAATTGAAACCCAGTTTATAATGTAAGTCAATGGGAAGTGAGGGAGTTAGATTCCAGGCCCCTCTCAAAATTGTCATAAGTAACACCTAATACATTATTTTTAAAGCTTTAAAATGAAGACTTTAAATGCTAAACAGCATTATAAACAGTATCAAATAATCACACAACACAGAATATATAATTAAACTAAGTTAAATTAACAAAAACATTTGCTAAACTGCATTATAAACCTTATAAAATAATCACACAACAAAGACTTTACATGCATTTTTTCTGCAAACAGTTCTTTCTAGGCATTCCAATCTGGACTGATTTATAGACAGGAAGATCTTGTTCCTATAAAAACTGCTCGATAGCTCATGTCTAGCTAGCTACACTGATTAATTTCAGCCTGCTTGTGTGTATCTTTGCTGCAACACAAGCGGACAGCTCCACCTATTGGCTATTTTAATCAATGCACTGCTTTCTCAATGCTTTTCAATAGCGGTCACATGACTAAAAAGAAAAAGGTTGTTATTCTGAAACGGTGCAAATTGAACCTGCGTAAACCGAGGGCCACCTGTATATGTTCATGTACTGCATCTATTTCATACTGTCTCTCTGCCTATAAACTATAAAACTGCAGTTGTTTGCTGCTTATAATACTGGACATTTGGAAAGTTTTAGGTTACATTATTTCTTTTTGCTGTGGCTTCTTATATTACTCACTGCAATGGGCAATTACACACATCACTATACTGCCTTTGGTCTCTTAATTCACAGTCTAAGTAAGTGCATGTTTATTTCTACAATAGGGTTATGCTTAAAGGAACAGTAAATACAAATATTGTTTAAGTATATATAGTTAAGAGTTGCAGTTAAATAGTTAATACATCTCACTCTGATAAGCATGATAACAGAATAACCATTGCAGTTGATTAAAACACCTTTTCTTACTAGTCCAGGAGGGTTCTCCCAGCTGTCTCCAATTCCAATTGGTTTTTTTTAGATTTTAGAAGCTGCAGACGATTCAACTACCTGGATGGTAACCGTCCAGCCATTTGACTTTTTATAGCACACACTCCCCGATTCCCCACACATTTGTGCAGTACTTTCTGGTCAGTTGGCACAGGAAGGTAAACAGTGGATTGTGATATCCACTAATAACACTGAGGTGCCATTTGACAGGTAAGTACTGTGTATGCACAAGGAAAAATGATACAGGCTTGGAGATGGATGGGTAAGCCTTTCTTCTTTTGAAAATAAAAAGTAATTTAAAAGGGACAGTAAATATTTCATTCTAATTGCCAAAAAACAATTGCAAAGCCACACATTTCTCTTGTTTCTCAACAATGAGGCCCACAGGTAAGCTTCTACAACCATCTAATGTGTGTAAATAATTTCAGTGAGAAATGTTGTCTTATGGCTGTAGTAATTGTGTGTAAATAATTGTCACAAGCTTAAAACCGATCAAGTTTGTTTTAAATGTCACATGAACTTTTTGCCCTGGGTGTGAAAATTCCAATCTAAAAAAAGAAGTAAATGTGAAAGCCAGCAGGATCTAAAGCTTTCAAAAGAAATCAACATCAAAAACACTTTTATGGTGATTCCCACAGTTGCCATGACAATTTAGTTGTGTTCTTTTAGTTTCTTTTTCCTATAAACATTTAAGAAAAACTGAAAAGTTGTAAAAGTCAAAATGAATTGTTCATGATTCAGATAGCGCATACAATTTTAACCCCTTAATGACCACAGCACTTTTCCATTTTCTGTCCGTTTGGGACCAAGGCTATTTTTACATTTCTGCGGTGTTTGTGTTTAGCTGTAATTTTCCTCTTACTCATTTACTGTACCCACACATATTATATACCGTTTTTCTCGCCATTAAATGGACTTTCTAAAGATACCATTATTTTCATCATATCTTATCATTTACTATAAAAAAAAATATAAAATATGAGGAAAAAATCGAAAAAAACACATTTTTTCTAACTTTGACCCCCAAAATCTGTTACATATCTACAACCACCAAAAAACACCCATGCTAAATAGTTTCAAAATTTTATCCTGAGTTTAGAAATACCAAATGTTTACATGTTCTTTGCTTTTTTTGTAACTTATAGGGCCATAAATACAAGTAGCACTTTGCTATTTCCAAACCATTTTTTTTTCAAAATTAGCGCTAGTTACATTAGAACACTAATATCTTTCAGGAATCATTGACATGTATATATTTTTTTTTAGTAGACAACCCAAAGTATTGATCTAGGCCCATTTTGGTATATTTCATGCCACCATTTTACCGCCAAATGCGATCAAATACAAAAAATCGTTCACTTTTTTACAAATTTTTTACAAACTTTTGGTTTCTCACTGAAATTATTTGCAAACCGCTTGTGCAATTATGGCATAAATGGTTGTAAATTCTTCTCTGGGATCCCCTTTGTTCAGAAATAGCAGACATATATGGCTTTAGCATTGCTTTTTGGTAATTAGAAGGCCGCTAAATGCCACTGCGCACCACACGTGTATTATGCCCAGCAATGAAGGGGTTAATTAGGGAGCATGTAGGGAGCATTTTGGGGTAATTTTAGCTTTAGTGTAGTGTAGTAGACAACCCCAACTATTGATC
Source organism: Bombina bombina (assembly GCF_027579735.1). NCBI lineage: Eukaryota > Metazoa > Chordata > Amphibia > Anura > Bombinatoridae > Bombina > Bombina bombina. Next base: position 720,703,595 of record NC_069499.1, on the reverse strand, counting down.
TAGGCCCATTTTGGTATATTTCATGCCACCATTTCACCGCCAAATGCAATCAAATAAAAAAAAAACGTTAACTTTTTCACAATTTTAGGTTTCTCACTGAAATCATTTACAAACAGCTTATGCAATTATGGCACAAATGGTTGTAAATGTTTCTCTGGGATCCCCTTTGTTCAGAAATAGCAGACATATATGGCTTTGGCGATGCTTTTTGGTAATTAGAAGGCCGCTAAATGCTGCTGCGCATCACGCGTGTATTATGTCTAGCAGTGAAGGGGTTAATTATGTAGCTTGTAGGGAACTTGCAGGGTTAATTTTAGCTTTAGTGTAGAGCTCAGCCTCCCACCTGAAACATCAGACCCCCTGATGCCTCCCAAATAGCTCTCTTCCCTCCCCCACCCCACAATTGTCCCCGCCATCTTAAGTACTGGCAGAAACTCTGCCAGTACTAAAATAAAAGGTATATTTGGGCTTTTTTGAGTTTTTTTTAAAGCATATTTACATATGCTGCTGTGCAGGATCCCCCCTTAGCCCCCAACCTCACAGATCCCCCACCAAACAGCTCTCTAACCCTCCCCCTCTGCCTTAATGGGCGCCATCTTGGGTACTGGCAGCTGTCTGCCAGTACCCAGTTTAGAACAAAAATGTGCTTTTTTTTTTTAAGAAAAATCCCTTTTTCTGTAGTGTAGCTCCCCCCACACCCAAGAACAACCCCCCACCCCTCCAAGATCCCTTTTACTGAAGTTTATTTTTTTTTAAATTTTTCCCTTTTCCCCCACAGTTACAATCTCATTTTCTGTAGTATAGCGGTTCCCACCCGCTCCCGCCCCGTGCACGCGCCCGCCCGCCACCCTCTGTGCACGCGCGCGCGCCCGTGCGCGCCCCCGTCAGCTCCGGCCCCGATCCCGCCCCCCTCCACCTTATACGGCCCATCGATGGCCGCCCACCCGCCTCCCAAGTCAGCTCCCACCCACCAACGTTACCGGCCACCGATGTCCGGTGCAGAGAGGGCCACAGAGTGGCTCTCTCTGCATCGGATGGCCATGCAGGGTTATTGCAGGATGCCTCCATATCGAGGCATCACTGCAATAACCGGAAAGCAGCTGGAAGCGAGCAGGATCGCTTCCAGCTGCTTTCCACACCGAGGACGTGCAGGGTACGTTCTCAGGCATTAACTGCCTTTTTTTTGAGGACGTACCCTGCACGTCCTTGGTCGTTAAGGGGTTAAACAACTATTCAATTTACTTCTTTTAACAAATTTACTTTGTTTTCTTGGTATCCTTTGTTGAAGAGTAAACCTAGTTGGTCTGATAGGAGCGTACACGTGTCTTTTGCATTCTATTGCAGCAGTGTCTGGAACAATGTATAACATTGCTACAAACATTGTTACAAACACTGCTGCCAGATGGATAAAGACACGTTCACATTCCTGAGCTTGTCTAGGGTTACTTTTTAACCAAGAATAAAAAGATATCTAAGCAAAATTGATAATAGAAGTAAATTGGAAAGTTGTTTAAAATGGCATGTTCTATCCAACCCGGAAGTTCAACTATGCACAGTGAAGAGACACCTTAAAGGGACCGTTTACTCAAAATTATTTTCTCCCCTTTAATTTGTTCCCAATGATCTACTTTACCTGCTGGAGTGTATTAAATTGTTTACAAGTATTTCCATTACCCTTATATTGGCATTTGAAATAGTTTATTTAGCCTGTGGTATTCCCACCTATCCTGAACATTTTTGACCTTAAGGCCAAGCTGTGTAGACACAGCCAGCAAAATAAATTACACTCAGTCGAGTATAAAAGAAATAAGGTAATAAAATGTTAAATTTTCCATTGCTCTCTGTAAGTATTGGTGATTGGTTTATGGACCGATATAAGATAAAGAAGCAGGTATTTGTACACAATGTGATATGATAAAGTAATGAGATCTGATTATACCTACAAGCTCAACCCATTTTATTACGTTGCGGCTTCAAAACACAAAATTAGCTAATTCATATACAGAAATAAACCTTAAAAAGCAAATTTTCATACATTTCATATTCTGCAATTGGTAAAAAAAGTTATTGGAAATACATTAAGGGAAAACAATTTTATAGTATAGTGTCCCTTTAAGGCACTTTATTTTCTACTGCACCAGGGAGGCGGTGGAAATCAAAACTGACCCTCCTGCATGAAGCACTTTGATTACTTGATATGTGTAGAAACTTATTTATATCTGTCCCTAATTGGTCACAGCAAACAAGATGAGATAAACAACACTCAAGATGTTTTTATCTCCCTGGAAAGCAAAACAATCCAAATTTTGCTAAAAAGTTAACAAGGTAACACTTTTTAAAACATTTACTTTGAGCTTTTGCGATGCAGCAATTAATTCCTAATCCACATACAATAAATTATTTTAAATATTCCTTTGAATGTATTAGTGAAAACTTCTTTTTGACACACACTCAGATGAAAAAGAAAATGTATCTTATCTGATAAATTAATTTCTTCCATGGTGGTGAGAGTCCACAAGCCATTACTCCTGGTATTCAACTCCTGCCCACTAGGAGGAGGCAAAGATTCCCAAAGATCTAAAAGCACTTAATCCCTCTAACATCTCTGGTATTCCAGTCTGACGTATACCCAAGAAAGCAGAAGTAGAAAGGTAGTAAAGGAAAAAGCAGGGGAAATGAGATGCAAACAAGAAGTGCCATCAGAAAAAAAAAATAAGTGATTGTTAATCCTAGTGTTTGTGAAACGCTAGGATTGACCATTGGAACAAATAAAGGGGACTTTCATTCATGAAGTATAAAATACTTCATGCTGAAAGCTCCTTTATTTATTTCAAGCATTCGCCGCACTGAGCTGCTCAGGCAGCCCATGACAGAACGGCTTGGCGCCGCGTGGCACCGGATTTACCGCACGGCTATTGGCTAAGAGGTGGAAACGTCACCTCTTAGCAAAAGAGCGATCTGCCGTGGGCATTCTGAGCAGCTCAGTGCGGCGAACGCTTGAAACTAATAAAGGAGCTTTCAGCATGAAGTATTTTATACTTCATTAATGAAAGTCCCCTTTATTTGTTCCAATGGTCAATCACAAACGCTAGGATTGACAATCACTTTAAGTAAAAATTAAATTGGGTGGGTCACGTGGACTCTCACCACCATGAAATAAATTAATTTATCAGGTAAGCATCATATTTTTTTTCATAAGGTGGAATACATGAGCCATTACTCCTGGGAACTAATGCCCAAGCTGTGGAGTAATTGGCGAAACAAAAACATAATTTATGCTTACCTGATAAATTCCTTTCTTCTGTTGTGTGATCAGTCCACGGGTCATCATTACTTCTGGGATATAACTCCTCCCCAACAGGAAATGCAAGAGGATTCACCCAGCAGAGCTGATATAGCTCCTCCCCTCTACGTCAGTCCCAGTCATTCGACCAAGAATCAACGAGAAAGGAGTAACCAAGGGTGAAGTGGTGACTGGAGTATAATTTAAAAGATATTTACCTGCCTTAAAAAACAGGGCGGGCCGTGGACAGATAGCACAACAGAAGAAAGGAATTTATCAGGTAAGCATAAATTATGTTTTATTCTGTTATGTGCGATCAGTCCACGGGTCATCATTAATTATGGGATACCAAAACCAAAGCAAAAGTACACGGATGACGGGAGGGGATAGGCAGGCTCATTATATAGAAGGAACCACTGCCTGAAGAACCTTTCTCCCAAAAATAGCCTCCGAAGAAGCAAAAAGTGTCAAATTTGTAAATTTGGAAAAAGTATGAAGCGAAGACCAAGTTGCAGCCTTGCAAATCTGTTCAACAGAGGCCTCATTCTTAAAGGCCCAAGTGGAAGCCACAGCTCTAGTGGAGTGAGCTGTAATTCTTTCAGGAGGCTGCTGTCCAGCAGTCTCATAGGCTAAACGTATTATGCTACGAAGCCAGAAAAGAGAGAGAGGTAGCAGAAGCTTTTTGACCTCTCCTCTGTCCAGAATAAACGACAAACAGGGAAGAAGTTTGGCGAAAATCTTTAGTTGCCTGCAAGTAGAACTTGAGGGCACGAACTACATCCAGATTGTGTAGAAGACGTTCCTTCTTTGAAGAAGGATTTGGACACAAGGATGGAACAACAATCTCTTGATTGATATTCCTGTTAGTAACTACCTTAGGTAAGAACCCAGGTTTAGTACGCAGAACTACCTTGTCTGAGTGAAAAGATCAGATAAGGAGAATCACAATGTAGGGCTGATAACTCAGAGACTCTTCGAGCCGAGGAGAATAGCCATTAAAAACAGAACTTTCCAAGATAACAATTTTATATCAATGGAATGAAGGGGTTCAAATGGAACACCCTGTAAAACGTTAAGAACTAAGTTTAAACTCCATGGCGGAGCAACGGCTTTAAACACAGGCTTGATCCTAGCTAAAGCCTGACAAAAAGGCCTGGACGTCTGGATTTTCTGACAGACGCCTGTGTAACAAGATGGACAGAGCTGAAATCTGTCCCTTTAATGAACTAGCTGATAAACCCTTTTCTAAACCTTCTTGTAGAAAGGACAATATCCTAGGGATCCTAACCTTACTCCAGGAGTAACGTTTGGATTCGCACCAGTATAGGTATTTGCGCCATATTTTATGGTAAATCTTTCTGGTAACAGGCTTCCTAGCCTGGTATCAGGGTATCAATAACCGACTCAGAAAAACCACGTTTTGATAAAATCAAGCGTTCAATTTCCAAGCAGTCAGTTTCAGAGAAGTTAGATTTTGATGTTTGAATGGACCCTGTATCAGAAGGTCCTGTCTTAGAGGTAGAGACCAAGGCGGACAGGATGACATGTCCACTAGATCTGCATACCAAGTCCTGCGTGGCCATGCAGGCGCTATTAGAATCACTGATGCTCTCTCCTGTTTGATTTTGGCAATCAATCGAGGAAGCAGCGGGAAGGGTGGAAACACATAAGCCATCCCGAAGTTCCAAGGTGCTGTCAAAGCATCTATCAGAACCGCTCCCGGATCCCTGGATCTGGACCCGTAGTGAGGAAGTTTGGCGTTCTGGGCGAGACGCCATGAGATCTATCTCTGGTTTGCCCCAACGTCGAAGTATTTGGGCAAAGACCTCCGGATGAAGTTCCCACTCTCCCGGATGAAAAGTCTGGCGACTCAAGAAATCCGCCTCCCAGTTCTCCACTCCCGGGATGTGGATTGCTGACAGGTGGCAAGAGTGAGACTCTGCCCAGCGAATTATCTTTGATACTTCCATCATTGCTAGGGAGCTCTTGTCCCTCCCTGATGGTTGATGTAAGCTACAGTCGTGATATTGTCCGACTGAAACCTGATGAACCCCCGAGTTGTTAATTGGGGCCAAGCTAGAAGGGCATTGAGAACTGCTCTCAATTCCAGAATGTTTATTGGAAGGAGACTCTCCTCCTGATTCCATAATCCCTGAGCCTTCAGAGAATTCCAGACAGCGCCCCAACCTAGTAGGCTGGCGTCTGTTGTTACGATTGTCCAGTCTGGCCTGCTGAATGGCATCCCCCTGGACAGGTGTGGCCGATAAAGCCACCATAGAAGAGAATTTCTGGTCTCTTGATTCAGATTCAGAGTAGGGGACAAATCTGAGTAATCCCCATTCACTGACTTAGCATGCACAATTGCAGCGGTCTGAGGTGTAGGCGTGCAAAAGGTACTATGTCCATTGCCGCTACCATTAAGCCGATCACCTCCATGCATTGAGCCACTGACGGGTGTTGAATGGAATGAAGGACACGGCATGCATCTTGAAGCTTTGTTAACCTGTCTTCTGTCAGGGTAAATCTTCATTTCTACAGAATCTATAAGAGTCCCCAAGAATGGAACTCTTGTGAGAGGAAAAAGAGAAACTCTTCTTTTCGTTCACTTTCCATCCATGCGACCTTAGAAATGCCAGAACTAACTCTGTATGAGACTTGGCAGTTTGAAAGCTTGAAGCTTGTATTAGAATGTCGTCTAGGTACGGAGCTACCGAAATCCCTCGCGGTCTTAGTACCGCCAGAAGGGCACCCAGAACCTTTGTGAAGATTCTTGGGGCCGTAGCCAATCCGAATGGAAGAGCTACAAACTGGTAGTGCCTGTCTAGGAAGGCAAACCTTAGATACCGTTGATGATCTTTGTGAATCGGTATGTGAAGGTAAGCATCTTTTAAATCCACTGTGGTCATGTACTGACCCTTTTGGATCATAGGTAAGATTGTCCGAATAGTTTCCATTTTGAACGATGGAACTCTTAGGAATTTGTTTAGAATCTTTAAATCTAAGATTGGCCTGAAAGTTCCCTCTTTTTTGGGAACCACAAACAGGTTTGAGTAGAACCCTTGTCCTTGTTCCGACCGCGGAACCTGATGGATCACTCCCATTAATAACAGATCTTGTACGCAGCGTAGAAACGCTTCTTTCTTTATCTGGTTTGTTGACAACCTTGACAGATGAAATCTCCCTCTTGGGGGAGATAATTTGAAGTCTAGAAGGTATCCCTGAGATATGATCTCTAGCGCCCAGGGATCCTGAACATCTCTTGCCCAGGCCTGGCGAAGAGAGAAAGTCTGCCCCCCACTAGATCCGGTCCCGGATCGGGGGCTCTCGGTTCATGCTGTCTTTGGGGCAGCAGCAGGTTTCCTGGCCTGTTTGCCCTTATTCCAGGACTGGTTAGGTTTCCAGCCTTGCCTGTAACGAGCAACAGCTCCTTCCTGTTTTGGTGCAGTGGAGGTTGATCGCTGCTCCTGTTTTGAAATTCCGAAAGGGAACGAAAATTAGACTGTCTAGCCTTAGCTTTGGCTTTGTCTTGAGGTAGGGCGTGGCCCTTACCTCCTGTAATGTCAGCGATAATTTCTTTCAAACCGGGCCCAAATAAAGACTGCCCCTTGAAAGGTATATTAAGTAATTTGGACTTAGAAGTAACATCAGCTGACCAGGATTTTAGCCACAGTGCCCTACGTGCCTGTATGGCGAATCCTGAGTTCTTAGCCGTAAGTTTGGTTAAATGTACTACGGCCTCCGAAATGAATGAATTAGCTAGTTTAAGGACTCTAAGCCTGTCCATAATGTCGTCTAGCGTAGATGAACTAAGGTTCTCTTCCAGAGACTCAATCCAAAATGCTGCCGCAGCCGTAATCGGCGCGATACATGCAAGGGGTTGCAATATAAAACCTTGTTGAACAAACATTTTCTTAAGGTAACCCTCTAATTTTTTATCCATTGGATCTGAAAAAGCACAGCTATCCTCCACCGGGATAGTGGTACGCTTAGCTAAAGTAGAAACTGCTCCCTCCAACCTTAGGGACCGTTTGCCATAAGTCCCGAGTGGTGGCGTCTATTGGAAACATCTTTCTAAATATTGGAGGTGGTGAGAACGGCACACCGGGTCTATCCCACTCCTTAGTAACAATTTCAGTTAATCTCTTAGGTATAGGAAAAACGTCAGTACTCGCCGGTACCGCAAAGTATTTATCCAACCTACACAGTTTCTCTGGTATTGCAACGGTGTTACAATCATTGAGAGCTGCTAAGACCTCCCCTAGTAATACACGGAGGTTCTCTAATTTAAATTTAAAATTTGAAATATCTGAATCCAATCTGTTTGGATCAGAACCGTCACCCACAGAATGAAGCTCTCCGTCCTCATGCTCTGCAAGCTGTGACGCAGTATCAGACATGGCCCTAGTATTGTCAGCGCACTCTGTTCTCACCCCAGAGTGATCACGCTTGCCTCTTAGTTCTGGTAATTTAGACAAAACTTCAGTCATAACAGTAGCCATATCATGTAATGTTATCTGTAATGGCCGCCCAGATGTACTAGGCGCCATAATATCACGCACCTCCCGGGCGGGGAGATGCAGGTACTGCCGCGTGAGGCGAGTTAGTCGGCATAACTCTCCCCTCGCAGTTTGGTGAAAATTTGTTCACATTGTACAGATTGACTTTTATTTAAAGTAGCATCAATACAGTTAGTACATAAATTTCTATTGGGCTCCACCTTGGCATTGGAACAAATGACACAGATATCTTCCTCTGAGTCAGACATGTTTAACACACTAGCAATAACTTGCAACCTGGTTATAATCTTTTTTAGCAAAAACGTACTGTGCCTCAAAGAGGTACTTAAACGATTAAATGACAGTTGAGATAATGAACTGAAAAACAGTTATAGCATCAAACTTTAAAATAACACAACTTTTAGCAAAGGTTTTGTTCCCATTAGTAAAATAACATAATAAATTTGACATAAAAATTATAGAGCTAACGTTTTTATTCACAGTCAATATAAAATTCTCACAGCTCTGCTGAGAGAATATACCTCCCTTCAAAGAAGTTTGAAGACCCCTGAGATCTGTCAGAGATGAACCGGATCATGCAGGAAATATAAGAGTAGCTGACTGGAATTTTTGATGCGTAGCAAAGAGCGCCAAAAACGGCCCCTCCCTCTCACACACAGCAGTGAGAGAAACGAAACTGTCACAATTAAAGCAAACAACTGCCAAGTGGAAAATAATGCCCAAATATTTATTTCACTCAGTACCTCAGCAATGTAAACGATTCTACATTCCAGCAAAAACGTTTAACATGACAATACTTATTAAAAGGATTAGTGACCTTTAACAGAGTAGTTCCGGTGAAATACCATCCCAGAATACTGAAGTGTATACATACATGTCATTATAACGGTATGGCAGGATTTTTTCATCAATTCCATTCAGAAAATAAAAACTGCTACATACCTCAATGCAGATTCATCTGCCCGCTGTCCCCTGATCTGAAGCTTTACCTCCCTCAGATGGCCGAGAACAGCAATATGATCTTAACTACTCCGGTTAAAATCATAGTAAAAAACTCTGGTAGATTCTTCTTCAAACTCTGCCAGAGAAGTAATAACACGCTCCGGTGCTATTGTAAAATAACAAACTTTTGATTGAAGTCATAAAAACTAAGTATAATCACCATAGTCCTCTCACACATCCTATCTAGTCGTTGGGTGCAAGAGAATGACTGGGACTGACGTAGAGGGGAGGAGCTATATCAGCTCTGCTGGGTGAATCCTCTTGCATTTCCTGTTGGGGAGGGAGTTATATCCCAGAAGTAATGATGACCCGTGGACTGATCACACATAACAGAAGAAAATATTTTTAAAAGGTAGGCACCTAAGTACCAGACACTGCTGCCTGAAGGGCTTTCCTACAAACACATACAAGTGGTAGAAATTAGAGAAGGATGTAAGAAAAACCACATAGCTGCCATGTAAATGTGTTCAACGTAAGCCTCATTCTTGAAAACTTATTAAGTGGAAATTGATCTTGTAGAATGGGCAATAGGGCCGGGCGATTAACCGCGATCAACCGCCGTGATTTAAAAACCGAGAGAGTCTGTGGTTTTTATGGGGGCGGGCCAATAGAAGGAGCCGGTCCCGGACCACCAGTAACTGTTCCACAACAGCAAGGAGACACCTCCTTCCCAGGCTGCTGGTTTATTGGGACTGACTTGCACTGTCACTAAGCGACCTACGGATTGTTTTACAAAGATCTTCATGAGATATTGTTACCGGCGACTAACGGGTCCGATATGGCTAGAGCAGTCTCACATGAAACATACTGCCCACTGTACCGGACTAATACTCGCAGCCATATTGGAACTTCACATGACCCTATATGAACTGTAAACTGTCACTATGCTTAGGCAGACTAAAAAAAATGATATGCCCCATGGCTAATAAGAGAAGTGCAGCAATGCGGCGTGTGGATTTCTCATTTCTATGGGACTTGGTTGGGCTCGGCAATCCTTATCTACTTTGAGCAGCTTATCCCCTTTTTTAAATCATGTGGAATTTATATAGGCACCGGAGCTCCTTTTTCATGTGTATGGGTAGTGTTTTATGCACTGTGACACGCCGCACTGCCGCGCTTCTCTTATTAGCCATGGGGCATATAATTTTTTATTAGTCTGCCTAATGTGAGGGACAATCCTATGTTCCTTATTGGCGCTCTATTTTCTAGAAGCATAGTGACAGTTTACAGTTCATATAGGGTTGTGTGAAGCTCCAATATGGCCTTAAGTATTAGTCTGGTACAGTGGGCAGTATGTTTCATGTGAGACTGCTCTAGTCATATTGAACTCGTTTTTCACCGGCAACAATATCTCATAAAGATCTTTGCAAAACAATCCGTAGGTTGCTTTTTAAGAAAATCGCGATTAAATCGCAATCGCAGTTTTTTTGGTACAAAATCACGATTTTCATTTTTGCCCATATCGCCCAGCCCTAATGGGCAATAGTGTGTTTTTAAACAAACTATCCCACCTCCAAGTAAGCCTAGAAGCTAAAGAAATGGCTGTTGCATTCTGACCTTAAACCAAAATTAAAGGATTGTCTAAAAACTATGAAATTTGTAATTAAAATTCTAAAGCTCTTACAGCATTAAAAATACGTAAGAGACTTTCAATTAAATTCTTTGGATTAGGGCAAGGTAATAAATAATATTGATGAGAAATAACATAAGTAAGCTTGCAAGAAGAGCAAACAATTCAGAAACTCTTCTGGTAGAAGATGTTAAAAGTAAAGCTTGTAAAATAAAAAAATAAATAAAAAATAAATAAATAAACACAACTAATGTTCCAAGGAGGAGAAATTGGTTTAATTGCTGGATTTATCTGGACTAAGCCTGAACAAAGCCTTGATGTCAAGACACTTAGCAATTTACCTGTAGCCACTGAAATAAGAGTTCTTAATACAGACAAGGGAATCGTAAAAATTCTGCAAGCTGTAGATAGACTAAACAGAAGAACTACAAACTGAAAGTTCTAGTCAGAAAAGCAAAAGGAGGACAGATAACAGAGGAAGAAACAGCATTAAATTGATTAGCATGCATAAGGTGATACATACATAAATACATACATAAAATGAAAAGCTGAGCTGGAAAAACAAATTATGCTTACCTGATAATTTCATTTCTTTCTGTATTTGGAGAGTCCTTGGCATCATTCCTTACTGTTTGGAAATACTGAACCTGGCCACCAGGAGGAGGCAAAGACACCCAACAACAACTTAAATACTACCCCCCCCCCCCCCCACTTCACTCATATTGCAGTCATTCTGCCAAGGGAACAAGGAACAGTAGGAGAAACATCAGTGTATAAATGGTGCCGGAAGACAAAAACTAATTTTGGTCCGCCCATCGGAATATACGTCCGGAGGCCGTGGAATCTCCTCATACAGAAGGAAATGAAATTATCAGGTAAGCATAATTTATGATTTCCTTCTTAATATGAGGAGAGTCCACGGTATCATTCCTAAATGTTGGAAAAACTATACCCAAGCTTTAGAGGATACTGAATGATAACGGGAGGGGTAAAGGAAATGGGGACCCTAATCTTAGGGCACCACAGCCTGTAAAACCTTTCTCGCAAAAGCTGCTTCAGCCGAAGCAAAAACGTCAAATTTGTAGAATTTTGAAAAAGTATGTAAGGAGGACCAGGTAGCCGCCTTATAAATCTGATCCATAGAGGCCTCGTTCTTAAAGGCCCAAGAGGAAGCCACCGCTCTAGTGGAATGAGCCGTAATCCTTTGAGGAGGTTTAAGTCCCGCTGACTTGTAAGCTAAGCGTATAACACTCCTCAACCAAAAAGATAAGGAAGTCGAAGAAGCCTTCAGACCCTTACGCTTCCCAGAATAGATAACAAACAAGGAAGAATTTTGCCTAAAATCCTTAGTAGCTTGAAGATAAAACTTCAAAGCTCGAACCACATCCAGATTATGAAGTAAATGTTCCTTTGAAGAAGGAGGATTAGGACATAAGGAAGGAACCACAATCTTCTGATTGATTACGATCAGACACCACCTTAGGTAGAAAACCCAAGCGGGTACGTAGGACAGCCTTATCAGTGAGGAACACCAGATAAGGAGGCTCACACTGCAAGGCAATCATCTCAGAAACTCTGCGTGCCGACGCAATAGCCAAAAGAAAAAGAACCTTCCAGGACAACAATTTGATGTCAACCAAATGCATAGGCTCACACGGAGTCCGTTGTAAAAACTTAACAAGATTCAAACTCCAAGGTGGCGCATTAGATCTAAACACAGGTCTGATCCTAATCAGAGCCTTAACAAAAGATTGCAAGTCAGGGAGCTCTGTGATGCTCTTGTGCAACAAAACAGAGAGGGACGAAATCTGTCCCCTCAGGGAACTGGCAGAAAGGCCCTTCTCCAGACCCTCCTGGAGAAAGGAAAGAATCCTGGCAGCCTTAACCTTATGCCAGGCTAAACCACGCTCTTCACACCAGAATAAGTAAGCTGTCCACACCTTATGATAGATGCGACGAGTAACAGGCTTACGAGCCTGAATGAGAGTGTCAAAAACCCTCTCAGAGAAACCTCTCTTGGGTGGAGACGTTCAATCTCCACGCAGTCAGCCTCAGAGAATCTAGATTTTGATGAACAAAAGAACCCTGTTCCAGCAGATCCCTGCAACAAGGTATGAGGATAAGGACATCCCCAACAGGTTTACGGCCATGATGGAGCAATCAGTATCACTGATGCCTGCTCCTGCTTGATGCGGGCCACTACACAGGGAAGAAGTGGTAACGGCAGAAAAATGTAAATTAGATTGAACCTCCAAGGCACTGCTAATGCATCTATTAGCTCCGCCTGAGGATCCCTGGACTGCGACCCATAGCTTGATAGCTTGGAATTGAGCCGGGACGCCATGAGATCTATCTCCGGCGTCCCCCACCTGTTGCAAATCTATACAAACACCTCAGGATGGAAAGACCATTCCTCCAGATGAAAGGATTGTCTGCTGAGGAAATCCGCCTCCTAGTTGTCCACACCAGAAATGTGGATCGCTGACAGTGAGCAGTTGTGGGCCTCTGCCCACTCCAGAATCCGAGATACTTCTCTCATTGCTAGGGAGCTCCTCGTTCCCCCCTGATAGATGATGTAAGTCACTGAAGTTATGTTGTCTGATTGGAATCTGATAAAATGGGACAAACCCAGAAGAGGCCAAGCCTTCAGAGCATTGAAGATCGCTCGAAGTTCCAAAATGATGATCGGAGGAGAAATTCCTCTCGAGTCCACAGGCCCTGTTCCTTCCTGGCACGCCAGACAGCTTCCCATCCTGATAGACTTGCGTCCGTAATCACAATCTCCCATGATGGTCTCAAGAAGGATGTCCCTGGGGACAGGTGATCTGGACAGAGCCACCAGGAGAGCGATCTTCTCGACCGGCTGTCCAGAGAAATCTGTTGAGACAGATCCAAAGGATCGCCGTTCCACTGTCTCAGCATGCACAGCTGAAGTGGTCTGAGATGGAATCTGGCAAAGGAAATGATGTCCATGTTGGACACCATGAGACCAATTACCTCCATACACCGAGCCACAGAGGGCCTTAAGGAGGTCTGGATGGCAAGACAAGCTGAAGTTAGCTTGTGACGTCTCTGGTCTGTAAGGAATATCTTCATAGACATGGAGTCTATTATAATACCCAGGAATTCCACCCTGGTACTGGGAATAAGAGAACTCTTTTATAAGTTTATCTTCAACCCATGAGATCAAAGAAGAAAAAGAAGAGATCTTGAATGGTCTTCTGTCAGACGACAGGATGGAGCTTTAACAAGAATATCGTCCAAGTATGGCACTACTGCTATACCTCTGGTTCTGGCCACTGCAATCAGAGCCCCTAGAACCTTTGTAAAAACTCTTGGAGCAGTAGCTAGACCAAACGAAAGTGCAATAAACTGTTAGTGCTGGTCCAGAAACGCAAACCTTAGGAACTTGAAGTGTTCCTTGTGTATTGGAACGTGAAGGTAAGCATCCTTCAGATCTATAGTGGTCATGAACTGTCCTTCCTGAACTAAGGGAAGGATGGACCTTATCGTCTCCAGCTTGAACGAGGGGACAGATAAGAATTTGTTTAAGCACTTTAGGTCCAGAATCGGGCGGAAAGTTCCCTCCCTCCTTGGGGCCACAAAAAGGTTTGAATAGTACCCCAGACCTCTTTCTGCAAGAGGTACTGGAACAATGGCTCCTAGGGAGGAGAAATCCCTCACGCACCCCAGAAAGGCTTCTCTCTTTTCTGGCCTTCAAGACTTTGAAGGTTTGTGAGGAGGAATCTGCCCCTGGGTGGATGAGACTTGAAACCTATCTTTTATCCCTGAGCGATGACCTCCAGGACCCACGGGTCTTGCACGTCCCCAAACCAGGCGTCTGAAAAGAGTGACAGTCTACCCCCTAAGATTCAGAGCCGGATCGGGGGCCGCCCCTTCATGCCGACTTTGTCTCGGCAGGCTTCTTGCTCTGCTTGGATCTATTCTTATTGTTAGCCCGAAACGTTGCTGTATTTGACCTGTGTTTAACAAATAAAAGTCACTTTGCTCACTGCTGGAGGCTGCTTTCTTCTACTTAGATTGTTTGGGCTTGGTCAGCCCTCTCCGTGCACTAGTGAGTAGTGGGTGCTGTATCCATCTTTATTCATTTGGATCTATTCCAGGACTGAGCTGGGTTCCAAGTCCCCTTGGATTGCTCTGGCTTTGCGGAGGGCTGCTGATGTTGGGATTTATCCGAACAAAAGGAACGAAAGTTAGGACCTTGTCCTTTATGCTTGTTCCTTTATCCTGCGGTCCAGTAACTGTGGAGATAATTGAGTCCAGGCCTGGACCAAATAAAATCTTTCCCTTAAATGGGAGGGAAAGAAGTCTTGACTTAGAAGTCATGTCCGCAGACCAGAACTTCAGCCAGAGTGCCCTACAGGCTTGAACAGAAAAACCTGAAGCCTTTGCATTCAGGCGAATAATTTGCATATTTGCATCACAAATAAAAGAATTAGCCACTCTTAAGGCCTTAGTTCTTTCCTAGATCACATTGAGGGGACCCTCCACCTCGATCAACTCAGGTAAGGAGTCACTCCAGTAGGTAGCCGCTACAGCAACAGCTGCTGCCGGTTGAAACATCTTTCTTAACAGAGTTTCTATCTTCTTATCCATGGGTTCTTTAAACGAGGAACTATCCTCAAGCGGGATAGTAGTGCATTTAGCAAGCATGGAGATAGCGCCATCGACCTTGGAGATGGAACCCCACAACTCAAATTGAGAGTCCGGCACAGGGAACAATTTTTTAAAAGAAGGGGAAAATGAAGAACCAATTCTTTCCCATTCATTCTTAATAATGTTCGTCATCTTTACGGGAACCGGGAAAGTTTGTGGTACAACCCAGTCTTTGTAGACCTTATCTAATTTAGGAATCAAAGGTTCCTCAGTCAATTTGGGCTCTGGAACCTCTAACGTAGCCAAAACTTTCTTCAGCAGAAAGCATAAATGCTCAATCCTAAATCTAAAGTCTGGTTCCTCCGTAGCTGGAGGCTTAGAGGCAGCAGATTCTGACCCAGAAAGAGCACCCTCTGAAGTATCAGAGGCACCTTCATCATCGGATAATCTTGTATCAGATAAATCTAATAAGCAAGTAGGTGACCCCTGGGAAGGATAGCAATATTTGAGCTTTTGCACTAAAGGCCGCAGACACTGCCATTTGTAACTGCTCAGCAAAGTCTGGTGGTAAAAGGGCCCCTCCAGATGGAGGATTAGGAGTGCTACGGGAAGCTGCATGTGTATTAGGAGATGACTGTAGGGTCCGCACTTCACCGGACGGAGACTCCTCAGAGGTGGACGGCTCAGCGGTATCAAACATATTAGCTTTCTTTGACATGATTACTTTATCAAGGCACATACCAAGGTATACCGTGGCCTCCTCACAATATAGACAGGTATTAGACGTAGGTAAAGAGGGAGTACCCTCTAACGCATCAGAATCCTCCACAGCTTGCAGACTATTGATTACTAAGCAAAAAACTGCACCCCCCCAATGGCTGGGGCACTTACCACCTCCTATGACCCCGGCCAAACAGAGAAACTGCTTCTTCTCCGGTAAACCGCACGGTCAGGAAAGAAGAAATAAGTGTGACCACACCCGGTCACGTGGTGCGCAATTACAGGACCGCCCCTGCTATACTAGTAAAACAGCGCGCAAGCCTTTCAGGCTGTGCAGCTCCCAAAAAAGAAAGTGAAAATCCTGTACGTTTCAACATTTGCCTGAGCCTCATCTCACACATGTCGCAGCATAATCAAATAAACTTATGTGATTAATCCCCACTGTTCAATAATCCCCCTCCGGAGATATTAACCCTTGATTCCATACAAATAAAAGGAGCCACAATGTGACCCTGTCTTCTTGCGTTATCATATGTATATAAAAAAATGAAACAATGTTACCGGAATCTATGCCGTGGAACAGAAACAGCCTCTCAAGTTTGACAGTCTTGTAGTATAGCTCCCGACATGGACTTGAGTGATGGAAGCAGGCAGTGAAACTCGTCAACACTGATTGCTTAGGAGCTGTTAATACGAGTCTGGATACGTTCTCAGAAAGACTCTCCCTGCATCTTCAGACTTTAACATTTGTCAATGCTCTCACTGAGAGGCTGACAAGACTACTTAAAACTCCAGTCCCATTTCGAAGGGCAGATACCCTCCATAAGGAACTACTCCGAATCTTCTGACACTTCTCTGCCAACCTCCTGTGACGAAAGGCAAAGAATGACTGGAATATGAGGAAAATGGGGGGAGTATTTAAGCCTTTGGCTGGGGTGTCTTTGCCGCCTCCTGGTGACCAGGTTCAGTATTTCCCAACAGTAAGGAATGATGCCGTGGACTCTCCTCATATTAAGAAGAAAATCACAGTTACATTTTTCATCTACATTTACAGTTACATTGAACTGGAGGACAGTGGATAATTATCAATATATGCATTTTTTTTTTTTTAACGGTAACAACGGTTAATCTCCCTTCTAATGGTGTCTGAGTAAAAGCTAGAAGGGACAGTTGGTGTGTGCTCTATTGATACAAAGGAAATATATACTACTATATTTAGTAAAGTTTTAATTACACAGAAAAAAACAGAATAGTAAACATTATGTACAGTATAGACAGGGCACTAACAGAATTGAAAGCTGCAGAATTTGCCGCTGTAATCTTAAGTATGAGAGACAAGCAAAAGAAGACAAATAGACAATGTCCCAAAAATTATACGCCAATAGTGTAGAAAAACGCCAATAACTAAATCCCTGCTCTTGGTATGCCGTTTACCCACCTCCTTCTAGCAAGCGCTGTCAACGAAACTGAGAAAACATGCTGCCAAACTGTAAAATGGCTGCCACTTACTGAGAGAAAGAAGAGAGCTAGTGAGCGTCTCTGCAGCGGGGAAAAAAGTTATTCTCCCACTGCGCATTGCTATTCAAGAGAAGAGTAAAAATATATTACCAGTAAAGCTTTAGTGATTACAAAATGCTATAATAAAAACATAAGGTCCATTTGTCCCCAAATTATCTGTTGCTCGCATGATGTCCAGAGAAAACTTCATAATACTTAATATTATTATTATTATTCTTTATTTATAAAGCGCCAACAGATTCCGCAGCGCTGTCCATGGGTACAAAGATAAAAGTACAGTACAATACAATATAAAAGACACCAAAGTTTAACAAAACAAATACAGGGGGAACTTACAATCTAGATGGTAGGAGGGTGAGAAACAGGAGGTGGGGACTGCAAAGGTGAGAATGATGTTAGTGTGGAGTTAGATGGGGCAGCAGTTAGGCAGGTAGAATTCATTTTTTATTGATTTAGAGATAGGCTTCCATGAACAGAAAGGTCTTTAGGGAGCATTTAAAGGAGGAAAGGTTAGGGGAAAGTCTAACAGCTCTGGGAAGTGCATTCCAGATGGTTGGTGCCACACGAGAGAAGTCCTGTAGCCTGGCATGGGAGGAGGTGATGGTAGAAGATTCAAGGAGCAGGTCATTGTTGGATCTTAGGGGGCGGGCTGGAGTATATTTCTTGATGAGTGAGGACAGGTGGGGGGGCTACGTTGGTAAGGGCTTTGTAGGTCAGGATGAGAATTTTGAATTTAATTCTGCTGTGGATGGGTAGCCAGTGAAGGGACTCGCAGAGAGGTGCAGCAGATACAGAGCGTCGGGAGAGATGGATTAGCCTAGCAGAGGCATTTAGGATGGATTGAAGAAGGAAGAGGCGGGAGAGAGGGCCAGTTAGTAGGTTATTACAGTAGTCAAGTCGGGAGATTACCAGGGAGTGGATTAGCTGTTTAGTAGTAGTTTCAACACTGAGAAATGGATGGATTTTGGAGATATTGCGTAGATGGTTGCGACACGAGGAAAAGAGCAATTGGATGTGGGGTATGAAGGACAGATTGGAGTCAAGTGTAACTCCTAGGACGCGGACTTGGGGTGATGGTGAGATAGTGGTGCCACCAACAGTGATTGAAAAGTTAGGAACCGGGTAGAATTAGAGGGGGGGGATTAGAAGAAGCTCAGTCTTGGACATATTGATTTTTAGGTGGTGAGAGGCCATCCAAGAAGACATGCCAGATAATCAGACACTGATGTGAGCAAGGACAGAAGGAGAGAGTGAAGGGGTGGATAGGTAGATCTGGGTATCATCAGCATAGAGGTGGTAGTTGAAGCCATAGCTACTGATAAGTTTACCCAGTGAGGATGTATAAATAGAGAAGAGTAGGGACCCAGAACAGCCTTGAGGTACTCCAACAGACAGAGGCAATGGAGAGGAGTCGCCACCAGCAAAGGAGACAGAAAAGGACCTATTAGAGAGATAAGAGTGGATCCAGGAAAGGGCAGTGTCAGAGAGCCCAAAGGAGCTGAGAGTCCGTAGGAGAAGGGGATGGTCAACTGTGGTCAACTGTGTCAAAGTATAACTGCAAAAACACACTGTGTGATCAAAATATGTGCACAAACATGTAGCCCCTTACAATCTGTCTGTTCTACCCTGTGACAAACACTCTTCTGGTTATGAGATACATTAAAGAACAATGTACCTACTAATAGCCTGTGGGCTGTACTTACCTGGACAGAAAACCCCTTTTACTGGGCTTACCCAGCTGCAGCTTTTCTGCCTTCAATAGAGAGCCCAGTAATGTATAAAACAGCAGAGGATTTGCATAGGAGTACAACAAGGCCAAACAGGAGGAGGCCTTAAAACCAGTTCCTGCGACAGGCTGCTGACAAAAACTCCCGCAGGAGAATCACTGTATACAGCCTTAAACCCCTTTGCCCCAAGAAGACCTATATATACACATCATGGTGTACTTTGGTCTATCGTACAGCACAAGGTATATATAACGTATGAGCTTCAGGAATCTCCAGCAGTCTCAGGAACTGAAACTTAACTGCAGAGAGCTGGAGTTCCTGAGCTCTAGGCATCTGCCCCCGCATATGGAACCGGTGTGTGATTGGTGCTCCGGTTCCATATGAGGGCAGATGCCAGATCATTACACACAATGACACTGTCTGTGTCACTGTGTTTAGTGATCAGCTGCTAGTGTCGGCAGGAGGTCTGGGAGGGAAATATGGGAGGGCGGGTGGGTGGCCCCAGGCACGCGGAGGAGGGGGGAGTGGGAGGGTCCTACACTGGAGAAAATAAAAAATAAAGGGAGAGGGGAGGGAAGGGGTGCTACACTACAGAAAAAAGGTGGGGTGTGGGCGATTCTTAACGGACGATCGCAAGGGGGGGGGGGGAGTTGGGGGGACCACTACACTACAAAAATTTTTTTTAAAAGGTTTTATATGTACTGGCTTGCAGCTGCCAGTACCTAAGATGGCGGACAACAGTTAGAGGGGGAGGGCTAGAGAGATGTTTGGGAGGGGATCAGGGAGGTTAGAGGGTAAGTGGTATCCTACCCTGCATAAAAAAAACAGAATTTATGTTTACCTGATAAATTACTTTCTCTAACGGAGTGTCCCGGTCCACGGCGTCATCCTTACTTGTGGGATATTCTCTCCCCAACAGGAAATGGCAAAGAGCCCAAGCAAAGCTGGTCACATGATCCCCTCCTAGGCTCCGCCTTCCCCAGTCATTCGACCGACGTAAAGGAGGAATATTTGCATAGGAAAATCATATGATACCGTGGTGACTGTAGTTAGAAGAAAATAAATTATCAGACCTGATTAAAAAACCAGGGCGGGCCCGTGGAACCGGACACACCGATTGGAGAAAGTAATTTTATCAGGTAACATAAATTCTGTTTTTCTCCAACATAGGTGTGTCCGGTCCACGGCGTCATCCTTACTTGTGGGAACCAATACCAAAGCTTTAGGACACGGATGATGGGAGGGAGCAAATCAGGTCACCTAGATGGAAGGCACCACGGCTTGCAAAACCTTTCTCCCAAAAATAGCCTCAGAAGAAGCAAAAGTATCAAATTTGTAAAATTTGTAAAAGTGTGCAGTGAAGACCAAGTCGCTGCCTTACATATCTGATCAACAGAAGCCTCGTTCTTGAAGGCCCATGTGGAAGCCACAGGCCCTAGTGGAGTGAGCTGTGATTCTTTCAGGAGGCTGCCGTCCGGCAGTCTCATAAGCCAATCGGATGATGCTTTTAAGCCAAAAGAGAGAGAGGTAGAAGTTGCTTTTTGACCTCTCCTTTTACCAGAATAAACAACAAACAAGGAAGATGTTTGTCTGAAATCCTTTGTAGCCTCTAAATAGAATTTTAGAGCACGAACCACGACCAGATTGTGTAATAGACGTTCCTTCTTTGAAACTGGATTCGGACACAAAGAAGGTACAACTATCTCCTGGTTAATGTTTTTGTTAGAAACACTTTCGGAAGAAAACAGGTTTAGTACGCAAAACCACCTTATCTGCATGGAACACCAGATAAGGAGGAGAACACTGCAGAGCAGATAACTCTGAAACTCTTCTAGCAGAAGAAATTGCAACCAAAAACAAAACTTTCCAAGATAATAACTTAATATCTACGGAATGTAAGGGTTCAAACGGAACCCCCTGAAGAACTGAAAGAACTAAATTGAGACTCCAAGGAGGAGTCCAAAGGTTTGTAAACAGGCTTGATTCTAACCAGAGCCTGAACAAAAGCTTGAACATCCGGCAACAGCCGCCAGCTTTTTGTGAAGTAAAACAGATAAAGCAGAAATCTGTCCCTTCAAAGAACTTGCAGATAATCCTTTCTCCAAACCTTCATGAAGAAAGGATAGAATCTTAGGAATTTTTTATCTTGTTCCATGGAATCCTTTAGATTCACACCAACAGATATATTTTTTCAATATTTTATGGTAGATTTTTCTAGTTACAGGCTTTCTGGCCTGAACACAGAGTATCAATGACAGAATCTGAGAACCCTCGCTTTGATAAAATCAAGCGTTCAATCCTCCAAGCAGTCAGTGGAGTGAGGCCAGATTCGGATGTTCGAACGGACCTTGAACTAGAAGGTCCTGTCTCAAAGGTAGCTTCCATGGTGGAGCCGATGACATATTCACCAGGTCTGCATACCAAGTCCTGCGTGGCCACGCAGGAGCTATCAAGATCACCGATGCCCCTCCTCCTGATTGATCCTGGCTACCAGCTGGGGATGAGAGGAAGACGGTGGGAATACTTAAGCTAGGTTGAAGGTCCTAGGTGCTACTAGTGCATCTACTAGAGTCGACTTGGGATCCCTGGATCTGACCCGTAGCAAGGAACCTTGAAGTTCTGACGAACGGAGGCCATCAGACTCCATGTCTGGAATGCCCCACCAATTGAGTAATTTGGCAAAGATTTCCGGATGGAGTTCCCCACTCCCCCGGATGAAATGTCTGACGAACTCAGAAAATCCGCTTCCCAATTTTCCACTCCTGGGCTGTGGATTGCAGACAAGTGGCAGGAGTGAGTCTCCGCCCATTGAATGATTTTAGGTCACTTCTTCCATCGCCAGGGAACTCCTTGTTCCCCCTTGATGGTTGATATACGCAACAGTCGCCATGTTGTCTGATTGAAACCGTATGAATTTGGCCTTTGCTAGCTGAGGCCAAGCCTTGAGAGCATTGAATATCGCTCTCA
Organism: Bombina bombina; assembly: GCF_027579735.1. Classification (NCBI taxonomy): domain Eukaryota; kingdom Metazoa; phylum Chordata; class Amphibia; order Anura; family Bombinatoridae; genus Bombina; species Bombina bombina. The sequence goes on along the minus strand of NC_069499.1, from coordinate 720,681,674 downwards.
GCTTCCAGAATATTTATCGGGAGAAGAGATTCTTCCCGAGACCAAAGACCCTGAGCTTTCAGGAGTTCCAGACCGCGCCCCCAGCCCACCAGACTGGCGGTCGGTCGTGGACAATGACCCACTCTGGTCTGCGAAGCTCATCCCCTGTGACAGGTGTCCAGGGTCCAGCCCACCAACGGAGTGAATCTCTGGTCCTCTGATCTACTTGTATCGTCGGAGACAAGTCTAGTATAATCCCCATTCCACTGACTGAGCATGCACAGTTTGTAAAGGTCTCAGATGAATTCGCGCAAAAGGAACTATGTCCATTGCCGCGACCATCAAACCTATTACTTTCCATGCACTGCGCTATGGAAGGAAGAGGAACAGAATGAAGTACTTGACAAGAGCTTAGAAGTTTTGATTTTTCTGGCCTCTGTCAGAAAAATCCTCATTTCTAAGGATGTCTATTATTGTTCCCAAGAAGGGAACTCTTGTTGACGGAGATAGAGAACTTTTTTTCTACGTTCACCATTCCACCCGTGAGATCTGAGAAAGGCCAGGACAATGTCCGTATGAGCCTTTGCTTGTGGTAGGGACGACGCTTGAATCAGTATGTCGCTCAAGTAAGGTACTACTGCAATGCCCCTTGGTCGTAGCACCGCTAGAAGGGACCCTAGTGACCTTGTGAATAATTCTGGAGCAGTGGCTAATCCGAATGAAGTGCCCACAAACTGGTACATGCTTGTCCCAGAAAGGCGAACTTAGGAACCGATGATGTTCCTTGTGGATAGGAATATGTAGATACGCATCCTTTTAAATCCACCGTGTGGTCATGAATTGACCTTCCTCGATGGAAGGAAGAATTGTTCCGAATGGTTTCCATTTTGAACGATGAACCTTGAGAAACTTGTTTAGGATCTTGAGATCTAAGATTGGTCTGAATGTTCCCCTCTTTTTTGGGGGAACTATGAACAGATTGGAGTAGAATCCCATCCCTTGTTCTCACTAATGGAACAGGATGAATCACTCCCCATTTTTAACAGGTCTTCTACACAATGTAAGAATGCCTGTCTTTTTTATGTGGTCTGAAGACAATTGAGACCTGTGGAACCTCCCCCTTGGGGGAAGCCCCCTTGAATTCCAGAAGATAACCTTGGAGACTATTTCTAGCGCCCCAAGGATCCAGAACATCTCTTTGCCCAAGCCTGAGCGAAGAGAGAAAGTCTGCCCCCCACCAGATCCGGTCCCGGATCGGGGGCCAACATCTCATGCTGTCTTGGTAGCAGTGGCAGGTTTCTTGGCCTGCTTACCTTTGTTCCAGCCTTGCATTGGCCTCCAGGCTGGCTGCTTGAGAAGTATTACCCTCTTGCTTAGAGGATGTAGCACTTGGGGCTGGTCCGATTTCTGCGAAAGGGACGAAAATTTGGGTTTATTTTTAGCCTTGAAAGACCTATCCTGAGGAAGGGCGTGGCCCTTACCCCCAGTGATATCAGAAATAATCTCTTTCAAGTCAGGGCCAAACAGCGTTTTCCCCTTGAAAGGTTATGTTAAGCAATTTGTTCTTGGAAGACGCATCCGCTGACCAAGATTTTAGCCCAAAGCGCTCTGCGCGCCACAATAGCAAACCCCTGAATTTTTCGCCGCTAATCTAGCCAATTGCAAAGTGGCGTCTAAAGTAAAAGAGTTAGCCAATTTGAGAGCATGAATTCTGTCCATAATCTCCTCATAAGAAGAATCTTTATTGAGCGACTTTTCTAGTTCATCGAACCAGAAACACGCTGCTGTAGTGACAGGAACTATGCATGAAATTGGTTGTAGAAGGTAACCTTGCTGAACAAACATCTTTTTAAGCAAACCCTCTAATTTTTTATCCATAGGATCTTTGAAAGCACAACTATCTTCTATAGGGATAGTAGTGCGTTTGTTTAGATAGAAACGCCCCCTCGACCTTGGGGACTGTCTGCCTTAAGTCCTTTCTGGGGTCGACCATAGGAAACAATTACTTAAATATAGGGGGAGGGACAAAAGGTATGCCGGGCCTTTCCCATTCCCTTTGTTTACAATGTCCGCCACCCGCTTGGTATAGGAAAAGCTTCGGGGGGCCCCGGGACCTCTAGGAACCTTGTCCATCTTACATAATTTCTCTGGGATGACCAAATTCTCACAATCATCCAGAGTAGATAACACCTCCTTAAGCAGAGTGCGGAGATGTTCCAATTTAAATTTGAATGTAATCACATCAGTTCAGCTTGATGAGAATTTTCCCTGAATCTGAAATTTCCTCACTCAGACACAACCTCCCTGGCCCCCTCAGACTGGTGTAGGGGCACTTCAGAACCAATATCATCAGCGTCCTCATGCTCTTCACTATTTTCTAAAACAGTGCAGACGCGCTTTCGCTGATAAGTGGGCATTTTGGCTAAAATGTTTTTGATAGAATTATCCATTACAGCCGTTAATTGTTGCATAGTAAGGAGTATTGGCGCACTAGAATGTACTAGGGGGCCTCCTGTGTGGGCAAGACTTGGCGTAGACGAAGGAGGGGATGATGCAGTACCATGCTTACTCCCCTCACTTGAGGAATCATCTTGGGCATCATTTTCCTCTAAATTTTGTGTCACATAAATCACATCTATTTAAATGAGATGGGAACCTTGGCTTCCCCACATACAGAAACATAGTCTATCTGATAGTTCAGACATGTTAAACAGGCATAAACTTGATAACAAAGTACAAAAAACGTTTTAATATAAACCGTTACTGTCACTTTAAATTTTAAACTGAACACACTTTATTACTGAAAATGTGAAAAAGTATGAAGGAATTGTTCAAAATTCACCAAAATTTCACCACAGTGTCTTAAAGCCTTAAAAGTATTGCACACCAAATTTGAAAGCTTTAACTCTTAAAATAACGGAACCGGAGCCGTTTTTACATTTAACCCCTATACAGTCCCTGGTATCTGCTTTGCTGAGACCCAACCAAGCCCAGAGGGGAATACGATACCAAATGACGCCTTCAGTAAGCTTTTTCTAGTGTATCTGAGCTCCTCACACATGCATCTGCATGTCTTGCTTCCCAAAAACAACTGCGCATTAGTGGCGCGAAAATGAGGCTCTGCCTATGACTAGAGAAGGCCCCCAGTGAAAAAGGTGTCCAATACAGTGCCTGCCGTTTTTTTACATAATTCCCAAGAATAAAAGAACTATTTATAGCTATAATCACTAAATATACTTATAAAGTCAATCGTTTTAGCCCAGAAAAATGTCTACCAGTCTTTAAAGCCCTTGTGAAGCCCTTTATTCTCATTTAATAAGAAATGGCTTACCGGTTCCCATAGGGAAAATGACAGCTTCCAGCATTACCAAGTCTTGTTAGAAATGTGTCATACCTCAAGCAGCAAAAGTCTGCCCACTGTTTCCCCCAACTGAAGTTAATTCATCTCAACAGTCCTGTGTGGAAACAGCCATCGATTTTAGTAACGGTTGCTAAAATCATTTTCCTCTTACAAACAGAAATCTTCATCTCTTTTCTGTTTCAGAGTAAATAGTACATACCAGCACTATTTTAAAATAACAAACTCTTGATTGAAGAATAAAAACTACATTTAAACACCAAAAAACTCTAAGCCATCTCCGTGGAGATGTTGCCTGTGCAACGGCAAAGAGAATGACTGGGGAAGGCGGGAGCCTAGGAGGATCATGTGACCAGCTTTGCTGGGCTCTTTGCCATTTCCTGTTGGGGAAGAGAATATCCCACAAGTAAGGATGACGCCGTGGACCGGACACACCTATGTTGGAGAAATAAGACTTAATTTTTTACTATAGGCAGACTGTCTGCCAGTACTTAAGATGGGGGGTGACCAGTGGGGGTTGAGGGAGGATCAGGGGTGGGAGGTAATCTCTACACTAAAGCTAAAGTTCACCTTTCAAGCTACCCAATGAACCCCTTCACTGCTGGGAATTATAGAAGTGTGGTGCGCAGCTGCAATTAGCAGTTTTCTAATTACCAAAAAGCAATGGTTAAGCATATATGTCTGCTTTTTTTTGAACAAAGGGGATCCACAGAGAAGCCTTTTACAATAATTTTTGCCATGTATGTAAATAATTTTCAGTAAGAAACCCAAAGTTTTGTGAAACAAATAACCTATTTTTTCGCATTTGTCGGTGAAATGGTGGAATGAAATATAGCAAAATGTGCCTAGATCAAATAACTTGGGGAATATAATAATAATTATATATAATATATATATATATATATATGATATCTATATATATATATAGTAGTAAACAATTTCCAGTTCAGCCCACCAGTAGCCAACTCGCCTGGCGTGAAGCACGATATACCATGAAATAGAAACAAAAGGATGCACTCCAGGACTTTTCACAAAAAAACCAATTTAATGGAACGTTTTCGGGGTTTCACAACCCACTCTATCAGCATGCAAAACAAACAAATTCAACTCATTTATAGTGTTACATATCAATTACCACATATCAATCTAAGTGTCTCTCCAAATGAAAAGTGCGCCAATTTTTCGAGTTTGGAACGCATATTGCGTCTTCCACCTGTGTTATCCGAAACCGGAAGTTGTATTACCTCACTTCCGGTTTACGGATTCAATGGACAAAACGTGAAATAAAAGATAAAGTAGTGTATTCTACACTTTCAAACGTTATTAATGTGACATACTAGTTTGGGGAACTTGTTATAACTCAGTTTGCCACATTCTAATTAAGTGCCAGAAAATTGTGATGGATATACATTATCGAATGTTGCTACATTCCGGTCGGCAAGAAAACGGTAACCGATGGCAATCATACACAATTCTGATTGCCAAAAGGATGCCATAATTTATAATGGTATGCCAGCTGAATGGAACAACAATTGTCATAGTGCCATAAGTAACGTGTACTAAATAATATACAATCATATTGTATATATAAAAATGAATACTAAAAAAATTGTATACGTTTAAAAAATGAAAAATAAAAGTTAAAACATAAAAGTTGGACAATATGACAGTACCAATGTTTGGAATGGCAAGTTACAAACGTAATGTTGCAAATGTGAGTGATGTGGCTCATAATGTGTCGCCAGCATATTGCAGTAACAATGGCGTTAAAACATATATAATGCTGCACTAAATTCACAAGAAAATGAAGATCAGATTAGAGCAGTAGATATGTGTAAAAGAATTGTAGGGCTGTGTTATTTTGGCTGACTTTTTTCGTTAGGGCACAATTTTCAAATTAGATTAATCTTTGACCATTAGGGGGGTAATGGTTTACGTCGGCCAAAATATGCCAATAATCAAGTGAAGAGAGGTAACCTTATTTCAGGATTCTAATCTCCAGTATATATGCCACAGGTAAGGATATATAAGAACAGGTAATATAGATAAGAATAATGGACATATAAAGCTCGTATAGATTACTATCCACCTCTGCGATTCTTCAAGTGATGTGACATTTTTTTAGTGTCCGTTTTTAAGACTGGTGGTGCATGTTAGAATAAATGGGTAATGGCTCACGGCGGACCAGGCTTCCACAGAGAAGGTGGAGACAGATGTCCACCTAGACTGTGCCGGTTAGAGGACATCCTGAAGCAATTATCAGACACCCAGACTATACAAATTGCTAACTTCTGACCCCACTACACTATTCCAAATACAACTTGATAAATTGATTGAATTGGGATTTGAACAAGGGTACATAACTGAGCACATTCGTGACTTTTTGCCATTACCCATACCCTAAGATACCCATTTTATATTCAATCCCCAAAATTCATAAAACATTAGACCACCCACCGGGCCGTCCCATTGTGTCAGCCAGGGAATCACTTACCCAACCTTAGCACAATATGTGGACGTAACTCCTTAAGCCAGTGGTGAAAGCAACACGGTCCTTTCGTTATGGATACGAATGATTTCATTCGTAAATTACGGACTGTTGACCATCCAGCCAGATGATTTACTCGTCACTCTGGATGTCAACACGTCTGTATACCATTATAACCATCATCCTTGACGGACTTAAGGCCTATACAAGAGCACCTCACAGGGTAACACCCTTTATGAGGGGGCCCCCAGTAGGATTTTTACTGTCCCTCATTGAATTCTGTCTGTTTAAAAACTATTTTCGGTTCGAAAATAGTTTTTATTTGCAAACTGCCGGCACAGCCATGGGTTCCTCCATGGCCCCCTCGTACACCAACATTTATATGTCACAATTTGAAAACATGTATCTATGGAATACGTTGAACGTATCTATTATCTGTTATACAGATACATAGATGACATTTTTTTGGTGTGGCGAGGGGGCCTGGAGGAACTCCATAAATGGTTTGATGTGTTTAATAACACTACTGACAATGTCAAGTTCAAGATGGACAGCTGACACTGCATCCATTCATTTCTTAGACTTGACAGTTTTCAAGGATTCTAACAATTAGGAACCACACTGTATCATAAACCCACCGACCGCAACTCTATATTAAGGGCAGATAGTTGCCATCCCCCAGCCCTATTAAAGGGCATTGTAAAATCACAATGCATAAGAACAATGCGTAACAACTCGAATCCTGTAACGGGGGACTCCAATTGAAAGGAGTGGGTGAGAAGTTCCAGAACAGGGGCTACAAGATCCCGATAATCTATGATGCTGTGGAATCGGTTTCAAGGCTAACACAGACAGAATTAATTATACCCAAACCAAAAAGGGACGCTAGCGACAAGCTCATTATGTCCACCACTTTTACTCCAGTGACAAAAAATATTGGCCAAATTCTTCGACAGCATTGGCCAATTATGTCTTCAGACCCAAAACTCACATTTACCCATAACCTACGACCTATGGTTGGATTCAAGCGGGGAACTAATCTTAAAGATCTTCTGGTGAAAACGGACCCCAAGCAGTGTTACTCAACTGGGATGAAAAGGAATATAAGGGGCTCCTATCGTTGTTTGGGCTGCACAACGTGTAATGGCCTAGTGGGCACTAAAGTTTTCCATCACCCACACACTAATCGAACATTCTCCATCCGGCACTCCATAACGTGCACCACCACTCAACGTTATATATTTATTGTTTTGTCCATGTTCTTGTTTCTACATAGGGAAGACCTCTGGCACACTTCGTGAGCGTATGGCTAATCATCGCCACGCCATAAGGACAGCAACTTAAAAACGGCGATTCCGAACAGCCAGTAGCGCGACACTGCGCTAACAAGGGACACTCTGTATCTTCCATCCGCTATATTCTAATCGACCACATACCCCCATTAGATCGGGGGAGGCGACCGGAATAAGCAACTTCTGAGACGAGAGGCCCAGTGGATGTTCAGATTAGGCACAATACAACCAGGTGGCCTGAACACCATGCCGGACTTTAAGAGCATTATGTGATCCATAACTGGGGTGCTACATACTGGGGGTATGCCAGGTGGACATGGTGGCTCCGTTTTGGCACACATTTCAGTTTCCCCTGCGTGTGTGTGCGCCTAACGGCACAGTCTAGGTGGACCATCTGTCTCCACCTTCTCTGTGGAAGCCTGGTCCGCCGTGAGCCATTACCCATTTATTCTAACATGCACCACCAGTCTTAAAAACGGACACTAAAAAAATGTCACATCCACTTGAAGAATCGCAGAGGTGGATAGTATCTATACGAGCTTTATATGTCCATTATTCTTATCTATATTACCTGTTCTTATATATCCTTACCTTGCAATTATACCTGGAGATAGAATCCTGAAATAAGGTTACCCCCTTCACTTGATTATTGGCATATTTTGGCCGACGTAAACCATTACCCCCCTAATGGTCAAAATTTAATCTAATTGAAAAATTGTGCCCTAACGAAAAATCAGCCAAAATAACACAGCCCTACAATTCTTTTACACATATCTACTGCTCTAATCTGATCTTCATTTTCTTGTGAATTTAGTGCAGCATTATATATGTTTAACGCCATTTTACCTGCAATATGCTGGCGACACATTATGAGCCACATCACTCACATTTGCAACATTACGTTTGTAACTTGCCTTCCAAACATTGGTACTGTACATATGGTCCAACTTTTATGTTTTAACTTTTATTTTTCATTTTTTAACTATACAATTTTTTAGTATTCATTTTTATATATACAATATGATTGTATATTATTTAGTACACGTTACTTATGGCACTATGACAATTGTTGTTCCATTCAGCTGGCATACCATTATAAATTATGGCATCTTTTGGCAATCAGAATTGTGTATGATTGCCATGGTTACCGTTTCTATGCCGACAGGGGATGTAGCAACATTCGATAATGTATATCCATCACAATTTTCCTGGCACTTATTAGAATGTGGCACACTGAGGTTATAACAAGTTCCCCAAACTAGTATGTCCACATTAATACGTTTGAAAGTGTAGAATACACTACTTTATACTTTTATTTCACGTTTTGTCCATTGAATCCGTAAACCGGAAGTGAGGTAATACAACTTCCGGTTTCGGATAACACAGTGGAACGCAATATGCGTCCCAAACTCGAAAAAATTGGCGCACTTTTCATTTGAGAGACACTTAGATTGATATGTGGTAATTGATATGTAACACTATAAATGAGTTGAATTTTGTTTGTTTTGCATGCTGATGAAGGGGTTGTGAACCCCGAAAACGTTCCATTAAATTGTTTTTTTTGTGAAAAGTCCCTGAGAGTGCATCCTTTTGTTTTCTATATATATATATATATATATATTATATATATACACACCACACACATACATAGTTTTGGCAGATACAATTTTTTTAAAAAGGTTCTATTTAGTTTAAATGCAATGATAGCAAAAATGCCTAAAAATTCGCAGGTATTTTGGGCAAGTTTTTCTCTGAATGTCCCGGGTAATGAAGGGGGTTAATACTCCTCTATACCCCTTTCCTTCTTATCTTAGCTTTCAATTAGGAACTAATGTGTTAAGAAACCCCCTTCCAGAGAATAAAACGGGAGGCAACTCAATTCTTCACCTACTTCTGTGGCGCCAAAGATAAGATTGAGATACTAGAGAGGTGAGAAGGATTAAAGGGACAGTATACACAAATTTTCATATAACTGCAAGTAATAGACACTACTACACTACTATAAAGAATAATATGCACAGATACTGATATAAAAATTCAGTATAAAACCGTTTAAAAAACTTACTTAGAAGCTTCCAGTTTAGCTCTGTTTAAAAAGGTTACTGGAACACCCACTGCAAGTGGGAAATATCAGACACTCCCCTCTCCCCCTTCTCTTTTGCATATGAAAAGACCCTTCACACAAACAGAAGCAAGCTGGTGTAGGTATACGTCGGTATTCTCCTTAAATTTTGGGGCTTGGTTAGGAGTCTGAAAATCAGGAGCAATGTTATTTAAAAATAAGCAAAACTATCAATTTTTAAAAAAAACAGAATTTATGTTTACCTGATAAATTACTTTCTCCAACGGTGTGTCCGGTCCACGGCGTCATCCTTACTTGTGGGATATTCTCTTCCCCAACAGAGGAAATGGCAAAGAGGCCAGCAAAGCTGGTCACATGATCCCTCCTAGGCTCCGCCTACCCCAGTCAATTGCGACCACGTTAAGGAGGAATATTAGCCATAGGAGAAACCATATGATACCGTGGTGACTGTAGTTAAAGACAATAAATTATCAGACCTGATTAAAAAACCAGGGGGCGGGCCGTGGACCGGACACACCGTTGGAGAAAGTAATTTATCAGGTAAACATAAATTCGGTCTTTCCTCCAACATAGGTGTGTCCGGTCCACGGCTTCATCCTTACTTGTGGGAACCAATACCAAAGCTTTAGGAACGGATGAAGGGAGGGAGCAAATCAGGTCACCTAAATGGAAGGCACCACGGCTTGCAAAACCTTTCTCCAAAAATAGCCTCAGAAGAAGCAAAAGTATCAAACTTGTAAAATTTGGTAAAGTGTGCAGTTGAAGACCAAGTCGCTGCCTACATATCTGATCAACAGAAGCCTCCGTTCTTGAAGGCCCATGTGGAAGCCACAGCCCTAGTGGAAGGAGCTGTGATCCTATCAGGAGGCTGCCGTCCGGCAGTCTCGTAAGCCAATCTGATGATGCTTTTAATCCAAAAAGAGAGAGAAGAGGTAGAAGTTGCTTTTTGACCTCCTCCTTTTACCAGAATAAACAACAAACAAGGAAGATGTTTGTCTAAATTCCTTTGTAGCATCTAAATAGAATTTTAGAGCGCGAACAACATCCAAATTGTGCAACAAACGTTCCTTCCTTCGAACTGGTTTCGGACACAGAGAAGGCACGGACTATCTCCTGGTTAATGTTTTTTGTTAGAACAACTTTTGGAAGAAAACCAGGTTAGTACGTAAAACCACCTTATCTGCATGGAACACCAGATAAGGAGGAGAACACTGCAGAGCAGATAATTCTGAAACTCTTCTAGCAGAAGAAATTGCAACCAAAAACAAAACTTTCAAGATAATAAACTTAATATCAACGGAATTGTAAGGGTTCAAACGGAACCCCCTGAAGAACTGAAAGAACTAAGTTGAGACTCCAAGGAGGAGTCAAAGGTTTGTAAACAGGCTTGATTTTAACCAGAGCCTGAACAAAGGCTTGAACATCTGGCACAGCTGCCAGCTTTTTGTGAAGTAACACAGACAAGGCAGAAATCTGTCCCCATCAAGGAACTTGCAGATAATCCTTTTTCCAATCCTTCTCGAAGGAAGGATAGACTCTTAGGAATCTTAACCTTGTCCCAAGGGAATCCTTTAGATTACACCAACAGATATATTGTTTCCAAATTTTGTGGTAAATTTTTCTAGTTACAGGCTTTCTGGCCTGAACAAGAGTATCAATAACAGAATCTGAGAACCCTCGCTTTGATAAGATCAAGCGTTCAATCTCCAAGCAGTCAGCTGGAGTGGGACCAGATTCGGATGTTCGAACGGACCTTTGAACAAGAAGGTCTCGTCTCAAAGGTAGCTTCCATGGTGGAGCCGATGACATATTCACCAGATCTGCATACCAAGTCCTGCGTGGCCCACGCAGGAGCTATCAAGATCACCGACGCCCTCTCCTGATTGATCCTGGCTACCAGCCTGGGAATGAGAGGAAACGGCGGGAAATACATAGGCTAGTTTGAAGGTCCAAGGTGCTACTAGTGCATCTACTAGAGTCGCCTTGGGATCCCTGGATCTGGACCCGTAGCAAGGAACCTTGAAGTTCTGACGAAGAGGCCATCAGATCCATGTCTGGAATGCCCCACAGTTGAGTGATTTGGGCAAAGATTTCCGGATGGAGTTCCACTCCCCCGGATGCAATGTCTGACGACTCAGAAAATCCGCTTCCCAATTTTCCACTCCTGGGATGTGGATTGCAGAAAGGAGGCAGGAGCGAGTCCTCCGCCCATTGAATGATTCTGGTCACTTCTTCCATCGCCAGGGAACTCCTTGTTCCCCCCTGATGGTTGATGTACGCAACAGTCGTCTGTTGTCTGATTGAAACCGTATGAACTTGGCCCTCGCTAGCTGAGGCCAAGCCTTGAGAGCATTGAAATATCGCTCTCAGTTCCAGAATATTCATCGGTAGAAGAGATTCTTCCCGAGACCAAAGACCCTGAGCTTTCAGGGATCCCCAGACCGCGCCCCAGCCCACCAGACTGGCGGTCGGTCGTGACAATGACCCACTCTAGTCTGCGGGAGGTCACCCCTTGTGACAGGTTGTCCAGGTACAGCCACCAACGGAGTGAGTCTCTGGTCCTCTGATTTACTTGTATCTTCGGAGACAAGTCTGTATAGTCCCCATCTCCATACACAGTTGTAATGGTCTTAGATGAATGCGCGCAAAAGGAACTATGTCCATTGCCGCTACCATCAAACCTATCACTTCCATGCACTGCGCTATGGAAGGAAGAGGAACGGAATGAAGTATCCGACAAGAGTTTAGAAGTTTTGTTTTTCTGGTCTCTGTCAGAAAAATCCTCATTTCTAAGGAGTCTATTATTGTTCCCAAGAAGGGAACTCTTGTCGACGGAGATAGAGAACTCTTTTCCACGTTCACTTTCCATCCGTGAGATCTGAGAAAGGCCAGGGACTATGTCCGTGTGAGCCTTTGCTTGAGGAAGGGACGACGCTTGAATCAGAATGTCGTCCAAGTAAGGTACTAAACAGCAATGCCCCTTGGTCTTAGCACCGCCAGAAGGGACCCTAGTACCTTTGAGAAAATCCTTGGAGCAGTGGCTAATCCGAAAGGAAGCGCCACGAACTGGTAATGCTTGTCCAGGAATGCGAACCTTAGGAACCGATGATGTTCCTTGTGGACAGGAATATGTAGATACGCATCCTTTAAATCCACCGTGGTCAAGAATTGACCTTCCTGGATGGAAGGATTGTTCGAATGGTTTCCATTTTGGACGATGGAACCTTGAGAAACTTGTTTAGGATCTTGAGATCTAAGATTGGTCCTGAACGTTCCCTCTTTTTTGGGAACTACGAACAGATTGGAGTAGAACCCCATCCCTCGTTCTCTTAATGGGACAGGATGAATCACTTCCAGAAGATAACCTTGGGAGACTATTTCTAGCGCCCAAGGATCCAGAACATCTCTTGCCCAAGCCTGAGTGAAGAGAGAGAGTCTGCCCCCGCACCAAATCCGGCTCCCGGATCGGGGGGCCCGCATCTCATGCTGTCTTGGAGCAGTGGCAGGTTTCTTGGCCTGCTTTCCTTTGTTCCAGCCTTGCATAGGTCTCCAGGGCTGATTGGCTTGAGAAGTATTACCCTCCTGCTTAGAGGACGTAGCACTTGTGGCTGGTCCGTTTCGGCGAAAGGGACGAAAATTAGGTTTATTTTTTGGCCTTGAAAGACCTATCCTGAGGAAGGGCGTGGCCCTTGCCACCAGTGATATCAGAGATAATCTCTTTCAAGTCAGGGCCAAACAGTGTTTTCCCCTTGAAAGGAATGTCAAGCAATTTGTTCTTGGAAGACGCATCCGCTGACCAAGATTTTAACCAAAGCGCTCTGCGCGCCACAATAGCAAACCCAGAATTTTTTCGCCGCTAACCTAGCCAATTGCAAGGTGGCGTCTAGGGTGAAAGAATTAGCCAATTTAAGAGCACGAATTCTGTCCATAATCTCCTCATAAGAAGAAGAATTACTAATAATCGCCTTTTCTAGCTCATCGAACCAGAAACACGCGGCTGTAGTGACAGGGACAATGCATGCAATTGGTTGTAGAAGGTAACCTTGCGTGAACAAACATCTTTTTTAGCAAACCTTCTAATTTTTTATACATAGGATCTTGGAAAGCACAACTATCTTCTATGGGTATAGTGGCGCGCTTGTTTAGAGTAGAAACCGCCCCCTCGACCTTGGGGACTGTCTGCCATAAGTCCTTTCTGGGGTCGACTATAGGAAAAAAATTTTTTAAATATGGGGGGAGGTACGAAAGGTTATACCGGGCCTGTCCCATTCTTTATTAACAATGTACGCCACCCGCTTGGATATAGGAAAAGCTTCGGGGGGGCCCCGGGGCCTCTAGGAACTTGTCCATTTTACATAGTGTTTCTGGAATGACCAGATAATCACAATCATCCAAATTGGATAACACCTCCTTAAGCAGAGCGCGGAGATGTTCCAACTTAAATTTAAAAGTAATCACATCAGGTTCAGCTTGTTGAGAAATTTTTCCTGAATCTGAAATTTCTCCCTCAGACAAAACCTCCCTGGCCCCCCTCAGACTGGTGTAGGGGCCCTTCAGAAACAATATCATCAGCGTCCTCATGCTCTTCAGTATTTTCTAAAACAGAGCAGTCGCGCTTCTCGCTGATAAGTGGGCATATTGGCTAAAATGTTTTGATAGAATTATCCATTACAGCCGTTAATTGTGCATAGTAAGGAGTATTGGCGCGCTAGATGTACTAGGGGCCTCCTGGTAAGGGCAAGACTGGTGTAGACGAAGGAGGGGATGATGCAGTACCATGCTTACTCCCCTCACCTTGAGGAATCATCTTGGGCATCATTTTTACTAAATTTTTATGACATAAATCACATCTATTTAAATGAGAAGGAACCTTGGCTTCCCCACAGTCAGAACACAATCTACTCTGGTAGTTCAGACATGTTAAACAGGCATAAACTTGATAACAAAGCACAAAAAACGTTTTAAAATAAAACCGTTACTGTCACTTTAAATTTTAAACTGAACACACTTTATTACTGCAATTGCGAAAAAGTATGAAGGAATTGTTCAAAATTCACCCTAAATTTCACCACAGTGTCTTAAAGCCTTAAAAGTATTGCACACCAAATTTGGAAGCTTTAACCCTTAAAATAACGGAACCGGGAGCCGTTTTTATATTTAACCCCTTTACAGTCCCTGGAATCTGCTTGCTGAGACCCAACCAAGCCCAAAGGGGAATACGATACAAAATGATGCCTTCAGAAAGACTTTTCTATGTATCAGAGCCCCACACACATGCAGCTGCATGCCATGCTGTTCTCAAAAACAAGTGCGCCATACCGGCGCGAAAATGATGGCTCTGACTATGATTAGGGAAAACCCCTATAAAATAAAGTGTCTAAAACAGTGCCTGCCGATATTATTTTACAAAAAATACCCAGATTAAAATGATTCCTCAAGGCTAAATATGTGTAAATATGATCGATTTAGCCCAGAAAATGTCTACAGTCTTAATAAACCCTTGTGAAGCCCTTATTTACTGTCTGAATAAAAATGGCTTACCGGATCCCATAGGGAAAATGACAGCTTCCAGCATTACATCGTCTTGTTAGAATGTGTCATACCTCAAGCAGCAAAAGACTGCTCACTGTTCCCCCAACTGAAGTTAATTCCTCTCAACAGTCCTGTGTGGAACAGCCATGGATTTTAGTAACGGTGCTAAAATCATTTTCCTCATACAAACAGAAATCTTCATCTCTTTTCTGTTTCAGAGAGTAAATAGTACATACCAGCACTATTTTAAAATAACAAACTCTTGATTGAATAATAAAAACTACAGTTAAACACTAAAAAACTCTAAGCCATCTCCGTGGAGATGTTGCCTGTACAACGGCAAAGAGAATGACTGGGGGTAGGCGGAGCCTAGGAGGGATCATGTGACCAGCTTTGCTGGCTCTTTGCCATTTCCTGTTGGGGAAGAGAATATCCCACAAGTAAGGATGACGCCGTGGACCGGACACACCTATGTTGGAGAAAAACAAAACTTTATGGGCTATATAAATAGATCATCTACAAAACATTAATGCAAAGAAAAAAAAAGAGTGTATAATGTCCCTTTAAGTGCTCTTAAAGCTTTGGAAATCTTTGCCTCCTCCTAGTGGCCCACGACTTAAATCCCAGAGTAATGGCTCGTGGACTCTTACCACCTTATGAAAGAAAAGTAATAATTTTACTTTAAATCAAGACACACAGACAGATGAGCAAAATATAATTCTTGGGAGCAAACTGATTTTCTTGGAGCCAGACAATTTGTAAAACTAAGGAAAACTGCAGTATTGATAGCAATTTGGCATATATTTCTTCACACGTACCTGAACAGATATGATTTAAGCAATGGCAGTCATAGTAACCAATAAGGACTGCACTGGCCTACAAATGTTACAAGCGGATTGGCTGATATCAGGACACAACAATACGTTTCAAAATATTATGTCTGCATTAGTAAAGCAATCAAAATTACACATATGATATAACAGGAACATCTAGCAAAATATGTAAAAAAAAACAACAACAAAAAACAACCTTTAAAAAAGCAAAGGTTTCTCTCAATTTTCAAGGAAGCTTTTACAGGGATTTTCTCAGACCTTTATGGGAAAAAAACACTAAAGTCAAACATGCAGCTTACAGATTCAATAACCAATGCATTTATTTACTTAACCAGTATCAATTAAATTACATTTTAATGCAAAAATTACCCATGTTCTATTTTTTTAGAGCATTTCCTAGTTAATAAAGAGGTTAAACACAAAGGTAAAGTTCTGCTCAGGAGCAGCAAGCATTGCAGTTCTTAAGTAGGATGCAGTGATGGGGGGTTGTGCAACTGCTGTTCCTAATTGCTTGATAGCTGTAACACTTGTAGAGCCAAAGTGGGACTATGTTTATGAGTTTGGTGCTTAAAAAAGGTTTAAAACCACAAAAATGAAGAGAAAAACCCACAAAAGTCTTCAAATAAAAACTCATAGAAATTTGAGTCCTGATAATCTGGAAATCCACTGTCAAACTATAAATTAAATGAAAATAAACCGATTTATATTATTATACTTTTCATAGATTTCTTGCTGTCACCTTTTTGTAACGTCACCATATACTCAAATAAATGCTAACTATGATTTATTTATTTTTTAATTGCCAGCTCTGTTTCTGTTTGATTAGAAGGAAAGAGAAGTGAGAAGTGGGAACAGAAAACAGGCTAGGGCTGGTTTTGTTTAGTGTGATGTCACTGTTGCTAACGATGTCAGCAAAGCAGCTCTGTAACCAAGGGATCTGAGGTTTCAATGGTGGTGGGGATTCACTGCAATTATTACAGGAACTGAGATGAAATATAAGCTATATGATACTTGGGAGCAAGTTAAGCCCACAGTAAGTGAGAGTGAATGTGTGTGGTTTAATAGACAGCACATTTAACATCAGAGCTGCTTTGTTTAAAAAAAAAATAAAAATCAACTTTGCAATATAATCTGATTATTTATTTTGCCCCCTTTTCCTATAATGTAACTGTAAATAAAAGGAAATTACCACAATTTTATTTTTTCATGAATCAAATAGATCAGACAATTTTAAAGAACTTTCCACACTATTTCTATTATCAATTTTACTTTATACTCTTTCTGTCTTTTGTTGAAGGAGCAGCAATGCACTACTGGTAGCTAGATGAACACATCAGATGAGCCAATGACCAGAGACACACAGTGCTGTGCAAAAGGTCTTAGTCCATCATTCGATTTGTTGTTTGAGCAAAGTTTTAATGACCATCCATATTTTTTTTTTGGTCACTATATTAAGATACAAACAGAAAATACTAACACACAATATAATTTTTTTTTTTTTTATCAAAAAAGTCAGTATTTAGTGTGACCTTCCATGGCGCTAAGCACATCTAGAACTCTTTTGGGGAAACTGTCCTGAAATTTTCTGAAAACATAAAAATTATGCTTACCAGATAATTTCATTTCCTTTTGTATAAGGAGAGTCCACGGCTTCATTCCTTACTATTGGGAAATACTGAACCTGGCCACCAGGAGGAGGCAGACACCCCAGCCAAAGGCTTAAATTTCTCTCCCACTTCCAATATCTCCCAGTTATTCTGCAGAGGGAACAAGGAACAGTGGGAGAAATATCAGGGCATAAAAGGTGCCAGAAGAAAATACAATTTAGGGGGGCCGTCCATCGGAGAAAATGGGCGGGGGCCATGGACTCTCCTTATACAGAAGGAAATTAAGTTAATTGGTAAGCATAATTTATGTTTTCCTTCTTAACATAAGGAGAGTCCACGGCTTCATTCCTTACTGTTGGGAAACTTATACCCAAGCTCTAGAGGACACTGAATATAAAGGGAGGGACAAAAAGAGAGGCGGACCCTAATCTGAGGGCACCATAGTCTGCAAAACCTTTCTCCCGAAGGCTGCTTCAGCTGAAGCAAAAACATCAAACTTGTAAAATTAGAAAAAGTATGATCCATAGAGGCCTTGTTCTTAAAGGCCCAAGAGGAAGCCACTGCTCTAGTAGAATGAGCCGTAATTCTCTGAGGAGGTTTATGTCCAGCTGATTCATAAGCTAAGTGGATAAAATCCTCAACCTAAGAGATAAGGAAGTCGAAGAGACCCTGTCACTCTTACGCTTCCCAGAATAGGCAACAAACAAGGAAGAAGTTTGTCTAAAATCTTTAGTAGCCTGAAGATAAAACTTCAAGGCCCGAACCACATCCAAATATGAAGCAAATGTTCCTTCAAAGAAGAAGGATTAGGAAACAAGGAAGGAACCACAATCTCCTGATTGATGTTGCAGTTTGACACAACCTTAGGGGGAAACCCTTTTTGACAAAAAAATACATATATTATTCTCAGACTAATCTTTTCATTGAATGCACTGTTTTATCTAGCATTTATTTAGTGTTTAATGTCACTGACATTAAACACTAAATAAATGCTAGATAAAACAGTGCATTCAAAGAAAAGATTAGTCTGAGAATAATATATGTATTTTTTTTAAAAGTTTAATTGTTTAAATATTGACAAAATAAGTAAAGTTTTAGTGTTTATAAAACAATGGGAGCTGCCATGTTGTAACTTAAAGGGACTTTCTAGCCCAAAACTTTCTTTCATGCTTTAGAAAGAGCATGCTATTTTAAACAGTTTTCTAATTTACTTCTGTTATCTAATTTGCTTCATTCTCGTGATATACTTGGTTGAAAAGCATATCTAGATATGCTCAGTATCTGCTGATTGGTGGCTGCACATAGATGCCTCTTGCTATTGGCTCACCCATGTGCATTGCTATTTCTTCAACAAGGGATAGCTAAAGAATGAAGCAAATTAGATAATAGAAGTAAATTGGAATGTTGTTTAAAATTGTATTCTCTACCTGAATCATGACCCTTTAACCCCTACGCCACACGTCCTCAAAAAAAATACAGTTAATGACCGAGGACGTGTGGCGTACGTCCTTGGTCTGGAAAGCAGCTGGAAGCGATCCTGCTCGCTTCCAGCTGCTTTCCGGTTATTGCAGTGATGCCTCGATATGGAGGCATCCTGCAATAACCCCCCTTGGCCATCCGATGCAGAGAGAGCCACTCTGTGGCCCTCTCTGCACCGGACATCGGTGGCCGGTATCGTTGGTGGGTGGGAGCAAGTCTGGGAGGCGGGTGGGCGGCACTCGATGTGCCCAGTGGAGTGGAGGGGGGCGGGAGGGGGTGGGAGCGCGCACGGGAGCTCGCGCGTGCACGGGGGGGGGGGGGGGGGGCCGCGTGCACGGGGCGGGAGCGGGAGGGAACCGCTACACTACAGAAAAATAAAGTTTAAAAAGTACAAACAAATAACTTTTTGAAAGCTGTAAATAAACAGCTAAGAGATGTGGAAGGGGTGGGGGGTTGATCTTGGGGGGGGGGGGGGAAGCTACACTGCAGAAAAGGTTTTTTTTTTTTTTTTAAAAAGGCACATTTTTTCACTAAACTGGGTACTGGCAGACAGCTGCCAGTACCCAAGATGGCGCCCATTAAGGCAGAGGGGGAGGGTTAGAGAGCTCTTTGATGGGGGATCAGTAAGGCTGGGGGCTAAGGGGGGATCCTACACAGCAGCATATGTAAATATGCTAAAAAAGCACACAAAAAAAGCCCAAATATAGCTTTTATTTTAGTACTGGCAGAGTTTCTGCCAGTACTTAAGATGGTGGGGACAATTGGGGGGTGGGGGAGGGAAGAGAGCTGTTTGGGAGGGATCAGGGGGTCTCATGTTTCAGGTGGGAGGCTGAGCTCTACACTAAAGCTAAAATTAACCCTGCAAGCTCCCTACAAGCTACATAATTAACCCCTTCACTGCTAGCCATAATACACGTGTGAAATGCAGCGGCATTTGGCGGCCTTCTAATTACCAAAAAGCAACGCCAAAGCCATATATGTCTGCTATTTCTGAACAAAGGGGATCCCAGAGAAGCATTTACAACCATTTGTGCCATAATTGCACAAGCTGTTTGTAAATGATTTCAGTGAGAAACCTAAAATTGTGAAAAATTTACCGTTTTTTTTTTTATTTGATCGCATTTGGCGGTGAAATGGTGGCATGAAATATACCAAAATGGGCCTAGATCAATACTTGGGGTTGTCTACTACACTACACAAAAGCTAAAATTAACCCTAGAAGCTCCCTACATGCTCCATAATTAACCCCTTCACTGCTGGGCATAATACACGTGTAGTGCGCAGTGGAATTTAGCAGCCTTCTAATTACTAAAAAGCAACGCCAAAGCCATATATGTCTGCTATTTCTGAACAAAGGGGATCCCAGAGAAGAATTTACAACCATTTAAGCCATAATTGCACAAGCTGTTTGTAAATAATTTCAGTGAGAAACCAAAAGTTTGTGAAAAAATTTGTAAAAAAGTGAACGATTTTTTGTATTTAATCGCATTTGGCGGTGAAATGGTGGCATGAAATATACCAAAATGGGCCTAGATCAATACTTTGGGATGTCTACTAAAAAAAAATATATACATGTCAATGGATATTCAGAGATTCCTGAAAGATATTAGTGTTCTAATGTAACTAACGCTAATTTTGAAAAATAATGGTTTGGAAATAGCAAAGTGCTACTTGTATTTATGGCCCTATAACTTACAAAAAAAGCAAAGAAGATGTAAACATTGGGTATTTCTAAACTCAGGACAAAATTTAGAAACTATTTAGCACGGGTGTTTTTTGGTGGTTGTAGATGTGTAACAGATTTTGGGGGTCAAAGTTAGAAAAAGTGTGTTTTTTTCAATTTTTTCCTCATATTTTATAAAATTTTTTATAGTAAATTATAAGATATGATGAAAATAATGGTATCTTTAGAAAGTCCATTTAATGGTGAGAAAAACGGTATATAATATGTGTGGGTACAGTAAATGAGTAAGATGAAAATTACAGCTAAACACAAACACCGCAAAAATGTAAAAATAGCCTTGGTCCCAAACGGACAGAAAATGGAAAAGTGCTGTGGTCATTAAGGGGTTAAGTTACCTTCTCTTCTGTGGCCAATTAAGGACAGTTCTAAATAGGTCACTAGAGTGTGCAGCCAACGGATGTGTAGCATATAACAGTGCTCTGCACTTAAAATCTCCCAATTACAGAATGGAATTACAGGAAAAGGAAACAAAATAAATAGTGAAAGTATATTACAGAGGTTTATTTTTACATATAAAATGTATCCTTTTATATTACCATCTCAAAGTGTTTAATGTCCCTTTAAATTGATTGGAAAGAGCATGACATTTTAAACAACTTTCCAATTTACTTCTATTATCAATTTTGCTTAGTTCTCTTGGTATCCTAGGTAAGCACAGGAGCGTGCAGGTGCCAAGCCATATGGCAGCAGTGTTTGCAACATTGTTTAGCAGTGTTATACATAGTTACAAACACTGCTTCCATAGATTGTTATAGACACGTGAACACTCCTAAGCTCCTATCAGCCTGCCTAGGTTTAGTCTTTAACAAAGAATACCAAGAGAATAAAGCAAACGTGATAACAGAACTCGAATGGAAAGTTGTTTAAAATGGCACGCTCTATCTAAATAATGAACGTTTCATTTTGACCAACTTTGGAAGCTACCAATCGTTTCATGAAATTATTACCATTAAACAAATCACTTCTCATATTTCTGTCTGTTACATGAGATTCGATAATCCTTTACAAAAGCAGCTGAGCAACTTGTGATTCAGGTCTCTTTATATACCAAAGAATTGAGAAAGCTATTATTGAATTGTAAATGATACAAAAAAGAAAGAAAACAAGGAAAAGCAAAACTCAGTATGGCTCTACTGTTCCAGACACCCTGTAGTCACGTGCCACATGCCAGATAACAATCTCAGATTAACGCATGTTAAGAGACATACAATACCCTAAACACAATATGATCCTCAACCTTATTAAAGCATAAAGACATACACTTTAATGATTAATGTTGCCTCTTTTTAAATAATTAAATGCTCTACATTAAGCCCCAATACAGCATAAAAGTCCATGTGCCAGTGTACATGTGCAGGTACTTGACCAAGTATATTCCTGAATGGACAATTTTTTATAGACACGTGGTGAGCAGGTGCACAGAACAAGGTGAGCTATGCCTTGCAATCTTCTGTTTTCAGGTGGACACAATCATTATGGTAATGTTGCTCCTGTGGCGATGTAGCCCACAATATTTTTATCTTGGTGACATTTCTGTAGCCATATTCCGGCTACAGCAGAATTACAGCTGTAGCATTTTTACAACTGAGGTTTTGTGGATGAGATGATATTCCTGATGAGAACCAGTGGCTGGTATACCATATCCTAACAATTAAGAGGCATAGCAATGTTTCTATATAAATGCATGATCACAGAATTCAGTGGAAGCCTGCTCACAGATCACATTCACAAGCATGTCAACATGCAAATTTAAAAAAAAATAAAATCTTTCAGTATTGAAACTGAAATATACATCATGACTTGACAAAAACCTACACACAGTGCTGGAAATATTGTTTCTGGTTTCAAACGTTTTGCTTCACAAAAAGTAGACGCAAGCAAAAACCATTCTGGATGCTTGCAATCTCCAAGCATGACATTCTCATTGGTTATACACATTCTGTTTAAATTCTGCAGCTAGTGGAAATTTTCAGAATTGCAAACAAGGAAGTAGCATTTTTTTTCTCCATAGAAATGGTACAGCAACTAACAGAAATGCACATGTGTGTGTGTTATTTTGTTTTTAGATAGAGATATGTAGATAATACAAAATGCACTCACTTTAGTTCTACTTTTCTTGGAGCTATAAAAACTATGACACTCATTCTTAGTTTTTCTGCTTTTTTTCTGAGGGCCGCAAAAAACTAGTGCAGTGGGCAACATGTGGCCCCCAGGCTGCCAGTTGGACATCTATGGTATAGAACACAACATAATACTACACAAAGAAAGGTTGAGCATTCAGCTTATCACAACTGTTATCTTTAGAAAGCCACTGAAAAAATATAGTGTGCTTTTTGACATAATAAACTAAAATTGCGACAAAAGACACAGTTTCTGCTTTGTTAGCAACACTTATTGTGATACAATTCACACACAAAAAATTTAAAAAAATACACACACAAGAAAAAAACTTCGCTTAGTTGTACACACACACAGAAAAAGTGTCTCATTCATTGTACAATACAAACAAGCTAGCAGTTTGCACCAGGAAGTTTTTTTTTTATTTTTAGAACAGTTTTGCATAGTGCATTCTTTTCCTCTTATGCTATTATTTGAGCAAATTTACACTGTTTTCTTATGTTTTTCTTACAGTCAATAAAAAAAATGTACAATATGTACCAAACCTATATGGCATTTAAAAGGGGCATGAAACTAAAAATTAAACCTTTATGAGTCAAATAGATCATGCAAATTTAAACAACTTTCCAATTAAAGTGAACGTAAATTTTAATGAATAAGTGCCTGTTAAAAACAGGGGCACTTTCATTCATTAAAATGTACATTGAAGCATTTTGGTTTTTGAAATACCTTTTTCTTTAGGAAAACCAGACCGGCGATCCTCCATCCGCTTCTCCTGCTGTACTTAGCATATCGATGACGAAACCGGCTTTGATAATAGAAGGAATTTGGAAACTTTTTTAAAACTGTATGCTCTGTCTGAATCACAAATGGAAATTTGTGGGTTTCATAAGCCTTTAACCCCTTAACGACCAAGAATGTGTCAGGCACGTACTACAAAAAAATACCCTTAAGGACCAAGGACGTGCCTGAAACGCCCTCTGGGGTTTAAAGCTCTGGAAGCGATCGTGATCTCTTCCAGCCGCTTCCAGGGTATTGCAGTGATGCCTCGATATTGAGGCATCACTGCAATACCCTTTTATACCCACTCTGTGGCCCTTTCTGCATCGTTGGTGGGTGGGAGCTGTAGCAGGGAGGCGGGTGGGTGGCCCATGGCTGGTCCACTTCCTTCCAGGTGTTGGGAGCGGTGGGCGGGCGTGCGTGCGGGTGCAAGAGAGCGCACGCAGGTGGGACTGGGACCACTACACTACAGAAAAAAGTCTAAGGGATGGAGGGAGAGGGAGGCAAATAAATATTTGGAAAGGGATCTGGGAGGGGAAGGGGGGAGGGATATGAGGGGGGCAGATACACTACAGAAAAACATAAATTATGTACCTGATAATTTCATTTTCTTCTGAAGGGAAGAGTCCACATCTGCATTCATTACTTTTGGGAAATACAGAACCTGGCCACCAGGAGGAGGCAAAGACACCCTAGCCAAAGGCTTAAATACCTTCCCCACTTCCCTCATCCCCCAGTCATTCTGCCAAGGGAACAAGGAACCGCCTCATAGATAAAAACACTGGTGGGAGCAGTGGACTCTTCCCTTCAGAAGAAAATGAAATTATCAGGTAAGCATAATTTATGTTTTTCTTCTTAAAAGGGAAGAGTCCACATTCATTACTTTTAGGAAAAGAATACCCAAGCTAGAAGACACTGAATGCAAACAACGGGTGGGTACAAAAGGTGGCCCCTTCAAAAGGCACTACAGCCTGATTACTCGAAACCCTAAAAAAAATATAGATGACACGGGTGAAAACCCGAAGCCCAATTAACTTCACATTAGTTACACTGCTGGCAAAGCCGAACTAAACCACTCAGTCCGTCAAGCCCAAACAACCTCCGAGGAGTCAGCACCGTGGATCACCACTGCCATGAAGGTACCCGGCCAAGACAAGGACTGCTATCTTCCCCCAAAAAGGAGAACAGATTCTCATGAAAAATCCAAAGGATAATTCCACTTTGCAGAACATTGAACAACCCATGGTTGTCGTACAATAGCAACGCCCAGGGAGACGAACTCCCTAGAAACACAAGGACTGAAGAAAAAGAGAACCATACACAGGGAAACATGTCCCAAAAAGGACTCGAGGAACACCCTCATATCCCTGACCCTGTACCATACCCAAAGGTACTCCAGGAAAATCATGAGTTCCCCGTTGCCTCATATTAGATCTAGATCTGCAAGTTAGACCTCAGAAATAGGATAACTATCCCAGCAGCTAGTAAAGAGTTCTCCAAAAAGAACACCAACCGACTGAACAGGAAATCCCAATGACCAGCTTCCAGGTAGAAAGCTGACTCGTCGTTGCTAAACCCAAACACCGAAAGGCGTTTCAAGCTTGCTAACACCCAGTCAAAGTGCAATTAGTTGTAGCTGGTTACACGCTCTAAGTGCAATAGCTGTTATTGGATTTAACTGCAAACCTTCCAAGGGCATACAGCCCTGCGAATATCAGGCTCCAAGGAGCGTCCCCTCCCAGCACCGAACGCCAGTGGAAAAGAGGACGACATCCAAGACCTCCCACAAAGGAGAGAACCGACTCTAAAGAAAACGGTCAACCCTGCACAGAGTAACCAACCCCCAATCTCTCTCTAGGATAATCGTACCAGTCCAAAGGCTAGTCAAGACCAAAGACAAAAGTCCCAGACTTCTGGAAGAGAAAGGCAGGGTCAATGTAGGAACAAAGACCACGGTTAGACCGCTGACCATTACTACAAACGGTATGCTACCATGAGTCAGGATAGACATTGTGCTCGGGTACGAAACCCCCTGCACGGCTGTCTTCTCTAAAAACAAGGAACACTTCCCAAGGGAAGAAGGCCCTCAGACCCTCAGCATCCATATATCAGAATCCAACATATAGCAGGAGTCCCATAGAGCTCAAACCCTCAGCCTCCTGCTGAAGAAACAGAGGAACCAGTCACTACATCGCAACTCCCCTTCCATGATTCAAGAACGCAAGAAGGGAAAAGACCCACAGGTCGCTCCAAATACTAAGGTAACTCCAAATCCGGAGAACCCTACCCCCACTGTAGAAGAGAAGGAAAAAAACAACGGAAAACCACCCTAACATGGAGACGAGACCCCTCGGCCATATCGCCAACCCAGGTGAAGATACCTGGAGTCTACAGGAACAGCATAAATGCCCCAGAAAACCAGTAGGGAACCGTCAGGAGGACCTAAAGCCTAAGCCACAAAATGATAGGCATCTCTCACAGAGCCCCGGCCTCTATGGAGCGAGGCCTGCGGTACCACGACATCTAGTGTGAGATTGAACCGTCCACACCTATCCAAGGAGAGACACAGACCTAGTTTCAGGGTCCTTGAAAAAGGAATCAATCGGAGATCCAACTTCCAGAGGAACCCTAAGCTGCCTCATACAAGGAGGAACGCACCTCTGAAGTCCGTAGACTTGGCGATCTAGCAATAGCATCAAACCCAGGAGTCACAAAGGACTTCCTTAACGGTCTAAGAGTCAGCACCCAGGGCACTTGGATAGCAAAGAAATCTCGTAGGCAAGCGTTAATATGTGTTACACACACAGGCAAGGTAGCCACCAACACCCAAAGGTGAATGAGAATGTACCCTGCTCGCCATTTTTAAAGTAATAGTTGTTATTATTACCGATTTTAATGGTACTCATTTTATCAACCTCGGAAGGATGAAGGGCTGAGTTGGACCTGCCGGGATTTGAAACTGTGACCTTGGATTTTTTAAACAGGTTTTTTTTGTAGTCAGGGCATTTACCAAATGAGCTACCTCACCGGTCCAAGAGAATCGAACTTAAGACACCACCCACTAAACCCCTAACGGAGCATCAAGGATAAATGGTCAACTACCAGACCCCAGAAGGGCGGCCCTCCATAACCGACCTCACCTCTTCACTGACAAGCCCCAAGGCTAGAGTTGCAACGAGGATGGAAAAACACCCTAACGTCGAGACCATGGTCAGACCAAGGGTAATGGAAGAGACAACAGCCAGATAGCCTTGAAGGATCTATGTTCCAAAATATTCCTTAAGCAGGCAAAGGCTGGAGCTTCACAGCTCCCCACAGAACGCAGGGAACCCCTGCACACCAACTCTTAGAGTAACACAACTCTGAGCAGAGAAAAAACATGCCCGCGCATGCAGACCATATTATCCACCCAAGGCGGGAAGGAAGGAAACTCCGCCAACGCAATAAAATGCTTAATAGGCTAAAGAGTCAACGTCCGGAAGAACCTTGAGTGAAAAAGCAAATCATTAATTACTCGGCACACCAGACCACATAGGTCACACATCTCCTAACTCCAAAGAATTGAATAATGGTTCTGAGTCCCTGGGGACCTGGATAACCATGGTGATGTCTGCAAAAACAGATCCGTATCCCAGACGAGAAGTCCGAACAACCAACTTAGATTGGCACTCATAACCCTCCATTCAGAGGGGTTGTACTCAAACAACAGGCCTCATACTTCGGTAGGATTATCAGCACCACGAGGGTGACATGAACCCTGGTAACAGCCGAAAAAGTAACCGGCCAGTAACCGTCTGATATAAGGACACTCTAGAACTTCCCAAGGTCCAAGAAAATGTGCCCCGAAGGATCGATAAATAATCTAGAATTCAACAAGTGTGCAACTTCCGAGGAAGCTCCCACGAGACATAAATCATAAGTATCGGTTCCAGAGAAAAATGTTTATAAAAACAAAAATCTAATAAACATGAGCTTAAGAAAAAAACAATTAAACACATCCATCCAGATAAAAAAAAATTAAGGCAGCACCCATCGGGTGAACGCCCAAGGTGAATGAGGACGACAACGGGACCAGCCGATTAAAAGCCCCATTCACCCAAGCTCAGAACTGGAACCGAAAAACATAGAGAAAAATAAAAACGGCGACGTTAAGGAGATTAACTTCACCCCCAAACGTCATATCCATTTTGCCATCCAGCTTCTAAGGCCTCGGATCCCTCGGCCCGCTAGGACTGGGATCCTCCAACATTGCCAAAACAAGGCTGAACTAAATCGGGCGATCCCACGCTCGACAGCCCTGGTTAACGGAACACGGACAGTATATTAGAAATACTTCACTTGGGAGATATAAATGATTCAACGCCATAGAAATGGCTATGCGGAACCGTGCTGAAACCTCTGGAGGAAACAAGCCACCCTTTCGGAGAAGGGGTAAAGGCCATAGGGACACCTGCTTGCATAGCCGAGAAATGGACTGGGGCATTCGCTTCACGGGTCATGGAAACCTCGGAGGCGGATGGCTCAACGCACTCTAAGCTCCCTGCTTCGGGAGAAGAGAGTACTCTAGAACGGCAATTGGAACATAACTGATGGGCATTGATTACCCGGGCCATTTCATCACAAGACACATCCTCCGTATCGAAGGCATCCGTGTCGTGCATATCAGAATCCTCCATAATCTTGGGATTACAAAAATGACAAAACTAACTGGTCCCCTTTAACACCCCCAATGGCTGGGGCACTTACCACATCCTGTGAACCAAACAACCCACGAGTAAGACTGTTTCGGTTGCACACAGGCAGCATACAGAAGTGAAAAACAACTTAACTGCTCCTTTCACGAGGTGCACCATGCCAGTCACGAAAAGGGCACGCAATCTGGAAAGATTGCGTCATTAAAAGAAGGCCGTGATGTTCCGTAAAGGCCGTGAGCCTAAGTATAGCTACTCATTTGCAGATAGAACCATATAACAAACATGATTAAAAGTCCCCCCTGTTCAATAACCCCCCTCAGGAGATATTAACCCATGATTCCTTATTAAGATAAAAGGAGTCCCACTGGGACCCTACCTTGTTTCGTTAACATTACATTCACATATCAAAATAAAATTAAACGATCTTACCGGAATCTACACCGTGGAACAGGAACATGTCCCTTCAAGTGTGACAGATAGTAGCCTCGCTTCTGACATGGACTTGAGTGAAGAAAGGTAGGCAGCGAAACTCGTCAACGCCGATTACCAAGGAGCTGTTAATATGAGTCGGGATGGGTTCACAGGAAAACTCTCCCTGCATCTCCGGACTCTAACTTTCATCCAAGATCTCACTGAGAGGCTGACAGGATTAATTAAAAATCCAGTCCCATTGTGAAGAGTACTATAGTCCATAAGAGACTATCTCAAACTTCTGACACTTCTCTGCCAACCTCCTGTGACGAAAGGCAAAGAATGACTGAGGGATGAGGGAAGTGGGGGAGGTATTTAAGCCTTTGGCTGGGGTGTCTTTGCCTGCTCCTGGTGGACAGGTTCAGTATTTCCCAAAAGTAATAAATGCAGCTGTGGACTCTTCCCTTTTAAGTAGAAAATTGGGTTTTTATTTATTATTTATTATAAGGCTATTTTTTTTTAACAAACTGGGTACCCAAGATGGTGGCAACTAGGTAGAGGGGGGGGGGGGGGGGAGGGTTAGAAAGCTGTTTTTTTTTTGGGGGGGGGAATCAGGGAGGTTGCAGAATACTGCAGAATAGCTAGAAAAAAAAGGCTTTTATTTTAGTACTGGCAGACTTTCTGCCAGTACTTAAGATGGCGGTGACAATTGTGAGGTGTGGGAGGGAAGAGAGCTGTTTGAGGGGGGTCAGGGAGAGATCAGGGGGTGGGATGTGTCAGGTGGGAGGCTGATCTCTACACTAAAGCTAAAATTAACCCTACAAGCTGCTACCTAATTAACCCCTAACTGCTGGGCATAATACAAGTGTGGTGCTCAGCGGCATTTAGCGTCCTTCTAATTACCAAAAAGAAATGCCAAAGCCATATATGTCTGCTATTTCTGAACAAAGGGGATCCCAAAGAAGCATTTACAACCATTTGTGCCATGATTGCACTAACCGTTTATAAATAATTTCTGTGAGAAAGCTAAAATTGTGAAAAAAAAATATTTTTTTTATTTGATCGCATTTGGCGATGAAATGGAGGCATGAAATATACCAAAATGGGCCTAGATCAATACTTTGGGTTGTCTACTACACTACTCTAAAGCTAAAATCAACCCTACAAGCTCACTGCAAGCTACCTAATTAACCCCTTCACTGCTGGATATAATACAAGTGTGGTGCGCAGCGGCATTTAGCGGCCTTCTAATTACCATAAAGCAATACCAAAGCCATATATGTCTGCTATTTCTGAACAAAGAGGATCCCAGAGAAGCATTTACAACCATATGTGCCATAATTGAACAAGCTGTTTGTAAATAATTTCCGTAAAAAACCTAAAGTTTGTGAAAAAGTTAACAATTTTTTTTATTTGATCTCATTTGGCAGTGAAACGGTGGCATGAAATATACCAAATGGGCCTAGATCAATACTTTGGGTTGTCTACTAAAAAAATATATACATGTGAAGGCTTATTCAGGGATTCCTGACAGTTCAATGTAACTATTACTAATTTGGAAAAAAAATGGTTTGGAAATAGCAAAGTGCTACTTGTACTTATTGCCCTATAACTTGCAAAAAAAGCAAAGAACATGTTAACATTGGGAATTTCTAAACTCGGGACACAATTTAGAAACTATTTAGCATGGGTGTTTTTTGGTGGTTGTAGATGTGTAACAGATTTTGGGGGTCAAAGTTAGAAAAAGTGTGTTTTTTTTCAATTTTTTCATCATATTTTATAATTTTTTTATAGTAAATTATAAGATACTAGTCCTAAAGCCCATTCACACGGGCCATTTTTTGCAGTACAGCGGTCCCACCTCTTGCGCTCTCTCCCTCCCCCTCTCTTTTGCTCTCTTTACCCCCTCTCATTTGAGCTCTCTCTTTCTCTCTCCCTCTCTTTTTTGCATTCTCTCTCCCCCCTCTCTTTTGAGCTCTCTCCCCATATCTTTTGAGCTCTCTCTCTCCCCCCCTCTCTTTTGCGCTCTCTCTCTCCACCTCTCTTTTGCGCTCTCTCTCTCCCCCCCTCTCTTTTGCTCTCTCTCTCTCCCCCCCTCTCTTTTGCTCTCTCTCTCTCCCCCCTCTCTTTTGCGCTCTCTCTCTCCCCCTCTCTTTTGCGCTCTCTCTCTCCCCCTCTCTTTTGCGCTCTCTCTCTCCCCCTCTCTTTTGCGCTCTCTCCCTCCCCCTCTCTTTTGCGCTCTCTCCCTCCCCCTCTCTTTTGCGCTCTCTCCCTCCCCCTCTCTTTTGCGCTCTCTCTCTCCCCCTCTCTTTTGCGCTCTCTCTCCCCCTCTCTTTTGCGCTCTCTCTCTCCCCCTCTCTTTTGCTGTCTCTCTCCCCCCTCTCTTTTGCTGTCTCTCTCCCCCTCTCTCTTTTGCTATCTTTCTCCCCCCTCTCTTTTGCTGTCTCTCTCCCCCTCTCTCAATTGCTGTCTCTCTCCCCCTCTCTTTTGCTGTCTCTCTCCCCCCTCTCTTCTGCTGTCTCTTTCCCCCCTCTGTTTTGCTGTCTCTCTCCCCTTCTCTCTTTTGCTGTCTCTCTCCCCCTCTCTTTTGCTGTCTCTCTCCACCCTGTATTTTGCTGTCTCTCTCCCCCTCTCTTTTGCTGTCTCTCTCCACCCTGTATTTTGCTGTCTTTCTCCCCCTCTCTATCTCTCCCTCTCTATCTCTCTCCCCCCTCTCTATCTCTCTCCCCCCTCTCTATCTCTCTCCCATCTTCTATCTATCGCGTGACCGCGCCCGGCCATGCCCCTTCACATCCGACCACGCCCATTCACTCCCGGTCACACCCAGTCACACCCGGCCACGCCCACGTCTGCCGCGGCGGCAGATATTCAGCTAGGGACTCAAAGGCCAGGTGTGTTTGTCCTCGTGCTGTCTCTGCTGCGCATGACAGCTTCGGACAAACACACTTGGCCTTTTATTATATAGGATGATGAAAATAATGGTATCTTTAAAAAGTCAATTTAATTGCGGGAAAAGCGGTATATAATATGTGTGGGTACAGTATTTGAGTAAGAGGAAAATCACAGCTAAACACAAACACCGCAGAAATGTAAAAATAGCCCTGGTCCCAAATGGTCAACAAATGGAAAAGTGGTCTGGTCACTAAGGGGTTAAAGGTACATGAAACCCAATTTGTTTCATCCATGATTCGGATAGTACATGTGGTTTTAAACAACTTTCCAATTTACTTCTATTATCTAATTTGTTTTGTTCTTTTGGTATCCTTTGTTGAAATGTATACCTAGGTAGGCTCAGGGGCTGCTGATTGGTGGCTGAACATATATGCATCTTGCCATTGGCTTTCAGCTAGCTCCTAGTAGTGCATTACTGCTCCAACAACAAAGGATACCAAGTGAATGAAACAAATTAGATAATAGAAGTAAATTAGAAAGGTGTTTAAAATTGTATGTTCCGTCTAAATCATGAAATTCATGTCCCTTAAGCCACTTTAAAGCCCTTGATTAATGAATTGCTTAACGTGATATTAAAGTCAACAGTTGAATCCTAGAGAATGTATTTAATTAATTAAAATAAATTAAATAAATGAAAATAAACCATTACAATGCAAATTCATTATTTATGTTGCCTGTTTTTGCTGTAAAATACTCTGAGTCTGAAAACTGTTCCACTACCCGAAAGGAGGTTGGAATGAATCAGTCTTAATGAATTATGTTGAAATGTACCTGAACCAAGTTCATTTTCTCAACATTGATTGATTAGATTACACACTTATTTACAACTGTTCTCAGCTATCCATAGCAAAGAAGCAGGCACATGGATTTCACAAGGCTTTTCAAAGGGTGTATCCTAAACTGTTAAAGATGTGCACAATTTTGCTTTCGATTTACAAATTCAGCTAAAAACATTACAATGTTAAACGATTTAGAAAAACAAAAGTTTTCTTTTGCAGTGCTTAACTGCTGAGATATAGATAGATAAATGGATAGATAGATCGATAGATAGATAGACGCATAAACTTTATTCAAATTACTTGGGACCGGAAAAGATTTGGATTTCAGAATAGTTTCGATTTTGGAAAATTTGTATACTTAAAATGAGACAGCTTGGGGAGGGGATGGAACTAAGTGTAAACAATAATATCTTATGCCATTTAGGCAACATTCACCTGTCATAATACGAACAAGTAAATGAATGTGACTTTTTCCTATCTTTAGCATTGAGTGGGCTAGTAATATTTAAAGGGACACTGAACCCAAATTTTTTCTTTTGTGATTCAGATAGAGCAACTTTCTAATTTACTCCTATTATCAAATTTTCTTCATTCTCTTGGTATCTTTATTTGAAATGGAAGAATGTTTAGATGCCGGCCCATTTTTGGTGAACAACCTGGATTGTCCTTGCTGATTGGTGGATAAATTCATCCACCAATAAAAAAGTGCTATCCAGAGTTCTGAACCCAAAAAAAAGCTCAGATGCATTCTTTTTTTTTTTTTTTTTTTAAAGATTGCAAGAGAACGAAGAAAAATTGATAATAGGAGTAAATTAGAAAGTTGCTTAAAATTGCCTGCTCTATCTGAATCACAAAAGAAAAAAATTGGGTTCAGTGTCCCTTTAACCCCTGAAATAAACAAACAGTCTCTTTGGTCAACCAAAACGTTACACAACCTATTTCAGTCCCAGTAGTTTATGAATCATATCAAACAACAAATAAAAAAAAAATGTTATACACACCAAACACATGTTAGCATGTGCAAAATGTTTCTCAATATAAAATTTCAGAGAAGCATTCAGTGACTGCACAGTCTGGCTAAACAATAATTGGGTAAAGAGTGAAAGGAATAAAAAAAGGGTTTTTTCCTGGTTCATGAAAAACAAAAAACAGTTTCCTGATTACAAAAAGCAGTGGCAGGCCAAGATTAACATTAGCCGCTCCTACTGAAACCCATTAAAGGAAAGGCTTTCCATTTTTATCTCAGCCTTTTAACCTGGCAATAGCAAACATCCTTAAAGGGACAGTATACTGTAAAATTGTTTTTCCCTTAAAGTGTTTACAATTAATTTTTTACAAGTTGCAGAGTATAAAATGTATGAGATTTGCTTATTTAAGGCTTATTTGTGTATATGAATTAGCTGATTTTGTGTTTTGAAGCCACAACCTAATGAAATGGGTTGAGCTTGTAGGTATAATCAGATCTTATTACTTTATCACATTGCGTACATATACATGCTTCTTTATCTTATATCTGTCTGTAAACCAAAGACCAATACTTTGAGAGAACAATGAAAAACTAAAATGTTATTACCTTATCTCTTCTATACCCCACTGTGAGTGTAATTTATTCTGCTGGCTGTGTAACCAGTTAATCTTTAGCTTGGACCTAAGGCCACAAACTTTCAGAATAGGTGGGAATATCACAGGCTAAATCAACTATTTAAAATGCCTATATAAGGGTAAAGGAAATACTCGTAAACAATTCAACACATTCCAGCAGGTAAAATGGATCATTGGGAACAAATTAAAGAAGAGAACATTTTTGAGTAAACTGTCCCTTTAATGCAATGCTTTCTGTATTTGCATAATCACCTACTAGAGCCCATGCCAGGGCTTGCCAAAATTAGGTAAAGTTAAAAATCCAAAATAATCTTGCTAGACACCATTATCATCTTTGGGACCTAACATTGTAACATTTGTACGCACTAATACTATTTAACCTAAACCTTCCTTAGGAACTAAACTAAAAAGTTATTGCTCCTGGGCAGACATTTTTGTTGCATACATACTGCACTGTATTTGTAAAATAACACACAATAACATATTGAAAAAAACTTTTATGATACCTTACACCTCCTTACAATAGATAATGTACATGCAAAAGGCTAATTGACAGAGAAGAGGTTAAAATAAAACTGATTACATAGTCAATACATTGAAATCAGTATTTCAGTAGTCATAAAAGTTCTATATATCATAACAGTACATACATGTAGATACATACTGTATATAAATGCACACAATATATATATAATACATATTTGTAATTTACCCAAATGGTATATCGCTACATATAAAATTGTATAAAATAACTGACAACTAAGTTGTTACATGCACACAAATCCTTAGGTAAAACTTTAGTGTTTACAGTGAAACACCGTCACTTGTGGGCAGGTTGCTTTGATCTGTCTTGTCTTACCTCCTGAAACTCTTACAAGAGAAAATACATGGGAGGGTTGGCTGCAGGAGCAGGAGTGAGTGCTGACTGTGTGAACGCTTGTATGCCGGGTGTGTTTGAGAAGATATCCTCTCTACACTGAAAACACACAAGTCTCTGCCCTTCCCCTTGTGTCACACCTCTTCCATGACGTCGCCTGAGGCTGTAGTGAGCTCTGACAAGATCTACTAAGGGGAATTTCATTTGATGCTCGTGACCTGTCCCAGTCGTTCTCTCTGGAAACAGCAGCATGACTATTAGAAAAGGAAAATCCATTCTATATGGATACTGCTTTTTTATTCTCGTGTCTGAAGGTGGTTTCATAGACAAATCAAATGTTTTGTTTTTGTGTTTATCCTACACTACTTTCACTGAGTCCAGTTAATGTTTTAGTTAATTGTAGAGGCTATAATACATTTACAGGTAATATTACTAAAATAAAGTAAATCAATAGAAATGATTGCACAGGCAATTAGCACATCTAAGTAAGTATCCCCGCTTGCCTTTACCCAGTAAAACTCCATATACATTATAACGACGCACAAGAGGAATCTGGGTAAGATATGCAAATTAGATATGCAACATCTCAGCTTTTTGCTTCAAATACTTAAATCTTCTATTTATATAAAATCTACAGTGTTAAAAGGGTTACAAGACCCTACATTTTTGTTTCACAATTCAGGTATAGTGTACAATTAAAAAAAAATAAATAACATTGTTACAAACATGCGGATAGATAACGAGTTTTGCGTTATGAGTAAAAAAGCTCATAACGCTGCTTTTTCACTACCGCTGCTATTACGAGTCTTGTAGGTACAGCTGTCCCGCACACTTTTTTGGCTGTACCGCCAATTATTTTACGCAATTTGCGTAAAGTCTTTTTTCAATGGGACTTCCATTGCGCCGGTAGTACAAGCTTTTTTTTTTTTAGGCCAAAAAGTAAGCGGTACAGCCTATCCCGCAAGATTTGTAATGCATTCTAAAGTCAGTAGTTATGTGTTTTACGTCACAAAGTCGTAGCATAAAATTCATAACATATTAACCCCTAAACCGCCGTACTCCCGCATCGCAAACACTAGTTAAATATTATTAACCCCTAATCTGCCGCCCCTAACATCGCCGCCACCTACCTACAATTATTAACCCCTAATCTGCCGCCCCTAACATCGCCGCCACCTATCTACATTTATTAATCCCTAATCTGCCGCCCACAACGTCACCGACACTATACTAAATTTATTAACCCCTAAACCTAAATCTAACCCTAACACCCACTAGCTTAAATATAATTAAAATAAATCTAAATAAAACCTACTATTAATAACTAAATAATTCCTATTTAAAACTAAATACCTGTAAAATAAACCGTAAATTAGCTACAATATAACTAATAGTTACATTGTATCTAGCTTAGGGTTTATTTTTATTTTACAGGGAAGTTTGTATTTATTTTAACTAGGTAGAATAGTTACTAAATAGTTATTAACTATATACTAACTACCTAGCTAAAATAAATACAAATTTACCTGTAAAATAAAACCTAACCTGTCTTACACTAACACCTAACCTTACACTACAATTAAATAAATTACCCAAATTAAATACAATTACCTAAATTAAATACAAATACCTAAATTACAACAAAAACCCCCCACTAAATTACACAAAATAAAAAACAAATTACAAGATATTTAAACTAATTACACCTAATCTAATAGCCCAATCAAAATAAAAAAGCCCCCCCCAAAATAAAAAAAAACCCCTAGCCTAAACTAAACTACCAATAGCCCTTAAAAAGACCTTTTGCGGGGCATTTCCCCAAAGAAATCAGCTCTTTTACCTGTAAAAAAAAATACAAACAACCCCCCAACAGTAAAACCCACCACCCACACAACCAACCCCCCAAATAAAACCCTAACTAAAAAAAACTAAGCTCTCCATTGCACTGAAAAGTGCATTTGGATGGGCATTGCTCTTAAAAGGGCATTTAGCTCTATTGCTGCCCAAAAAAACCCTAATCTAAAACTAAAACCCACCCAATAAACCCTTAAAAAAACCCCCGAAGATCCACTTACAGTTTTGAAGACCGGACATCCATCGTCAACGAAGCCGGGAGAAGTCTTCATCCAAGCCGGGAGAAGTCGTCCTCCAGACGGGCAGAAGTCTTCATCCAGACGGCATCTTCTATCTTCATCCATCCGGCGCAGAGCGGGTCCATCTTCAAGACATCCGTTGCGGAGCATCCTCTTCTTCCGACGACTCCCGACGAATGAAGGTTCCTTTAAGTGATTGGAACAGCCAATAGAATGCGAGCTCAATCCTATTGGCTGATTGGATCAGCCAATAGGATTGAAGTTCAATCCTATTGGCTGATTGCATCAGCCAATAGGATTTTTTCAACTTTAATTCTGATTGGCTGATAGAATTTTATCAGTCAGTCAATCGGAATCTAAGGGACGCCATCTTGGTTTTATTTGGGGGGTTGGTTGTGTGGGTGGTGGGTTTTACTGTTGGGGGGGGTTGTTTGTATTATTTTTTTTTACAGGTAAAAGAGCTGATTTCTTTGGGGCAATGCCACGCAAAAGGCCCTTTTAAGGGCTATTGGTAGTTTAGTTTAGGGGTTTTTTTTAGTTTGGGGGGGCTTTTTTAATTTTGATAGGGCTATTAGATTAGGTGTAATTAGTTTAAAGATCTTGTAATTCGTTTTTTATTTTGTGTAATTTAGTGTTTTTTGTTTTTTTGTAATTTAGGTATTTGTATTTAATTTAGGTAATTTATTTAATTGTAGTGTAAGGTTAGGTGTTAGGTTTTATTTTACAGGTAAATTTGTATTTATTTTAGCTAGGTAGTTAGTAAATAGTTAATAACTATTTAGTAACTATTGTACCTAGTTAAAATAAATACAAACTTGCCTGTAAAATAAAAATAAACCCTAAGCTAGATACAATGTAACTATTATTTATAGTGTAGCTATCTTAGTGTTTATTTTACAGGTAAGTATTTAGTTTTAAATAGGAATTATTTAGTTATTAATAGTAGGTTTTATTTAGATTTATTTTAATTATATTTAAGTTAGTGGGTGTTAGACTTAGGTTTAGGGGTTAATAAATTTAGTATAGTGGCGGTGACGTTGGGGGCGGCAGATTAGGGGTTAATAATTGTAGGTAGGTGGTGGCGATGTTAAGGGCGGCAGATTAAGGGTTAATAATATTTAACTAATGTTTGTGATGCGGGAGTGCAGCGGTTTAGGGGTTAATATGTTTATTCTAGTGGCGGCGATGTCCGGAGTGGCAGATTAGGGGTTAATAAGTATAATGTAGGTGCCGGCGATGTTGGGGGCGGCAGATTAGGGTTAAATAAGTGCAAGATTAGGGTTGTTTAGACTCAGGGTTCATGTTAGGGTGTTAGGTGTAAACATAAAATGTGTTTCCCCATAGGAATCAATGGGGCTGCGTTATGGAGCTTTACGCTGCTTTGTGTGGTGGTAGGCTTTTTTTTACGCTGCTTTGTGTGGTGTTAGGCTTTTTTTCAGCCGGCTCTCCCCATTGATGTCTATGGGGAAATCGTGCACAAGCACATACAACCAGCTCACCGCTGACTTAAGCACCGCTGGTATTGGAGTGCGGTATTTAGCACAATTTTGCTCTACGCTCACTTCTTGTCTTTTAACGCCTGGTTTATAAAAACCTGAAATACCAGCGTTGTAGGCAAGTGAGCAATGACAATAATGTGCAAGTTAGCACTGCACCCCTCTTACCGCAAAACTCGTAATCTAGCCGATGGTTATTACAGTCTACATAGGTTTGCTGTCATGTCAAGGAATACCAAGAAAACATAGTACATTTGATTACAGAAGCAAATTGGTTTTTTGAAAGGTTAATCTTAATATAACTGAATCATAAAACTTTAATGTTGGCTTCCATGTCTATTTAACAACTTAAAAATGGGACCCAGTCACATTTTCTTGGTGTTTTACTGCATCAGCTTGTATTGATAACATGCGTGAAGGATACAATTCACAGACAAATAGAACATGTTGCTATAGTGAGAACAGCCTAATAAAATGTTATATACTGTAGTTACATGCTTTGAGGGGCCAAAAAAATAAATGACAGACCATATATTGTACAGCATGCAATAGATTTTGTTTAAAAAGTAACATTTTTTTAACTCCTAAAATACCAGGGGAAAACTAAATAGAATAAAAGGGGAAATCAGCAAAATATATGTAAGATTACATGTTTGCTAAACATGCAAAAACAGGAAATTAGTTGTTTAATTTTTAAACAGACATTACAGATTAGACCATGTGACATGGAATCCCACATGAAGTCACATGACATGAAGTGAACTAAGCAGTGTCCTACATACACTATACACCTTTTATTGTATTAACAATAAAGGGCTAAAAGGCCCTATCTATGACTTATTAACATCTGCTTTAGACCACCTTTATGCAAGATAGTCTACACAACCGGTGAGCAGACATTCTAAAAAAAAGTACATGGGGCGCGATCCGATATCGATCGCAGTTTGCGGCGCAAGCGAGGGAACCGGCGTCGCCCGCAGTTTCAGCTCGCAACTCGAGCCATCCCATATAGGTCGCCGTCAGATGCTAACGTGCCGTAAGTCTCACAAACCAGCGATGTCCAGAAATCTGCGTAAGTACAAATTTCTGGCGTCGCCAGTGACTTGCGCCACGTTAGAAACTGCCGGCGCCTATAAAACCTGACTAAAGTTTAAAACACCCGCACTGTCTAACACGCCTCCCTAACATAGCCCGCACTGTCTAACACGCCTCCCTAACATAGCCCGCACTGTCTAACACGCCTCCCTAACATAGCCCGCACTGTCTAACCCTCTATCCGCTATCCCCCCTCACTAGCCTAACAATAAAAAAGCTATTAACCCCTAAACCGCCGCTCCTTTACCCCGCCGCAACCTAATAAAGTTATTAACCCCTAAACCGCCGCTCCCGTACCCCGCCGCCAGCTATATTATATCTATAACCCCCTAAAGTGAGCCCCTAACACCGCCGCCATCTATATTAAAATTATTAACCCCTAATATAAGCCCCTTACACCGCCGCCATCTCTATTAAAATGATTAACCCCTAATTTAATCTACCTACCCCGCCGCCAGCTATATTATCTATATTAACCCTAAGTATATTATAGTTAATATAGGTATTGCATTATATATATTAACTATATTAACCCTAATTATATTAGGGTTAATATAGTTAATATAGTTACTATAGTATTTATATTAACTATATTAACTCTATCTAACCCTAACTAAATTTATATTAAATTAATCTAATTCATTTATAAACTAAAATATTCCTATTTAAATCTAAATACTTACCTATAAAATAAACCCTAAGATAGCTACAATATAATTAATAATTACATTGTAGCTATGTTAGGGTTAATATTTATTTTACAGGTAAATTGTTAATTATTTTAACTAGGTATAATAGATATTAAATAGTTATTAACTATTTAATATCTACCTAGTTAAAATAATTACGCAATTACCTGTAAAATAAATCCTAACCTAAGTTACAAATACACCTACACTATCAATAAATTTAATAAACTACAAACATCTATCTAAAAATACAATTAAATTAACTAAACTAAATTACAAAAAAAAAAAAAACACTAAATTACAAAAATTAAAAAAAAGATTACAAGATATTTAAGCTAATTACACCTATTCTAAGCCCCCTAATAAAATAATAAACCCCCAAAATAAAAAAAATTCCCTGCCCTATTCTAAATTAAACAAATTTCAAAGCTCTTTACCTTACCAGCCCTTAAAAGGGCCTTTTGTGGGGCATGCCCCAAAGAATTCAGCTCTTTTGCATACAACAAATACAATACCCCCCCCCCCATTACAACCCACCACCGACATACCCCTATTCTAAACCCACCCAAACCCCCCTTAAAAAAGCCTAACACTACCCCCCTGAAGATCTCCCTACCTTGTCTTCACCACACCGGGCCGAACTCCTGATCCGATCCGGGCGATGTCTTCCTCCAAGCGGCAAAGAAGAATTCTTCCTCCGGCGATGTCATCCTCCAAGCGGCAAAGAAGAATTCTTCCTCCGGCGACGTCTTCCTCCAAGCGGCAGCAAAGTCTTCATTCTTCCGGCGGCATCTTCAATCTTCTTTCTTCGCTCCGCCGCCGCGGAGCATCCATCCCGGCCGACTGCTGAACTTGGAATGAGGTACCTTTAAATGACGTCATCCAAGATGGCGTCCGCCGAATTCCGATTGGCTGATAGGATTCTATCAGCCAATCGGAATTTAGTTAAAAAAATCTGATTGGCTGATTGAATCAGCCAATCAGATTCAAGTTCAATCCGATTGGCTGATCCAATCAGCCAATCAGATTGAGCTCGCATTCTATTGGCTGTTCCGATCAGCCAATAGAATGCAAGCTCAATCTGATTGGCTGATTGGATCAGCCAATCGGATTGAACTTGAATCTGATTGGCTGATTCAATCAGCCAATCAGATTTTTTTAACTTAATTCCGATTGGCTGATAGAATCCTATCAGCCAATCGGAATTCGGCGGACGCCATCTTGGATGACGTCATTTAAAGGTACCTCATTCCAAGTTCAGCAGTCGGCCGGGATGGATGCTCCGCGGAGGCGTAGCGAAGAAAGAAGATTGAAGATGCCGCCGGAAGAATGAAGACTTTGCTGCCGCTTGGAGGAAGACGTCGCCGGAGGAAGAATTCTTCTTTGCCGCTTGGAGGAAGACATCGCCCGGATCGGATCAGGAGTTCGGCCCGGTGTGGTGAAGACAAGGTAGGGAGATCTTCAGGGGGGTAGTGTTAGGCTTTTTTAAGGGGGGTTTGGGTGGGTTTAGAATAGGGGTATGTGGGTGGTGGGTTGTAATGGGGGGGGGGGTATTGTATTTGTTGTATGCAAAAGAGCTGAATTCTTTGGGGCATGCCCCACAAAAGGCCCTTTTAAGGGCTGGTAAGGTAAAGAGCTTTGAAATTTGTTGAATTTAGAATAGGGCAGGGAATTTTTTTTATTTTGGGGGTTTATTATTTTATTAGGGGGCTTAGAATAGGTGTAATTAGCTTAAATATCTTGTAATCTTTTTTTTAATTTTTGTAATTTAGTGTTTTTTTTTTTTTGTAATTTAGTTTAGTTAATTTAATTGTATTTTTAGATAGATGTTTGTAGTTTATTAAATTTATTGATAGTGTAGGTGTATTTGTAACTTAGGTTAGGATTTATTTTACAGGTAATTGGGTAATTATTTTAACTAGGTAGATATTAAATAGTTAATAACTATTTAATATCTATTATACCTAGTTAAAATAATTAACAATTTACCTGTAAAATAAATATTAACCCTAACATAGCTACAATGTAATTATTAATTATATTGTAGCTATCTTAGGGTTTATTTTATAGGTAAGTATTTAGATTTAAATAGGAATATTTTAGTTTATAAATGAATTAGATTAATTTAATATAAATTTAGTTAGGGTTAGATAGAGTTAATATAGTTAATATAAATACTATAGTAACTATATTAACTATATTAACCCTAATATAATTAGGGTTAATATAGTTAATATATATAATGTAATACCTATATTAACTATAATATACTTAGGGTTAATATAGATAATATAGCTGGCGGCGGGGTAGGTAGATTAAATTAGGGGTTAATCATTTTAATAGAGATGGCGGCGGTGTAAGGGGCTTACATTAGGGGTTAATAATTTTTATATAGGTGGCGGCGGTGTAAGGGGTCAGATTAGGGGATAGATAAGGTAGATGGCGGCGGTTTTAGAGGCTCACAGTAGGGGGTTAGTTTATGTAGATGGCGGCGGGGTCCGGGAGCGGCGGTTTAGGGGGTAATAACTTTATTAGGGATTTCGGGGGGGGGGGGGGGATCGCGGTTGACAGGGAGATAGACATTGCACATGCGTTAGGTGTTAGGTTTATTTTAGCAGATCGCGGTTGACAGGGAGATAGACATTGCGCATGCGTTAGGTGTTAGGTTTATTTTCTAGTTAGTTTAGGGAGTTACGGGGCTCCAATAGTCAGTTACGGCTGCTTTTTGTGGCGAGGTGAAAATGGAGTAAGTTTTCTCCATTTTCGCCACGTAAGTCCTTACGCTGCATATTGGATACCAAACTGCGCGGGTTTGGTATACCTGCCTATGGCCCAAAAAACTGCGGGCGACGGCAGAAATATACGGGCGTAACTTCTAGGTTACGCCGTATATGTGATACCAAACCCGCGCAAATATTGGCGTCGCCGGCTTTTGCGGGCGACGATTTATATCGGATCGACCCCATGGGGAGAGCCTAGAGGGATGGACAGAGATTGATCGATCGTGCAAATCTTGTTTGGGGCGACAGAGCATTCCACAGAACCGGGTGCTAGAAATGTTCTTTAGTCAGGAATACAAGGTACTAACAAGAGAAGAGTAGCAGGTAGTGGGCAGAGCTAATGAGACTGAAGTACTATTGAGGGCTTTCTATGTTAGGATCAAGCAATGGCCATGTTGTAACCTACGTTTCCTTCTTTGCTGAGGCCAATTAAGGACCGTTATAAATGGATCACTAGAGAGTGTAGCCAATCACTGTGTGGAATATAGCAGTGTTAAGTCTGGAGAATGCATTTCTATTTCTAACAGGGAATGGAAAGCTCACAATTTTCAGAATTAATGCTCAACAAAATTAAGCAGATATGTAAAGGAACATGTATTTTGCAAACAAAAAAGCCGCTACAGATCTTCCGCATGTCAGACTGAGCTGAACGCCACCGGAAATGAGGTAAGAACACACACACAGCCCCAAGAGGTGCACGCTGAGCCAGTTGCAAAAAGTACAAAGCAAAAACAAAGAAATCTGCACTAGGAAGGCACAAAGGTAAAAGCTAAAACAAGGCTTTTATTGATGCAAAATAAAAACATAGGGCATGAAACAACAAAGCTCCCATATATTTTGCATCAATTTACTCTGGAGCAGGAGATGACAACTTTATTTTACAAACCCTTTCTTTATGAACCAGATAATGGTATTTTTATACATATATATGCAGAACAATACATCAAAGTTAAGACCCAGAAGTAAAGTGATTGAAACTATAGTTAAAGGCATATGAAACAAAATATTTTGTGATTCAGACAGAGCATACCATTTTTAAAAAGTTTTCAA
This sequence comes from Bombina bombina, assembly GCF_027579735.1. NCBI lineage: Eukaryota > Metazoa > Chordata > Amphibia > Anura > Bombinatoridae > Bombina > Bombina bombina. Next base: position 720,637,863 of record NC_069499.1, on the reverse strand, counting down.
TTTACTTCTATTATCAAATTTGCTTCGTACCTAGAGCACTAAATTGCAGTAAAATAAATTTTGCTTACCTGATAATTTTCTTTTCTTCAGATGGAAAGAGTCCACAGCTGCATTCATTACTTTTGGGAATTCAGAACCTGGCCACCAGGAGGAGGAACAGACACCCCAGCCAAAGGCTTAAAGGCACATTAAACCCAAAAACATTATTTCATGATTCAGATAGAGGATACAATTTTTAAAAAGTTTCCAATTTACTTCTATTATCAATTTCTTTTCATTCTCATGTTATGCTTTGTTGAAGAGATAACTAGGTAGGTAGCGTGCACATGCCTGAAGCACTACACAACAGGAAAAGCACTACACGACAGGAAATAGTGCTGCCATCTAGTGCCCCTGCTAATGTAAAACTGGACACTGACCCCTAGAAGGTCACAAGCCTTGCTAGAGACTGCAGAAAATACTCTACTGAGCCAACACGCCTCTGGGAGACACCATTGCCCAGCAATCAGTCCCCCACAACACACCCCTTACAAGAGAAAAGGATCAACTACCGTAAACTCCCAAAGGAAGAGAACACAGAGAAACCAGACAAGGATACCCGAGACCCTAAATAGGGTACAAAAAGTTCCAAATAAAATATGAAAAAACTCCAGAACCAAATCAAGTTCACAGAGACCAAAAACCAGTCCTGAGAAACAAGGGGAGGCAACCCCCAGACCCCAAAGAGTACAGAACCACTGGATTAGGACCGGGATCCTCAAGCCGCAAGGAACTCAAAATATCAAGATATTCAGAGCCAAAATACATGCCACAAACCCAAATAGAAAACAACTGCATGAAGCACACGCATTAGTCATAACAGGATGACTTGTAAACAAAAATACTTGCAGAGCAAGTAAAGAGCAGCTGAAGTAGATTTTATAAAAATACACTTCCCAGTAATGGGAATCAAACCTGAGTTGTCAAAAGACCTAAGCTGTTGTTCTAACCTTTATACCAGATCAGAGCACCAACCCCACCTTCAAACTGCGAAACATCCACTGAACATTGGACACATCACAGGCTATCCACAAGCCACCAAAGCTACTAGCGTAGCTTGAACATGGAGAAGCACCGAAACCTCAAAGAGGCTCACCGTACCTCAAGACCCGAGGACTAACGCTAGGTCCCAGAGTCTGCTCCCAACACCAGACCAGCCCAGCGGCAGGCAGATCTGACAAGCAGGGGAACAAAATGACCCCAATCTCCGGCCCAGAAAAAGGACAGAATGGGATGTACCTAGCCACCCCAATAGAGTTTGGGTGCCAACCCAGAAGGTCCCTCAATTAGGAACTCCCAATAGAACCTCAGAGTTGAACGGAGAAATGCAGTAGAATGCCATAAGACCCAGCACAATACTAATGACAGTCTCAACACGGAGACTTCACTATAGGGTACAATACCTATTCCAATCACCTGCCCACAAGACAGGACAGCCAACTTCCAGAGAGAGGAAATTCCACCTCCTAAAGGAGAACAAAACTACCCCTCCCCCAAGAGGGAGAGCACAGAAAACAATAGCGCACAAGCCCCAAACAGAAAGCCGTATCCTGATGAAAACAAAAGCTGAATGAAAATCATCCAGACACCACGAAACACGGAGAAACTCTCAATGAAGGAGAGCACCCATCATTCAAAGGACAGGACAGACCAAAACGAGCGTATCCAAAAAAAAACGCACAGATCCTGGCCAAGCTGCAAACAGCTCAACTAACTAGACCATAATTCATAGCCAATGTTCCCTGGAAAAACTGGAACGCACAGAACCAGCCACAGAATCATAAGGTTCCGGACATACAGAAAGATCCAAGACAAAAACTATAGGCCCAAGCCCAGAAATGTGTGGAACCAACCACACCCCAGGGAACACAAATACCCCATCTGAAAACAGACCTCACAGGGGAATGAGCGGACTAACCCGAAAAAAACGGAAAACAAGAGTCACTCGCTACAAAATGCGTGCAGAACACCACCAAGACATCCAAGACTAAGGGAAAACATCAAGAACCAAGCTGTCCGAAAAGGGAGTAGAACAAGGCTAGAGCAAACCAGGAGGCCACGCCTACATAAACGTACCAGAGGAACCCACCTAAGGAAAAAGAATGCAAAGCATCCCAACCCCGGTAGAAAAAGCCCTAAGCAAAAGCTTGGAGAAGGAGATAACACAGCCTATCCTCCCCGATAGGGGAAAAACTAACTCCCAAAGCAGGAAAAGGCCACCGGCCCTCCCAGAAGCGGCTAAACCGCGAAGGATAACGGCCAAAATGCCCCCAAAAGGCAAGACCGCCAGGAACCGGTGGTAAGGAGGTCCTAAATTCTCCAAACCTTCACCCACGCGGGAAGGAACACTCTAAGTCCGGTCAGACATCGAAAACGACTAAGTGTGTCGCAGCGACACTGCACCGAATCACAGACGATCAACTAAAAAAGCTAATGAGGACTGAACCAATCCTCCACGCCATACAAACCCTTAGGTTCTTCTAGAAGGCTCAGCAGAATTTGTAAATTAAAAACAAGAATAATAATAATGTACAGCACTCTGTGCCTTAACTGGATCAGCCATGAGTCTGAAATAGGGACAGAAGGTTAAGAACCCAAGCAGGACTAGCCTGCAGCCAAGGGCCCAAGGCCTCATATATTCACCCCCAGAGGGAGAATAAACGGCAGATAAACATTCTATTCGAGTATCGATTCCAGAAAATAAAATTCCCAAAGGGAAAATAAAACAAACATGAGCTGTAATCAACAATCATCCTAACTGGAATGAATAAAAAAAGGCAACCGGTAGGTTATCGCCCAAGAAGAACAGACGTCCCAACAGGGACCCTGTTCTTCCAAGCTCAGAACTGGAAAAAGATACTCAACAATTAAGCCTATAAGAGGAATAATTTTTCCCCTTATATCTATTACTGAAAGCTATTCGAAGAAGACTGAGAATTCTCAGATCCATTAAGGATGGGATCTTCCGACGCCAAAGCGTGCCTCAATAGAACACGAAGGCACGCCAGTCCATACCGAAAAGCACAGCATACCCCCGCCGGAGCAAAAGACGACTCCGGCCCTGAAGGTTAACCCCCTGAAGTCTCAGGGACAGTCGTTCCCCCAGAGAGCTGAATAGCCTGAGCAGCCCCGGATAATGGAACACGAACAATATCTGAAGCAACTTTCTGGAAGTTGCAGATTCGCCAGCGCCAAAATAATGGACATGCGACATCGTGCGGAAACTCAAGGTGGGAACAAGCCACCTTCCCAAGAAGGATAAGCAAAGTCTGGGTTACCAGCATGCGTAGTAAGAGATTGTGGAAGGGAACTCGCCACTTGGAGGACAGAAGCCCCAGAGGTGGATGGCTCAGCGGGCCCTTGAATCCCCAATCCCAAGGAATTGAGCACTCTAATACGGCATTCAGAACATAACTGATAGGCTAGTATCATCCGGGGCAATACGCATTCTGCGCAAGGAGTAGAATTTGAAACAGAGACGTCTGTCACCACAATATCAGACTCCTTCATAACTAGGATATTGAATACAAAAGAGTGGACTAAAAAATCTAAATGGCACCTGACACCCAGAATGGCTGGGGCACTTACCACCTCCTATGAACCAAACACCAGCAGACCAGAATTTCTCCATCGCCACACGGTCAAAAATGCGGAAATGGAGCCCAAAAACGTGACCATGCCGATCAAAAGGTGAACCGTATAGTCCAAAAAAAGCGCGCCCGACTGTAAGGTCGCGTCACTTTTCAAAAGCTGTTATGTTCCACAAGCCATGAGCCGAAATAACACTACACATAAGCAGGTTGAATATAACAAACATGGTTAAAAAAACAACCTGCTCAATAACCCCCCTCAGGAGATATTACCCTTGATTCCAAGATACAAAAGGAGCCTCACTGAGTCCCTGTGTTATAAGTTAGTCCCGCAAGGTGGTAGCCCCTCAGAGAAAACATCTGTAATACAGTACATTTCATGAAGAAAGTAAAATAAAACTATCTTACCGGAATCTACGCCGTGGAACTGGAACACGGCCCTTCAAGTGTGACAGATAGTAGCATCGCTTCTGCCATGGACTTGAGAGAAGCAGGCAGAGAAACTCGTCAACGCCGATTGCTTGTGGAGCTATTAATATGAGTCGGGATGGTTTCGCAGAAAGACTTCCTGTATCTCCGGACACCTTAACACTAAAACTATAATCCCATGCCGAAGAGTACTACCCTCCATAATATAAGAAACTAATCTAAAACTTCTGACACGTCTCTGCCAACCTCCTGGGACGAAAGGCAAAGAATAACTGGGGGATGAGGGAAGTGGGAGGGGTATTTAAGCCTTTGGCTGGGGTGTCTTTGCCTCCTCCTGGTGGCCAGGTTCTGAATTCCCAAAAGTAATTAATGCAGCTGTGGACTCTTTCCATTTATGAAGAAAATAGTGCTGCCATCTAGTAATCTTGCAAATGGATAAAATATAGTGCTCCAGAACTGAGCTGACTCCTAAGCATAAACAGCAACAAAAGATACCAAAACAATGAAGAAAAATTGATAATAAAAGGAAATTAGAAAGTTGTTTAAAAATGCATGCTCTATCTGAATCATGAAAGAAACTATTTGGGTTTAATATCCCTTTAATTATTTTTCAGAATCTTCCAAGCCCTGGGATAGAAATCATCACCATCAACATAATAATAAACCTTTTAAAAATATTCTTTATTCACATTTGTATCAGTACAAGGTATATGTATATATATATATAGGGGACGCCCAAAAAACCCCCCAAAGACAATTGATTTCATTTTTGTGCAGTTAAGGATGTTTGTATGTTAGCATTTTATTAAATGTATAAAAGTAACTCAGTGTTCTCAACAGAAAATTTTGAGAGCCCATTGGCATTATAAAGTAGCTAAGAGGGGGCAGTAATACTTTCTAATATACTATTCTGCCATACAAAGCACAAAGTAATTGTAATCCCTGTTAACGGCATCACCATTTCCCCATCGCCCCAAGTCCGCTGCCTCGGAGTTACACTTGACTCAAATCTATCCTTCACCCCCCATATCCAATCGCTTTCTACATCCTGCCACAACCATCTACGCAACATTTCCAAGATTCAACCTTTTCTGTGCGCTAACACCACAAAGCAAATAATCCACTCCCTTGTTATTTCCCGACTTGACTACTGCAATAACCTACTCGCTGGCCTTCCTCTTTCCCGCCTCTCCCCTCTTCAATCCATCCTAAATGCCTCTGCCAGGCTGATCCACCTTTCCCGTCGCTCTGTATCTGCTGCACCTCTCTGTGAGTCCATTCATTGGCTTCCCATACACAGCAGAATTAAATTCAAAATTCTCACCCTTGCATACAAAGCGCTCACCAACTCCGCTCCCCTCTACCTATCCTCTCTAATCAACAAGTATACTCCAGCCCGCCCACTAAGATCCAACAATGACCTGCTCCTTGCTTCTGCGCCTATCACCTCCTCTCATGCTAGACTGCAGGACTTCTGTCGTGCAGCACCTACCCTCTAGAACACTCTCCCTTTCTCCCTTGTGCTGTCAGGCTTTGCCCAAATCTTTCTTCCTTTAAATGCTCTCTGAAGACTTTTCTGTTCAGAGAAGCCTACCACCCAACTCAATAATATTTCTTTTACCTAACAACATTTCCCTCCTCTAACTCTGCATTAACATCTTTCTCAATCTTGCAGTCCTCACCTCATGTTTCTCAACCGCCTACCCTTCTAGATTGTAAGTTCCCACGGGAATAGGGCCCTCGATTCCTCCTGTATGTGTTTGTAAATTGTGTCCTGTCTCTTAGTCTTAGAAGTTTTATATTATTGTTTTATTTAAATGATCTGTATCCATGGACAGCGCTGTGGAATATGATGGCACTTCATAAATAAAGCATAATAATAACAATAATAATAAAATAATTTAACACATTTATTTAATGATAATTTGAGCAATAAATATTGAAAATGTAATTAGCTAATTTCCCCTTATTTTTGGGTAAAATTTTAGCTGCGTGGTTAGTAAAAACAACCGGGTTGCACTGCCATTAAAAAGTTCCAGGGGAGAACACTGCAAGTCTTAACAAAAAGTCAGGGGGAAAAAAAAGAGGGTCTTAGGATAGACACTAAGATGTATTACAACTGTAAATGGCAAATTATCCAACATTTTCCAGTAGATATAAACAGCATTTAGTCAGACACGAGGCTCCAGCAGCAAGCAAAAACAAAATAGGTGGAAAACGCATGACATCCTGACAACATTATCAGGCTATTCAGTGGCATATTTCTGGCTGTTGGCAAGGCCCAGCCAAGGATAGATTCAAGATAAACAGGGAGTGATCCCTCAGCCATAATTATCATTATTAGGGAAAGAGTTCTAAATATGGTTTTACCTTGTCAATATTGTTTTTTCTAATAAAAAAATAAAATTATGTGTACCTGATAATTTTCTTTTCTTCTGACGGGAAGAGTCCACAGCTGCATTCATTACTTTTGGGAATTCAGAACCTGGCCACCAGGAGGAGGCAAAGACACCCCAGCCAAAGGCTTCAAATACCTCCCCCCACTTCCCTCATCCCCCAGTCATTCTTGCTAAGGGAACAAGGAACAATAGGAGAAATATCAGGGTGAAAAAGGTGCCAGAAGAACAAAAAATGTACTGCCGCTTCATAGATAAAACGCAGACGGAAGATGTGGACTCCTCCCGTCAGAAGAAAAGAAAATGATCAGGTAAGCATAATTTATGTTTTTCTTCTTAAACGGGAAGAGTCCACAGCTGCATTCATTACTTTTGAGAAAACAATACCCAAGCTAGAGGACACTGAATGCAAACAAAGGGCGGGTACAAAAATGTGGAACCTTCGAAAGGCACCACTGCCTGAAATTACCCGACACCCTACAAAAACTCTAAACGACAAGGGTAAAACCGGAAGCCCAGTTAACTGCTCATCAGTTACATAACCTGCAAAGCCGTGCTAGAGACCACTCAGACCCAGAGTCTGCTGAGCACAAAGGCCTCCAAGGAGTCAGCCCAGCGTCTCGACTCCCACGAAAAGTACCCCTTAAAGTCAAAAACCTCTAACCCCGATGGGGAGAATAGATGACCCCATAAGAGATCCAAAGGACCATCCAATACGGGCTTAAATCAAACTTAGAGCAACCCAATAAGTCCATACTGAGGAAAAACCGTCACTAGGATGACAAGAAGGCCACCCTCATATCCCTGACACAGCACCATACCACATATGGTGTTCCAGAAAACCGCAAGTTCCCTATTGCATCATAGCCAAGTCAAAACCCGTCAGGTTAGACAAGCAGAGACAGGATAAATGTCCTAGCAGTTAAAAAAGAGCTCTTCAAGAGAACACAGAGCCGCCTGTAAACAAGAACTCGCGATGGCTAATCTTCAGGCAGCAAAGCTGACCCTTAGCCATTGTGGGACTCGTCCCACCAAGAAGCACTGAAAAATCTCAACAGCTCCCGACCAGAAATTTCCCGGCTCCAAGAAGCTTCCCATCCAAGCAGCAGATGCCACCAGTAGAGAGATGGGCACCAAGAGTCACAAACTCAAGAATAGTAAACGGTCAACACTGCACAGAGCAGACCAATCCTCGACCTTCCCTACAGTATAACGGTCCCAGCCCAAAGGCTAGATAAAGACCTAAGACAAGAGTCCCAGACCGTCGGAAGAAAAAAGGATGGATCTACAAGGAATCAAAACACCAGAGTAGAACTCTGACTGCTACTAAAACTGACATGCTCCATGAGCCATGACAGGTAACTTCGTGCTCGGGTCCGAAAACCTGTACACTGCAGCCTTCCAGAAGAAGGAACACTCCCCCAGGGAAGTAAGTACTCTGACCACCAGCATTCTAATACCAGAATCCAGTTTCGTGATTCTGAGTACGCCCGACAGGGAAAAAAATCCTACAAGCAGAAAAAAACAAGGACCCACGGGCCTTCACAGATACTGAGGTACCTCCAAGTCAAGAACACACAAGAACCCATTCCCTACCCTAGGTGAGAAGAAAAGGGAGCAAAGCAACGGTAACCACCCTACCAATATAGACCAGTACCCTTTGATCGCAAGGCTATCCTCAGTAGAATGGCCGAACGACCTGCTCTACATGCTGGTGAAGAGGAAGGTAATTTCCCAGACCCCAGAAAGGCAAAAAACCTGTGACTGACCACAGACCTCCTACCCTCAAGCCCAAAAGGCTAGATCTGCATAAGGTCGAAGGATAGCAGTTCTTAGATTGAGAAGACGACAGTCTCCAGAAATCCTTACCGGATCAGTCTCCCAAAATCCCTGCAACAGGAATAACAATGGGAGCCTTGCAACTCCTGGCAGAAAAGGCAGGGTGACCCCTGCACTCCATGTACTGGAGCAAACGAAACACTGAGAAAAAAGGAAGAAGGACATGCTCCGCACTTCCATAACAGATGATCCAACCCAAAATGGGAAGGAAAAGCTAAAGGAATGCGACTAGGCTACAAGAGTCAACATCCGGAAGATACCACAAGTGAAGACGTAAATTGTCCATCACCCGGAATACCAGCCCTCCGGAGGTCATTCACATCTCCAAACTCTACAGGAGTGGAAAACTATGGTTCTGAGTCCCAAGGGACCCTTAGGAACCCCGATGACGTCTTGAAAAAGTCGGTTACATAACTCAAGCAAATTGTAGTACCTAGTATTCCATCCAAGTACTAACCAGGCCCAACCCTGCTTAGCTTCCAAGATCAGACGAGATCGGGCACATTCAGGGTGATGTGGCCGTAGGCCCATAAAAAGGCCAACTTATATCGGATTTCCCAACCTTCCTCCCAGAAGCGTTGAATCTACGCACTAGGCCCCATACCTCGTAGTAGGATCTGAGCCCGGAGTCCATATCAATAGGCCAAATGACATTCAGAATCCGACAGGACAATCAGCACCACGAGGGTGACATGAACCCAAGGAACAGAAGATAGCACCCAACCAGTACATGCCTGACCAAGGTCCAAGAAAAATCGTACCGAAGGTTCGATAATATGAATAAGAAGGTTCCTAACCAGAAGTGCGCAACTTCCAAGGAAGCACCCATGCGACCACAAAATCGCAAGTATCAGTTCTAGAGAAAGAACGTTCCCAAAATGGAAATTATATCAGACGTGAACTTATTAAAAACAAATCAAATAGATCTTATCCGGATCAAAATAAAAGTAAGGCAGACCCCGCAGGTGAACACCCAAGGTGAATGAGTACACCAACAGGACCAGCCGATCAGAGGCCCCATTCACCCAAGCTCAGAACTGGAACCGATACATAAAAGAAAGAAAAACTGAGATGTCAAGGAGATTAGCTTCATCCCCAAACGTCTAACCCAGCTTGCCATCCGGCATCTAAGGCCTCGAATCCCTCAGCTCACTAGGACTGGAATCCTCTAGCACCGCCAAAATATGCCTTAGTAGAACACAAAGACGTGGCAAAAATAACTGTGTATATGTGCGCTAACAGATAAGGGGTTAAATTATTGATATAGAGTATTATTACAGAGACAAAAAATATTAAAAAGTAGTATTTAATCAATAATAAATATGTATAATACACCAAATTAATAGAAATAATTAAAATTAATCCTCACATATGACCAGTCATCTAAATGTTATCTATATAAAATAGGAACATAAAACAATTGTAAATAGTTACAAATGATTTCCACTGTATGTTACCAAAATAGTAATTATATAATTAAAAAGCTATTGCACTAATGGTACATAGAAATTTCTTTGGTTAATATAAAACCAACTAATATCCTTTTAGGATGTGTATTTCAGTGTGTCTTTACTGCAAATGGAGGTCTCTTTTTACAAACACACTTGTTGGCTCATTTTAGAGTCCTTAATTAGGATATATATTGTTTTCTCTTTTCTTGTGAAATCTCTTTTTGCAAACAAACTGGGTAGCTTATTCTAAAAGTCCTTAATCAGGGTACACACCGGTTTCCCTTTTTCCGTATGAAAGACTTACTTATAGCTTTAATAGGGATCCGACCTTGGGATAGTGTTGATAACAAATGTGTTTGCTGTAAGTGTTACTTATTAGCCCAACAGGTATGAACAGACGTATGGATTTGTAGGTTATTATTGATTAAATACTACTTTTTAATATTTTTTTGTCTCTGTAATAATACTCTATATCAATAATTTAACCCCTTAGCTGTTAGCGCACATATACACACTTCTTTTTGCCACATTTGTCCTATTCTTTCTTTTTTATGGGAGCAGACTATTGTATGTGCAGGGGCACGATTTGCACACCATTTTAAACCCTTTTTCCTAGAACACAAAGACGTGCCAGCCTATAACAGAAGGCGAAATTATCCCTCGCCAGATCGATAAACGACCCTGGCCCGAAGTTGGGGCCCCTGAAGCCTCAGAGGCCGACGCTTCCCCAGAAGGCCGAACTGAATCAGGCGATCCCACGCCCGATGGGCCCTGGTTGACAGAACATGGACAGTACCTTCAAAATATTTCACTTGGGAGATATAAGTGAGCCAGCGCCATAGATATGGCCATGCGGAACCATGCCGTAACCTCTGGAGTAAATAAGCCACCTTCTGGAGAAGGAGTAAAGGCCATAGGGACACCTGCTTGAGTAGCAAAGGAAGGTTATGGGGCACGCGCCTCACCGGACATAGAATCCTCTGGGGCGGATGGCTCAACGCACTCTAAGGTCCCTGAGTCAGGAGAAGAGAGTACTCTAGAACAGCAATCGGAACATAACTGATGGGCATGGATAACCCGGGCCATTTCATATTCATCACAAGATGCATTCTCCACATCGGAGATATCCGTGTCTAAAAAATCAGAATCCTCCATAATCTTGGGATTACAAAAATGAAAAACATCAACTGGCACCCTTTTTACACACCCAATGGCTGGGGCACTCACCACCTCCTGTGAACCAGACAACCAACGAGCAGACTCTCTCTGTTGCCACACAGTCAGCATACGGAGGTGGAAAACAACGCAACCGCACCCAGTCACGAGGTGCACCGTGCCAGTCACAAAAAGAGCGTGCAAATCTAAATAGATCGCGCCAATTGATGATAAGGCCGTTATGTTCCGAAAAGCCATGAGCCAAAGTATTACCTACACATTAGCAGATAGAACCACATAAACATGATTAAAGTCCCCCCTGTTCAATAACCCCCCTCAGGAGATATTAACCCATGATTCCTATTTTAAGATAAAAGGAGTCTCACTAGGACCCTACCTACTCTCGTTATCATTACATTCATATAATGAATTAAAATGAAACAATCTTACCGGAACACGGCCCTTCAAGTGTGACAGATAGTAGCATCGCCTCTGCCATGGACTTGATAGAAAAAAGCAGGCAGCGAAACTCGTCAACGCTGATTGCTTGTGGAGCTGTTAATATGAAACAGAATGGTTTTGCAACAAGACTCTCCCTGCATCTCTGGACTCTAACTTTCACCCATGCTCTCACTGAGAGGCTAACAGGACTACTTAAAACTCCAGTCCCATGCCAAAGAGTACTACCCTCCATAAGAGACTATCTAAAACTTCTAACACTTCTCTGCCAACCTCCTGGTAGGAAAGGCAAAGAATGACTGGGGAATGAGGGAAATGGGAAAGGTATTTGAAGCCTTTGGCTGGGGTGTCTTTGCCTCCTCCTGGTGGACAGGTTCTAAATTCCCAAAAGTAATGAATGCAGCTGTGGACTCCTACTGTTTAAGAAGAAAAAGTGCAGTCTATTTATTTATATATATATTTATTTTTATTTATAAAACATCTTAACTGCGCAGAATATAGGATCACATGATCTACTTCATTTAAGCAGAACTGATGGTAAAACCATTCACAAAGTGAACCTAAAATTACCAAGATTTATCAAATGGACAACACAAATTAAATACCTATCTCTGGACACTTCAGTGTCATCAATCCAAAAAATATGGTATATAAACTTTGCAAATACTAGCGGTCTCTTCAAGATTTATTGGGCATATCTATATTCCGGAACGGTGCACAATAATATTCTCTATAAATCGTATCTGTTTTGCCACAAGACGATTATCACAGGTTACAATTTGTAGTTCAATCAAAATGTTAAATGCAAAAAATATCCTGTTTGCTCTAATCCATTCTATCAGGCTGTTAGCTTAATGCGTAAGCCAAGATCAATGCAATGTTACAATTATATCTCAGCAGCCTGTATGAAGATGAGTCCCATTGATCTGTTTTTGTTATGTAGCTTTGATAACATCCGTACTGCACAATTTTTTTGTACTGTGTCACGATGTACTGTACAGAGGGAGGAAAGTAAACATTTAACATTCCTCAAATGTTGTATAAATAGCATTTTTTCGATCAATAATATAGTAAAGAGATGGATACATTTATTTTTAATTTAAAAGTCTAACGTCTTCCTTTGCTTTTTCAATATTAATAAATGTAAAAAATTGTGTAACCTTAAAAAGCTTTATTTAAAGTGATGGTAAAGTCATCTGTTGTGCAATACATAATCCTTTTTCTTTTACCATAACTAGCACATCGATGTGCTTATATAAATAAAAAACCATTTATTCACTCTGTAATGCCGATTTTATTTCCCTCTCCGTACAGTGTTTCAAACAGCCTCTCTATATTTTTTCACCGGTGCAGCTTTGATTGACAACGCTTTTAGCCAATCATCAGCTCACCATGCGCCCTATGTGAAATATGTACCGCACGCTCCCGACATCTACACTAAGTCTTTGCTACTTACTGCGCATGCGCACTTCTTACGCTAACTGCGCATTGCTATATGACACTACGCACCGATCGGCTAAAACCAGGAGCTGAGTATTCTCATATAGCAATGCGCAGTTAGTGTAAGCGGTGCGCATGCAGAGTAAGTAGCAAAGACTTAGTGTAGATGTCGGGAGCGTGCGGTACATATTTCACATAGGATGCATGGTGAGCTGATGATTGGCTAAAAGCGTTGTCAATCAAAGCTGCACCGGTGAAAAAATATAGAGAGGCTGTTTGAAACACTGTACGGAGAGGGAAATAAAATCGGCATTACAGCGTGAATAAATGGTTTTTATAAGCACATCGATGTGCTAGTTATGGTAAAAGAAAAAGGATTATGTATTGCACAACAGATGACTTTACCATCACTTTAACTGGAGTTAAAGGGATACTAAACACACATTTTTTCTTACATGATTCAGATAGAGCATGAAATTTGAAGCAACTTTCTTATTTACTCCTATTATCAATTTTTCCTCGTTCTCTTACTATCTTTATTTAAAAAGCAGGAATGTAAATCTTAGCAGCCAGCCCATGTTAGCCACCAATAAGCAAGCATAACCCAGGTTCTCAACCAAAAAGGTACTGGCTCCTATGCAGCATATTCCTGGTTTTTAAATAAAGATACCAAGAAAACAAAGAAAATTTGATAATAGGAGTCAATTAGAAAGTTGCTTAAAATTGCATGCTCTATCTGAATCGTGAAAGAAACAAATTGGGTTTAGTGTCCCTTTAAATAAGTTTTATTGTACTGAAGCTTGTGAAGTATATAAACAATCAGACAACATATGAGGAGAAACTTGGTGCAATTTCATGTCTATTTTAAAACTTTGAAGGGACTTAAAAGTAAAAACTAAATTTTGATGATTGAGATAGAGCATACACTTTTGCACAACTTTCCAATTTACTTCTATTATCAAACTTACTTTAATGTCCCGGTATATTTTGATGAGCATGCATGTGTCTTGAGCACTATTAGGTAGCAGTATTTTTTATAATGTTCTAATTACTGCAAACACTGCTGCCCTATAGTGCTCAACAATGTTCAACATTGTTAAAGACACTGCTACCAAAGCCTATTTAGGTATGCTCTTCAATAACAAAAAAATAAATGCTCAAGACGCATGCTCAACAAAGGATACCAAGAGACACCAATTGACTTAAAGGGACACTGAACCCAATTTTTTTCTTTTATGATTCAGATAGAGCATGCAATTTTAAGCATCTTTCTAATTTACTACTATTATCAATTTTTCTTCGTTCTCTTGCAATCTTTATTTGAAAAAGAAGGCATCTAAGCTTTTTTTTTATTCAGAACTCTGGACAGCACTTTTTTATTGTAGGATGAATGTATCCACCAATCAGCAAGGACAACCCAGGTTGTTCACCAAAAATGGGCCGGCATCTAAACTTACATACTTGCATTTCAAATAAAGATACCAAGAGAATGAAGAAAATTTGATAATAGGAGTAAATTAGAAAGTTGTTTAAAAGTTTATGCTCTATCTGAATCACAAAAGAAAAAAATTGGGTTTAGTGTCCCTTTAAGTAAATTTGATAAAACAAACTTAATTGGAAAGTTGATTCAAAATGACATGCTCTATCTGAATTATGAAAGTTTAAAGTTGACTTTACTGTCCCTTTAATCTTATTTTTCCTTTGGTTATCTCATGGCTTTAGGATAGTTTTAATGACAGCCTTGTCGGATTATTGATAGTAGGTCCAGTACTAAAGAGCTCACCGACTGAGTTTGTAGAAAAATGCTACCAAAATCATATCGGTTACCAAAAAAGCCAACAGTTTTATGGACATGGATGTGCATACATCTTTCTACTCCTACACACTCACTGAATATGTAAACCACAATCTCATCAGAAACATGGACCTAAATAGGTAAAATAATGGCATACTGCAAATGTAGGCTAGAACAGGAAAAGTACAGAAATGTAACCCTTTAAAGGAGCTAGTAGTTAAACCCTTATCTAAAACCCTCTGAAAAACAGAATAATTCTAAGATCCTAAAAAGAATATGCCGGCTAAAGCACGAGCATCCCACCAGGAAAGAAATATTTTCCAAATCTTGATATAGAGATTCCTAGAAACAGGAGATCAAAATATACTACAGTCTCAAAAAACTGTTAATTAGTTAATACCTATTTAATAACTATTGTACCTAGTTAAAATAAATACAAAGTTGCCTGTAAAATAAAAAACAGAATTTATGTTTACCTGATAAATTTCTTTCTCCAACGGTGTGTCCGGTCCACGGCGTCATCCTTACTTGTGGGATATTCTCTTCCCCAACAGGAAATGGCAAAGAGCCCAGCAAAGCTGGTCACATGATCCCTCCTAGGCTCCGCCTACCCCAGTCATTCGACCGACGTTAAGGAGGAATATTTGCATAGGAGAAACCATATGGTACCGTGGTGACTGTAGTTAAAGAAAATAAATTATCAGACCTGATTAAAAAACCAGGGCGGGCCGTGGACCGGACACACCGTTGGAGAAAGAAATTTATCAGGTAAACATAAATTCTGTTTTCTCCAACATAGGTGTGTCCGGTCCACGGCGTCATCCTTACTTGTGGGAACCAATACCAAAGCTTTAGGACACGGATGAAGGGAGGGAGCAAATCAGGTCACCTAAATGGAAGGCACCACGGCTTGCAAAACCTTTCTCCCAAAAATAGCCCCAGAAGAAGCAAAAGTATCAAACTTGTAAAATTTGGTAAAAGTGTGCAGTGAAGACCAAGTCGCTGCCCTACATATCTGATCAACAGAAGCCTCGTTCTTGAAGGCCCATGTGGAAGCCACAGCCCTAGTGGAATGAGCTGTGATTCTTTCGGGAGGCTGCCGTCCGGCAGTCTCGTAAGCCAATCTGATGATGCTTTTAATCCAAAAAGAGAGAGAGGTAGAAGTTGCTTTTTGACCTCTCCTTTTACCTGAATAAACAACAAACAAGGAAGATGTTTGTCTAAAATCCTTTGTAGCATCTAAATAGAATTTTAGAGCGCGAACAACATCCAAATTGTGCAACAAACGTTCCTTCTTTGAAACTGGTTTTGGACACAGAGAAGGTACGATAATCTCCTGGTTAATGTTTTTGTTAGAAACAACTTTTGGAAGAAAACCAGGTTTAGTACGTAAAACCACCTTATCTGCATGGAACACCAGATAAGGAGGAGAACACTGCAGAGCAGATAATTCTGAGACTCTTCTAGCAGAAGAAATCGCAACTAAAAACAAAACTTTCCAAGATAATAACTTAATATCAATGGAATGTAAGGGTTCAAACGGAACCCCCTGAAGAACTGAAAGAACTAAATTGAGACTCCAAGGAGGAGTCAAAGGTTTGTAAACAGGCTTGATTCTAACCAGAGCCTGAACAAAGGCTTGAACATCTGGCACAGCTGCCAGCTTTTTGTGAAGTAATACCGACAAGGCAGAAATCTGTCCCTTCAGGGAACTAGCAGATAATCCTTTTTCCAATCCTTCTTGAAGGAAGGATAGAATCCTAGGAATCTTAACCTTGTCCCAAGGGAATCCTTTAGATTCACACCAACAGATATATTTTTTCCAAATTTTGTGGTAAATCTTTCTAGTTACAGGCTTTCTGGCCTGAACAAGAGTATCGATAACAGAATCTGAGAATCCTCGCTTCGATAAAATCAAGCGTTCAATCTCCAAGCAGTCAGCTGGAGTGAAACCAGATTCGGATGTTCGAACGGACCCTGAACAAGAAGGTCTCGTCTCAAAGGTAGCTTCCAAGGTGGAGCCGATGACATATTCACCAGATCTGCATACCAAGTCCTGCGTGGCCACGCAGGAGCTATCAAGATCACCGACGCCCTCTCCTGATTGATCCTGGCTACCAGCCTGGGGATGAGAGGAAATGGCGGGAACACATAAGCTAGTTTGAAGGTCCAAGGTGCTACTAGTGCATCCACTAGAGCCGCCTTGGGATCCCTGGATCTGGCCCCGTAGCAAGGAACTTTGAAGTTCTGACGAGAGGCCATCAGATCCATGTCTGGAATGCCCCACAGGTGAGTGACTTGGGCAAAGATTTCCGGATGGAGTTCCCACTCCCCCGGATGCAATGTCTGACGACTCAGAAAATCCGCTTCCCAATTTTCCACTCCTGGGATGTGGATAGCAGACAGGTGGCAGGAGTGAGACTCCGCCCATAGAATGATTTTGGTCACTTCTTCCATCGCTAGGGAACTCCTTGTTCCCCCCTGATGGTTGATGTACGCAACAGTTGTCATGTTGTCTGATTGAAACCGTATGAACTTGGTCCTCGCCTTTACAGTCCCTGGTATCTGCTTTGCTGAGACCCAACCAAGCCCAAAGGGGAATACGATACCAAATGACGCCTTCAGAAAGTCTTTTCTAAGTATCAGAGCTCCTCTCACATGCGACTGCATGCCATGCCTCTCAAAAACAAGTGCGCCACACCGGCGCGAAAATGAGACTCTGCTTATGCTTTGGGAAAGCCCCAGAGAAATAAGGTGTCTAATACAGTGCCTGCCGATATTATAATATCAATAAACCCAGATAAAATGATTCCTCAAAGCTAAATATGTTTTAAAACTGAATCGATTTAGCCCAGAAAAGTCTACAATCTTAATAAGCCCTTGTAAAGCCCTTATTTACCATCGTAATAAACATGGCTTACCGGATCCCATAGGGAGAAATGACAGCTTCCAGCATTACATCGTCTTGTTAGAATGTGTCATACCTCAAGCAGCAAGAGACTGCACACTGTTCCCCCAACTGAAGTTAATTCCTCTCAACAGTCCTGTGTGGAACAGCCATGGATTTTAGTTACGGTGCTAAAATCATTTTCCTCATACAAACAGAAATCTTCATCTCTTTTCTGTTTCTGAGTAAATAGTACATACCAGCACTATTTTAAAATAACAAACTCTTGATTGAATAATAAAAACTACAGTTAAACACTAAAAAACTCTAAGCCATCTCCGTGGAGATGTTGCCTGTACAACGGCAAAGAGAATGACTGGGGTAGGCGGAGCCTAGGAGGGATCATGTGACCAGCTTTGCTGGGCTCTTTGCCATTTCCTGTTGGGGAAGAGAATATCCCACAAGTAAGGATGACGCCGTGGACCGGACACACCTATGTTGGAGAAATAAACCCTAAGATAGATACAATGTAACTATTAGTTATATTGTAGCTAGCTTAGGGTTTATTTTATAGGTATTTAGTTTTAAATAGGAATAATTTAGTTAATGATAGTTATTTTATTTAGATTTATTTAAATTATATTTAAGTTAGGGGGGTTAGGGTTAGACAGATTTAGGGGTTAATAACTTTAATATAGTGGCGGCGACGTTGGGGGACGGCAGATTAGGGGTTAAAGTGAATGTAAATTTTCCCTTTTTTAGTAATCAATATTAATTCATTATCAGTGTATTAGTTAAAACGCCTTTTTTTTTTAAACAAAATTCTCAAAATATCACATTATATTTTAAATGTAAACTTATCTCCGTTTTCGTTTATAACTCCTCCCATCCATTTCGTCCTGTATTTGTGCCGCATTACGTATAGAGCGGTCCCACCCGCACTATTACGTATTTGAAAAGCTCATTCACAATGTTTTGTTTTTTTGCGCATGCGTTTAACATTCAGTGCCTAATATGCGCATGCGTTAGTAAATTATTAGGCAATCGCTATCGTAACTGCAATTTTAAATGCGCATGCGTAGTGACTGTGTATCTTGTAAAAGCTTCTAAATCAATCAGCAGTTGGTGAATGCATGCGCATAAAGAAATTGTGACGTTTCCGAAAAGGGGCTGGATGCCACGGGGTATGAAAGATTATTAGTCGAATACAGTGTCAATCAACATAAGAAATGCGGTCCAAAATGGCGGGCGGAGGAAGCGAGCAAGACGATTCACAGTAAATAAGTATATATATATCGATAAAATTGTACATTTGAAAAAAACGATGAATTAAAGTTAACTTTATTTTGATTGCTAAACAAGATGAGACTGTGCAATAGCATTGACTTTACATCCACTTTAATAAATGTAGGTAGGTGTCAGCGACGTTAGGGACAGCAGATTAGGGGTTAATAATATTTAACTAATGTTTGCGAGGCGGGAGTGCGGTGGTTTAGGGATTAAGATATTTATTATAGTGGCGGCGATCTCCGGTTCGGCAAATTAGGGGTTAAAAAATGTATTATAGTGTTTGCGATGTGGGAGGGCGGCGGTTTAGGGGTTAATAGGTAGGGTTATGGGTGTTTGTGTACTTTTTAGCACTTTAGTTAAGAGTTTTATGCTACGGTGTTGTAGTGTAAAACTCTTAACTACTGACTTTAAAATGCGGTACCAGTCTTGACAGGAGAGGGTCTACCGCTCACTTTTGGTCAGACTCGTAATACCGGCGCTATGCAAGTCCCATTGAAAAAAAGAGGATACGCAATTGACGTAAGTGGATTTGCGGTATTGCCAAGTCTGGCCGAAAAAGTGAGCGGTACACCTGTACCTGCAAGGCTCGTAATACCAGTGGGCGTTAAAAAGCAGCGTTGGGACCTCTCAATGCTGCTTTTTAAGCCTAACGCAAGACTCGTAATCTAGGTCTTCAAATTGAAAGACTTGAGATGTCAAAAATAGAAAAGACTTTAGACATTAGGTCGAGCCTTAGTGAAAGAGACCACAGAAGACGATCAGCTATCTGAACTAGATTCGTAAACCAAGTACAGTATGGCCAAAACTGGAGAAATTAGAACTACTGAAGAAAACAAAATTTATGCTTACCTGATAAATTTATTTCCGGATATTGTGAGTCCACAACGTGAATTTACTGTATCACTCCTGGCCAGCAGGAGGAGGCAAAGAGCACCACAGCAAAACTGTTAAGTATTACTTCCCTTCCCACAAACACCAGTTATTCGACCGAAGGGAAATGGAAAAAGGAATAACACTAAGGTGTAGAGGTGCCTGAGGTTTAGACAAAAATAACTGTCTTTTTAAGTCTTAGGAACTGGGAGTCATTTGGCTCTCTTTTTAGAGCCAAAAATGTGTTTAGTATCCATTTGATTTCATAAGTAAGCAGTTTCAGGATACATCTATAAAATGAAAACTCCTACTGTTGGAAGTACATTTTAGTAACGGAAGACAAACACATGCAAGATTGATCAAGCAGAAAATGAAACACTATTTTATGCAGCATTTCTTCAGTACTGCTTAGAATCCCATGTTGCTATTTTAAAACTCAATGACATCATCTACATTTGCTGCAGTGAACAGCTTATACCTCCAAGAAACAGTTTTTTTGCAAAGCTAATCAAGATTGAACGTAAGAAACATTTACTCATACACCAGCTAGAAAGCTTGATTTAAAGACACATGATAAAACTAATAAATGTGTACTGCAGCAGCAACACAGAGATTAAAGGGCCATAATAGTAAAAAAATGGCATCCTGTAATTAGAGCATGTAAGTTTATAACTATTGAGTATCGACCTAACATTACTGTGTGATTAACACCAGAAAAGCGGTAAAGACACAGTAGAATTGCTGCTTGGGACCTCCAAAGCAATGCTGGATCAGTGGTAGTTTTTGCTCTGGACCTGCAGTGCTCCGCAGGTGCCAAGGAGAGTTTCCACTGTTTGTTTAACCCCTTTGTGGGGGTTAAAAAGACAGAAGTGCAAGATCAATATTCTTAATCCCTTAGTGACCACACCATTTTTCAATTTTTTTACCGGGGCTATTTTTAAATTTCTGCTGTGTTTGTGTTTAGCTGTAATTTTCCCCTTACTCATTTACTGTACCCACACATATTATATACTGTTTTTCTCGCCGCCATTAAATGGACTTTCTAAAGATACAATTATTTTCATCATATCTTATAATTTACTATAAAAAAAATCTAAATATGATGAAAAAATAAAAAAAAACACTTTTTCTGACTCCTAAAATTTGTTATACCCAATGTTTACATGTTCTTTGCTTTTTTTGCAAGCTATATGGCAAT
The DNA here is from genome assembly GCF_027579735.1 of Bombina bombina. NCBI lineage: Eukaryota > Metazoa > Chordata > Amphibia > Anura > Bombinatoridae > Bombina > Bombina bombina. Next base: position 720,617,025 of record NC_069499.1, on the reverse strand, counting down.
AAGTACAAGTAGCACTTTGCTATTTCCAAACCATTTTTTTTCTCTCAAAATTAGCAATAGTTACTATGTAACAGTGATATCTGTCAGGAATCCCTGAATAACCCTTCACATGTATGTATATATATATATATATATATATATATATATATATATATATATATATATATATATATATATATATTTAGTAGAGAACCCAAAGTATTGATCTAGGCTCATTTTAATATATTTCATGCCACCATTTCACAGCCAAATGTGATCAAATAAAAAAAATTGTTAACTTTTTCACTAACTTTAGGTTTCTCACTGAAATTATTTACAAACAGCTTGTGAAATTATGGCACAAATGGTTGTAAATGCTTCTCTGGGATCCCCTTTGTCCAGAAATAGCAGACTTATATGGCTTTGGCATTGCTTTTTGGTAATTAGAAGGCCTCTAAATGCCGCAGCGCACCACACTTTTAATATGCCAAGCAGTTAAGGGGTTAATTAAATAGCTTGTAGGGTTAATTTTAGCTTTAATGTAGAGATCAGCTTCCCACCTGACACATCCCACCCCCTGATCCCTCCCTGTCCCTCCCTCAAACAGCTCTCTTCCCTCCCCCACATCACAATTGTCACCGCCATCTTAAGTACTGGCAGAAAGTCTGCTACTACTAAAATAAAAGGCTTTTTTAAATATATTTTTTCTGCAGTGTTGGATCCCCCCTTAGCCCTCAACCTCCCTGATCCCCCCCACAAACAGCTCTCTAACCCTCTACCTATTTGCAGCTGTCTGCCAGTACCCAGTTTGCTCAAAATATTTTTTATTTTTTTTATAAATTAAACAATTTTTCTGTACTGTAGCTGCCCCCCTCAATACTCTACCCCCTCCCAGATTCCTTTTCCAACATTTATTCCCCTCTCACTCCTTCCCATACATTGTCCTTAATGTAATCCCCTCGCGCGCACTTTAGGAACACAGGATCCGGAACTGACCAGCGATGGGCCGCCCACCCGCCTCCCTTGTATCTCTCCCACACCACCAACGATCGGCACCATCACTGGCCGATGCAGAGAGGGCCACAGAGTGGCTCTCTCTGCATTTGTGGGTAAAAAAACAAAATTTATGTTTACCTGATAAATTTCTTTCTTTCTTTCTTGACATAGTGAGTCCATGGATCATCAGTAATTACTATTGGGAATATCACTCCTGGCCAGCAGGAGGAGGCAAAGAGCACCACAGCAAAGCTGTTAAGTATCACCTCCCTTCCCTCAAACCCCAGTCAATCGACCAAAGGAAAAGGAGAGAAAGGAAGTAACACAAGGTGCAGACGTGTTTACCAAACAAAAGACTGTCTGAACAAAATAGGGCGGGCCATGGACTCACCGTGTCAAGAAAGAAAGAAATTTATCAGGTAAGCATATATTTCGTTTTCTTTGTAATGACACGGTGAGTCCACTGATCTTCAGTAATTACTGTTGGGAATCAAGCTATAGGACACAGATGTTCAGGGAGGGACAAGACAGGGAACCTAAACAGAAGGCACCACTGCTTGAAGAATCTTTCTCCCAAAAGAAGCCTCAGCCGAGGCAAAGGTATCAAATTTATTAAATCTTGAAAAAGTGTGTAGAGAGAACCAAGTTGAAGCCTTGCAAATCTGTTCCACAGAAGCTTCATCTTTGAATGCCCAGTAGAAGGAAACAGCCATCGTGGAATGAGCCGTGATTCTCTAAGGAGGCTGCTGTCCAGCAGTTTCATAGGCCAAACGAATTATACTCCTCAGCCACAGAGATAGAGACGTAGCCGTAGCTTTCTGACCCTTGCGTTTCCCAGAGAAAACAACAAACAAGACTGAGGACTGGTGAAAATCCTTAGTTGCCTGCAAATAGTATTTCAACGCACATACCACATCCAGGTTGTACAACAAACAGTCTTTATGAGAAGATTGGTTAGGACACAAAGAAGGAACAACGATTTCTTGGTTAATATTCCGGAAACCACTTTAGGAAGGAAACCAACTCAGTAAGCAGAACCACCTTATCGGAATGAAATATAAGGTAAAGGGATTCACACTGCAACGCAGAGAGTTCAGAAACTCTTTGAGCAGAAGAAATTGCAACCAGAAACAAAACTTTCCAAGATAACATCTTAATATCTAAGGAATGCATAAGCTCAAACGGAGCCTGCTGAAGAACTCTAATAACAAGGCTAAGACTCCAGGGAGGAGTAATATGCTTGAACACAGGCCTGATTCTAACCAGGGCCTGACAGAAGGATTGGACATCTGGCACATCCACCAGACATTTGTGCAAGAATATAGATAAGGCAGAAATTTGACCCTTCAAAGTACTAGCAGATAACCCTTTCTCCAGATCCTCTTGTAGAAAAGACAAAATCCTAGGAATCTGAACTCTACTCCAAGAGTAGCCTTTGGATTTACACCAATACAGATATTTACGCCATATCTTGTAGTAAATCTTTCTTGTCACAGGCTTACGAGCCTGAATCATGGTCTCAATAACTGACTCAGAAAAACCGCGCTTAGATAAAATTAAGAGTTCAATCTCCAAGCAGTCAGCTTCAGAGAAACGAGATTTGGATGAAGGAAGGGCCCTTGAAGTAGAAGGTCCTTCCTCAGTGGAAGTCTCCAAGGTGGAAGAGTAGATATCTCCACTAAGTCTGAATACCAGATCCTGCGAGGCCACGCCGGTTCAATGAAGATCACCGACACCCTCTCCTGTTTGATTTGAGCAATGACCCCTGGAAGGAGAGCGAACGGAGGAAACAGATATGCTAGACTGAAATTCCAAGGGACAGCCAGAGCATCTATCAGTACCACTTGAGGATCCATTGACCTCGACCCATACCTCGGGAGCTTGGCATTCTGACGAGATCCCATGAGATCCAGCTCCAACTGTCCCCATTTGGGGATAAAGCTGGAAAATACCTCCGGATGAAGTTCCCACTCCCCCGGGTGAAAGGTCGGTCTGCTCAGAAAATCCGCTTCCCAATTGTCCACTCCTGGAATGTGGATCGCAGACAGACAGCAGTTGTGGGTCTCCGCCCACTGAATAATTTTAGCTACCTCTATCATGGCCAAGGAACTCTGAGTTCCTCCCTAAAGATTGATGTAAGCCACTGAACTTATGTTGTCCGACTGGAACCTGATAAAGCGGGCTGACCCTAGCTGAGGCCAGGCCAGAAGAGCATTGAAGATTGCCCTAGGATGTTTATGGGGAGAACTGACTCCTTCCGAGTCCATAGACCCTGAGCCTTCAATGAGCCCTAGACTGCTCCCCATCCCAGCAGGCTGGCATCTGTGGTCACAATCACCCGGGTAGGCCTGCGGAAGCAGGTTCCCTGGGAGAGATGTTCCTGAGACATCCACCATGGAAGAGAATTTCTTGTCGCCTGATCCAGTTCTAATCGCGGAGACAGGCCTGCATAATCCCTGTTCCAGTGACTGAGCATGCATAACTGCAGAGGCCTGAGATGGAACCGAGCAAACAGTATGATGTCCATGCTAGACACCATCAGACCAATTACCTCCATACATTGGGCCACTGACGAAGAAAGGACTGAAGGGCAAGGCAAGAGTTAAGAATCTTTATTTTTCTGACCTCTGTCAGAAAAATTTTCATTGATAGAGAATCTATTATTGTTCCCAAGAACACCACCCATGTAGCTGGAATTAAGGAACTCTTTCCCAAACTCACCTTCCATCCGTGAGAGCGAAGAAAAGATAACATCTCCGTGTGGGAGCTTGCTTGTTGAAAATATGGCGCCTGAACGAGAATGTCGTCCAGATAAGGCTGCAATACCCCGCAACTGGAGCACCGCCAACAGCACTCCCTGAACATTTGAGAAGATCCCTGGAGCTGTGACAAGGTCGAATGAAAAAACCACAAACTGAAAGGGTTTGTCTAGAAACGCGAACCTTAGAAACTTGTTATGGTCCCTGTGGGTGGGAATGTGCCGGTACGCATCCTTTAAATCCACTGTTGCCATGAATTGGCCATCTTGTACCAAAGGAAGAATGGAACGAATTGTTTCCATCTTGAAGGATGGTACTCTGAGAAACTAGTTTACACTCTTGAGGTATAAAATTGGTCTGAAAGTTCCCTCATTTTTGGGAACCACAAACAAATTGGAGTAGAATCCCAGACCCTGATATGAACTATCACTCCCATGTCGGAAAGATCCCGGACACAATGTAAGAATGCCTCTCTTTTCATCTGGCTTACAGATAATCTTGAGAGGAGGAACCTGCCCTGGGAGGAAAGGTCCTGAACTATAGTTTGTATCCCTGGGACACGATGTCCACCACATCGGGGGCAGACTCTTCATGCTGACTTTGAGTCACTAACGGGCTTCTTAGATAGCTTCCCCTTGTTCCAAGAATGATTGGACTTCCAGGAAGACTTGGACTGTTCCTGTTTATAAGAGGGAGGGGAAGGCTTACCGTTAAAGTTTCGAAAGGTACGAAAATTACTCTGATATCCTTTCTGTTTATTCCTCTTATCCTGAGGAAGTGTCCCTTTCCCTCCCGCAATATCCAAAATGATTTCGGGCCAAGCCCGGCCCAAACAAGGTCTTACCCTTGTAGGGAATCGCCTAAAGCTTAGACTTAGATGACACATCCGCAGACCAGGACTTCAACCATAAGGCTCTGCGGGCCAGAACAGCAAAGCCATAAATCTTTGCTCCCAATTTAATGACTTGTAGGGAAGCATCCATGATAAAATAATTGGCCAACTTAAGAGCTTTGATCCTCTCCTGGATCTCTTCAAGGGGAGTATCAGTCTCAATAGATTCAGACAACGCATCAAACCAGTAAGCTGCCGCGCTGGTGACAGTAGCAATACACACTGCATTGTAAACCCTGGTGCCATTGTAAACCCTGGTGTTTATACATTCTTTTAAGTAACCCTTCCAACTTCTTATCCATAGGATCCTTAAAATAACAGCTATCCTCTATGGGAATAGGGGTTCTCTTAGCCAAGGTGGAAATTGCCCTTTCCACCTTGAGGACCGTTTGCCAAGACTCCTTGATAGAGTCAGCTATTTGAAACATCTTCTTAAAAATTGGGGAAGGAGAAAAAGGGATACCAGGTCTCTCCCATTCCAGTGCATTAATCTCTGTAGCCTGGTCAGGTACAGAAAAAACCTCTACCGCGGAAGGAACATCAAAGTATTTGTTTAGCTTACTAGACTTCTTAGGATTGACTACAACAATCATTTCGGAGTCGTCCAAGGTTGCCAAAACCTTCTTAAGTAACAGAACAGAGGTGTTCTAGCTTAAACCTGAAGAATACAACTTCAGCATCAGAAGAAGGAATTACACTGTCTGAGTCTGAGATTTGACCCGCAGATGCTACCAAAGTATCTTCCTCCTCAGACGTCTGGGAGGGAACATTCGGAATAGCCACGACTGTGTCAGAAACCTTACTCACTGATTCTTTACATTTCCTCTTGCGCTTTCCCTGCAACATGGCAAAGGCAAAGAGCGCATCAGTTACCGCAGAGGATATGTGGGTAGCAATGTCTTGCAAGGTAACTCCAACCGGAGTGTGAGAGGAAACGCAGGGCACTGCATGTGTAGACGATAAGGTTTGGGACACTTGAGGAGAAAGCTGCGGCATATCTTGAACAGGAGACCCCTGAACAGCATCCGCCTTAGATAATGATGGCTCAGAATAAAAAAGTCTATACCTATAATGCAATGTTCTCTCAATACACGAGGAACAAAAAGGGATTCGTGGTTCCCCATTCGCATCAAAACACAAAAAACAAGTAACATTTTGCAGGGCCTCTTGGTCCCTTTACCCAACAGCAGAGTGGCGGCTCTATAGAAACCCAGACAGCCTCTACACCTCAGCAAGCTCTTCTGAGGTGCCTACCTGTCCTGCTGGTTGCCGGAGTCAATAGTAGTTAAAGATCCAGACTCAATCCAGAGCTGCTCCAACAGGCTATCAGGCAATTGCTTTCACAGTCTTCTGAGAATGCAGAGCCGCAATGAAATTACTTTACCCTTCCGGCACTCAGGAAGTGATCCGGAAAAAGCATGCAAAAACTATTTTGCCGCCTCAGAAAAAGCCTGTCCATCCTGGACATTCCTAACTGAAACTTCCCGGCCGGCATGAACCTCCTTGTCAATAGTAAAGCCACCGAGATTAACACTACCGATGTCATCCATCCTGTCTGGAATAGACCGGAGACAAAACACTAACTGAGCCTTATCATTAAATGATTCCTCTCGTCCCCAGTGCCTGCACAAACTGCCTCACATTATCCTATTAACCCATAATAGGCTTACATGTATTTAACGTCCCAGAGTAAACTGTTAAAGTGCCAATAGTTTCCCCTTTTATTTTTTAGAAAAATTAAATTTGGCACTTACCTCAATGTAAATCTGCCCGGCAGCACTAGGTTTAAGAGGCATCCTCCCTCACATGGACCTGTGGAAAAAGGAAAGACTGAATAATCTTAATCAGGCTTTCAAGTTAGGGCAGCAACAAACTGTTTGAGAGGCGCATTGGGGTTATACCCCACAAGTTCCCAATTGCTTAAAAGCCACCACTACTCTAGTGAAGAGACGGACGTGGACTACAGCTAGACCCCAGAAAAGATCAGGGCAAACCTGCTCTGCTTTAAAATAATAAACTCTTGATTGAAGAAATTTCTTTCAGACACCAAAACTTTACCATCTCCTTGCAACGCAGGCAAAGAGAATGACTGGGGTTTGAGGGAAGTGAGGTGATACTTAACAGCTTTGCTGTGGTGCTCTTTGCCTCCTCCTGCTGGCCAGGAGTTATATTCCCAATAGTAATTACTGATGATCCGTGGACTCACCATGTCATTAGAAAGAAAAGGGTATTGCAGGATGCCTCAATATCGAGGCATCACTGCAATACCCTGAAAGTGGCTGGAAGCGATCACGCTTGAAAACACTGAGGACATGCAGGGTGTGTTCTTGGTCATAAACGACCGTTTTTTGTAGGACGTACCCTGCACGTCCTTGGTTGTTAAGGGGTTAAGATTACATGCTCTAACAAATAGATACCAGCATAGATTCAGATAGAGCATGCAATTTAAAGCTACTTTCTAATTGACTCCTATTATCAAATTTTCTTTGTTCTCTTGCTATCTTTATTTAAAAAGCAGGAATGTAAAGCTTAAAAGCCGGCACATTTTAGGTTCAGCACCCTGGATATAGCACTTGCTTATTGGTGGCTACATTTAGCCACCAATGAGCATGCGTAACCCAGGTTCTGAACCAAAAATGGTTTACATATCTGCATGTTAAGCTTTTCATATCTGCTTTTTAAATAAAGATAGCAAGAGAACGAAGAAAAATGAATAATAGGACTAAATTAGAAAGTTGCTTAAAATTGCATGCTCTATCCAAATCATTAAAGTAGAAAAAAATCGTGCTAAGTATTACTTTAAGTAGTAAAAAACATACACATTATTCAATGCTGCATGACAAAAATCCTAAACACACAATGAAGATGTGACAGGCATATCTGAAATCCAAGGAAGGAGTGCACGGCTTTCTCTTTGCAATCTTTGGACTACAACCTAATCAAACATCTGTGGGAACATTTGGAAAGGCGAAAAACAGCTTTAGACACTTACTGGAGTTGTGTAATGGAGTTCTGAAATAATGTGGATTGTAAAATTTTAGAATCAATGGCAGAAAGAGTAAAAGCGGTCATTAAAAGGTTTTTTTTTTAACTGCTGTGCACAACTACAAAAGAATAGTAACTATCGCCTAGATTACGAGTTTTGCGGTAACAGGGGTGCGGTGCTAACCTACATTATAACCTACATCGCCGCCACCTACATTATTCTTATTATCCCTTAATCTGCCGCTCCGGACATTGCCGCAACCTACATTATACTTATTAACCCCTAATCTGCTGCCCCCAACATCGCCGACACGTACATTATATTTATTAACCCCTAATCTGCCGCCCCTAACATCGCCGCCACCTACCTACATTTATTAACCCCTAATCTGCCGTCCCCAATGTCGCTGCCACTATTCTAAATTTATTAACCCCTAAACCTAAGTCTAACCCTAACACCCGCTAACTTAAATATAATTCAAATAAATCTAAATAAAATTACTATCATTACCTAAATTATTCATATTTAAAACTAAATACTTACCTATAAAATAAACCCTAAGCTAGCTACAATATAACTAATAGTTAGTATTTAGTTTAACTAGGTAGAATAGTTACTAAATAGTTATTAACTATTTACTAACTACCTAGCTAAAATAAATACAAATTGACCTGTAAAATAAAACCTAACCTAAGTTACACTAACACCTAACACTACACTACAATTAAATAAATTACCTAAATTAAATACAATTACATACATTAAATATAATTAGCTAAATTACAAAAACAAACAAACACTAAATGACAGAAAATAAAAAACATATTACAAGATATTTAAACTAATTACACCTAATCTAAGAGTCCTATCAAAATAAAAAAGCCACAAATAAAAAAAAAAACCCTAGCCTAAACTAAACTATCAATAGCCCTTAAAAGGGCCTTTTGCGGGGCATTGACCCAAAGAAATCAGCTCTTTTACCTGAAACAGAAATACAAACAACCCCCCAACAGTAAAACCCACCACCCACACAACCAACCCGCCAAATAAAACCCTAACTAAAAAAACCTAAGCTCCCCATTGCCCTGAAAAGGGCATTTGGATGGGCATTGCCCTTCAAAGGGCATTTAGCTCTACTGCTGCCCAAAGCCCTAACCTAAAAATAAAACCCACTCAATACACCCTTAAAAAATCCTAACACTAACCCCCGAAAATCCACTTACCGGGAGAAGTCTTCATCCAAGCGGCAAGATGTCCTCAACGAAGCCAGCAGAAGTGGTCCTCCAGACGGGCAGAAGTGGTCCTCCAGACGGGATCTTCTATCTTCATGCTTCCGATGCGGAGCAGTTCCATCTTCAAGACATCCGGCGCGGAGCATCCTCTTCAATCGACATCTTCTTGCTGAATGAAGGTACCTTTAAATGACGTCATCCAAGATGGTGTCCCTTAGATTCCGATTGGCTGATAGAATTAAGGTTAAAAAAATCCTATTGGCTGATGCAATCAGATTAGGGGTTAATAATATTAAACTAGTGTTTGCGAGGCAGGAGTGCAGCGGTTTAGGGGGTTAATACGTTTATTATAGTGGCGGCGATGTCTGGAGCGGCAGATTAGGGGTTAATAATTTTATTTTAGTGTCTGCGGAAGGGCCTCGGTTTAGAGGTTAATAGGTAGTTTATGGGTGTTAGCGTACTTTTTAGCACTTTAGTTATGAGTTTTATGCTACAGCTTTGTAGTGTAAAACTTATAACTACTGACTTTAAAATGTGTTAGGAATCTTGGCGGTAGAGGGTGTACCGCTCACTTTTTGGCCTCCCAGGACAAACTCGTAATAACGGAGCTATGCAAGTCCCATTGAAAAAAGACTATACGGGGGCGGAGCTAACCGCCGAAGAGACTAGCCACACATTGCAGTAGCTCCCGGCTTCAACTAGGATTTTGGGGGCTTTTTTTGGCCTGCCATTCCATAGCAAAGGAGAGAAGTATTCTAAACCCTATCTAAAAGCTTGCTCTAAAGATTTGTAGAAGTCCGGGAGCCCTTCCACAGCCCATTATCAGGGTGACTCATTGCGGCCTAGCTACAAGGTGGCGCGAACATGGAGGATCCCCTCATGGCCATCCTAGCCCTATTTGATGACTATGAGCGCAAACTACTGAGCAGACTAGATCGGCTTATCTCGATCGTTAGTCACCAGGATACAGTCAAAGGCAGCACTCGGTATTTTGAAGAAGAGGCTGTGGCGCCTGGCATGCAAGAGACTGTCACCCAGGGGAATGCTGCACGACATCCCTTATCGGAGATTGCCTGCACTTCAGAGACTGCTCTTGCCTACGGGAGCAGCGGTCACTTACAATATGCCTCTGACATCGGAGGTGCAGCAGACCCTCAGACGCTAAGTGTGGCCCATGACTGCCCGATGGAGGGAACAGTTGCGGGGATCGCTGTTGACGGGGTTCCCGAGAGATCTGGTATCGGGATCGTTATTGTGGTCAAACAGGTGATAATACCTCCGGAGGCACATTACCCTGCCAAGGGGGCTTTTTCTCACCTCTGCTCAGACCGGAAGTGTGATTGCTCTACTGTTCATCTTTTCGTGCTGGCTTTCCACATTGCTCAGCTTTTCCGGGGCAGCACAGCCCTCCCAGGTGTCCAGACTGTGCGCAAAAGATGGCGAGCTGGAGAGGGTTAGTTTGACGAGTTCACTGTGGGTTCAAGGATATCTGACTACCCGGCCCCTACAGACATTTATACACTAAGTCAACTATGGCTCTGTGATCAATACCCATTGATTTAAACAACAGAATTATCCTTTATTTTTTGTGATGTGTTTCCTTCCTAGCAGCCTATGGAGGTACAAGAGGGATTTAACTTTTGTTATGCGTATTATATCTCTTACCATCTCCTATATAATGCGCTGAGTTCGTTTAAGCTTAAAACTATTGTGATAATATCCCATAGATAGGCAATATGTACTACAGTTTGCTTATATTTCCTTGAAATTTCTGCAGTTGAACACATATCACGCAAAATACCTCTTGTATACCTAAATACTTTAAAACTAATGGTTAGATAGTTTAGAGCTGCAACTGCTGAATTCTAGGTTTTTTATTGATAGCTGTTGAGAAGCTCTGCTCGTATGTACACATATAAAGGTCTGGGATCAGATGACCCCTCATGAATCTGATATAGGATTCTAACAAGAACATACTATAGGCTTTATTAACCCATATGAAAGGAATGAGTTACTCCTCCTGGTATTATTGAGCCCCTAGTTATCTCTCTAGTAAGTATTTTCTGTATTAGCTTCCAACATCACTGCTGTATCCCACACTTTCAAAATTTATTAGAGATTTAGAGTTTAGTTATTCATAGCTCTAGTGCGGTAAAGAACAAATAAGCCATCCCCCGCATTATCCCCCCCACCCCATTGCTCTTTTGGCAGAGTTACGTAGCCTCTGCCCTGTCCAAAGAGCCCTGGTTGCTCTTTGGGCCCTAATACAGAATATTCAGTTATGTTTGCATATATTCTCGCTGTTACATACAGTTTATCAGTTGCATTTTTTTCTTTAAGTTTTACTACTATAATTGTTACTACAAATGTTTTATGATAATATCAACTAGACTCATATTGGCAGCTGAGGATTCCTCTGGCACAGTGTATGTCCCAGTCCACTTTGTTGGTGGCGAATGTCATTAACTTATTCTGGTGCCCTCTTTGTACTTTACATTTGACAGTGTATGTGGAATCTAAAGCCTGCCTCTACTTAACACATACTGAAGTTGGACTTTTGCTATGAACTGTGTTATCTTATCCTCAGCGGCCCATTGCTGTTACTTGTCCCTCGTGTGGGCCTGTTTGTTTGAGGATACTGTGAACTCATCAAAAAATAAAAAAACTGAGGTATCCGGATTAACCTGTCAGGTCATTCTATGATATACTGATGTCTTTGTAGGATGCTTCACATTGTTTTTTTTGTTTTTTTTTTCTTATTTTATGCAAAGGTGAATTGTAACTGCATGACCTGACTGTTTGTATATGTTATTCTTTCCTCAACAAAAATAAAAAGTTATAAAAAACAAAAAAACAAAAAGACTATACGCAATTTGCGTAAGTTGGTTTGCGGTAAGGCCAAAAAAGTGTGCGGTGCCCCTAAACCTGCAAGACTCGTAATACCAGCGGGAATAAAAAAGAAGCTTTAGGACCTGTTAACGCTGCTTTTTCACCTTAACGCAAAACTCGTAATCTAGCCGTAAGTTATTGCATTTCATACTTTTTCCTGCAGCTCTTTTCAAATTAGTTTTCCTCTTTTAATAGCTTAAAGGGTCCAGATACTGAAGCCCCGCCTCTTCATACTGGGTGCCACCATCTTGGAGCTCATGTATTCTCTCAGCCTGGGACAGGAACTGTGCACAATCACAGATCAGTAATGTTGGTCACTTTTTACAGCTGTATCATTTGTTTGGAATTAGAGTGCATGATACATCACGTGAGCTTTACATTTTTTTACATAGTTTTACAGTTATACAATATATATATATATATATATATATATATATATATATATAAACATTTTAAAAAAGCACTCGACTATAATATAGAGCAATGCAGCCACAGCAAAAATGTACAGTTGCTGCTTTGTATCATGCACCCTAACCTGAAGCACTTTATACAGTTGTCAAAAAGTTGACAACCTCATTGATATGTAAATGCACACAACTTCTGTCACAGGCTGTGAGAATACTTGAGCTCCAAGATGGCGGTATAAAGAGGCACAACTTCAGTATCTGGCACCTTTAACCCCTTAATGGCCAAAAACGTCCTCTGGGGTTTGAAGCGCTGGAAGCGATCGTAATCACTTACAGACGCTTTCAGGGTATTGCAGTGATGCCTCGATATTAAGGCATCACTGCAATACCCTTTTTTACCCACCGATGCAGAGAGGGCCATCTGTGGTTATCTTACGTATCTTGTTTGTCCAGAATGCGCCAGGGGGGGGGGGGGCGCGCCACATTTCCATTAAATTATAGTAAATGGTATGAGAAGGATGGAGGGGGGAATCAATGTTGGGCAATGGATCTGGGAGGGTATTGAGGGCGGGCAGCTACACTACAGAAAATTAGGGTTTTATTTATTTATTAACAAAATAGGCATATTTTTTTAACAAACTGGGTACTGGCAGACAGCTGCCAGTACCCAAGATGGCGGCAACTTGGTAGAGGGGGGAGGGTTAGAGAGCTGTTTGGGGGGGGGGGGGGCATCAGGGAGGTTGGGGGCTAAGGGGGGATCTAACACTGCAGAATAACTATAATTTTTTTTTTAAAAAATGCCTTTTATTTTAGTACTGGCAGACTTTCTGCCAGTACTTAAGATGGCTGTGACAATTGTGAGGTGGGGGAGGGAAGATAGCTGTTTGAGGGGGTTCAGGGAGCAATCAGGGGGTGGGATGTGTCTGGTGGTAGGCTGATCTCTAACACTAAAGCTAAAATTAACCCTACAAGCTACCTATTTAACCCCTTCACTGCTGGGCATAACACAAGTGTTTTGCGCAGCAGCATTTAGCGGCCTTCTAATTACCAAAAAGCAATGCCAAAGCCATATATGTCTGATATTTCTGAACAAAGGGGATCCCAGAGAAGCATTTACAACCATTTGTGCCATAAATGCACAAGTGGTTTGTAAATAATTTCAGTGAGAAACCTAAAGTTTGTGAAAATGTGAACCTTTTTTTAATTTTGATCGCATTTGGCGATGAAATGGTAGCATGAAATATACCAAAATGAGCCTAGATCAATACTTTGGGTTGTCTACTACACTACACTAAAGCTAAAAACATAAATGATGTTTACCTTATAATGTCATTTCCATCTGTGGGAGGAGAGTCCACTGCTTCATTCATTACTTGTGGGAATTAAGAATCTGGCCACCAGGAGGAGGCAAATACACCCCAGCCAAAGGCTTAAATACCTCCCCCACTTCCCTCATCCCCCAGTCATTCTGCCAAGGGAACAAGGAACAGTAGGAGAATATCAGGGTATAAATGGTCCCAGAAGAATAATATGAAATTTAGGTCCTCCCCCTGGAGAAACGGGCGGGACCAGGGGACTCTCCTCCCACAGATGGAATTGAAATTATAAGGTAAGCATAATTTATGTTTTCCATCTTAATGGGAGGGGAGTCCACTGCTTGGGAACAAATACCCAAGCTCTAGAGGACACTGAATAAAAAAAAATGGGAGGGCACCACAGCCTGCAGATCCGCTCTCTTAAAATCTGCTTACGCCGAAGCAAAAACATCAAATTTGTAAAATGTTGCAAAAGAATGTAAAGAGGACCAAGTACCGCCTTACAAATCTGCTCCATAGAAGCCTCGTTCTTAAAGGCCCAAGAAGAGGCCACAGCTCTAGTTGAATGAGCCGTAATCCTCAGAGGAGGCTTATGTCCTGCTGCCTCAATGTGAAATGAAGGACACTCCTTAGCCAAAAGATAAGGAAGTAGAAGAGGCCCTCTGAACCCCACGCTTCCCGGAAAGAGAACGAACAGAGAAAGAAGTTTGTCTAAATTCCTACGTGGCATGAAGATAGGACTTTAAGGAACAAACGCCATCCACAATTACGTTGAAAGGAACCACAATCTTTTGATTGATGTTGTGAATTGACACAACCTGAGGAAGAAAACCTAACTTGGTTCATAGAACAGCCTTATCAGCATGGAAAGCCAGATAAGGAGGGATGCATTGCTAGGCAATATGAACAGATACTCTGCGTGCAGAAGCAATAGCCCGTAGAAAAGGAACCTTCCAAGACAATAATTTAATGTCTACTTCATGCATAGGCTCCAACGGAGCCCGTGCAAAACCTAAAAAACAATATTTAAACTCCAAAGAGGAGCATCAGATCTAAACACAGGTCTGATCCTAGCAGAGCCTTAACAAGTGACCTCACATCAGGAAGCACAGCGAACCTCCTGTGCAGTAACACAGACAGGGCCGAAATCTGTCCCCTCAGGGGACTTGCAGAAAAGCCCTTCTCCAGATCATCCTGGAGAACAGAATAAGTAGGTCATCTACACCTTATGATAGATGCAACAAGCAACCAGCTACGAGCTTGAATGAGAGTAAAAATAACACTCTCAGAAAACCCTCTCTTGATTAGGACTAAGCGTTCAATCTCCACGCAGTCAGCCTACGAGATCTAAACATAAACAAAGAGACCTTGGTCAGCAGATCCCTGCGACAAGGTAACTTCCACGGAGGAAATAACGACATCCACATTAGTCCGCGAACCATATCCTTCGCGGCCAAGACGGAGCAATCAGTATCACTGATGCCTGCTTGATTCGAGCCACTACACTAGGAAGTAGTGGTAACGTCCATAAAAGATAAATTGGATTGAACCTCCAAGGCACCACTAATGCATCTGTTAGCTCCGCCTGAGGATCCCTGTACCTCGACCCATATCTGGGCAACTTGGTATTGAGACGTCATAAGATCTACCTCTTGCAAATCTCCACAAAAACTCGGGATGGAGAGACCAATCCCCCGGATTAAAGTATTGTCTGCTGAGAAAAGCTGCTTCCCAGAGTACATCAGTTGTTCCACACCCGGAATGTGGATCATTGACAGCGAACAAATGTGGGTCTCCGCCCACTCCAGATCCGAGATACTTCCCTCATAGCTAGGGAGCTTCTCGTTCCCCCCTGATGGTTGATGTAAGCCACCGAGGATATATTGTCTGATTGGAATCTGATAAACTGGGACGAACCCAGCAGAAGCCAAGCCTTCAGAGCATTGTATATTGCCCGAAGATCCAAAATGCGAACGGGAAGAAGCTTTCCTCCTGAGTCCATAGGCCCTGTGCCTTCCTGGCACCCCAAACAGCTCCCCATCCTGACAGACTCGCAACCGTAGTCACAATCACCCAGGATGGTCTTGAGACGGACATCCCTTGGGACAAGTGATCCGGATAAAAAAACCAGAGATCGATTCTCTCGATCTGTTGTCCAGAGAAATCTGTTGACAGATCCGAATGATCGCCGTTCCACTGCTTCAACATGCGCAGTTGCAACAATCTGAGGTGAAACCTGGCAAAGGAAATGATTTCCATGCTGGACACCAAGAGACCAATCACCTCCATATGAGACCAATCACCTCCATACACCGAGCCACAGATGGCCTTAAGGAGGTCTGGAGGGTAAGACATGTTGAAGCTAGCCTGCAACGTCTCTGGTCTATTAGAAACATTCTCATGTCTATGGAGACTATTATAGTACCCGGGAATTTCACCCTGGTACTTGATACAAGAGAACTCTCTCTAGATTTATCTTCCATCCATGGGATCAAAGAAGACAGAGGAGAGATTCCGATTAGTTCCCATTCCGAAAAACTTCTTGGAGAATGCTGCGTTGGCCTGGAATTAAACCCTGGTCAACTACTTGGACGGCAGTTATGCTCACCACTATACCAGCTAGACCAAACAGAAGATCAATAAACTGGAAGCGCTGGTCCAGGAACGCAAACCCTAGGACCTGGAAGTGGTCCTTGAGGATTGGTACATGAAGGGAGCAACCTTCAGATCTATCGTGGTCATGAACTGCCCTTCTCGAACGAGGAGAAGAATGGACCTAGTGTCTTCCTCTTAAATGAGGGGACATTTCAAAACTTGTTTAAGCACTTCAGGTCCCAATCGGACGGAAAGTTCCCTCCTTCTTTGGAACCACGAAAAGGTTTGAATAGTATCCCAAACTTCTCACTGTGATAGGCACCGGGACAATAACTCTTCAGAGGACAGATCCCGTACGCACCCCAGAAAGGCTTCCCTCCTTTCTAGTCAGGAAGACATAAGAGAGAAGGAACTGCCCTTGGGTGGCTGAGACTTGAAACCAATCTTGTGACCCTGAGCTATGACCTCCAGGACCTATGAATCCTGCACGTCCCTGAACCAAGCGACTGAAAAGAGCGACAGTTTGCCCCTACACAATCCATGCCGACTCAGGCTTAGCGGAGGACTGCTGACATGGGCTTTATCAAAACGAAAAGAATGAAAATTGTCCCATAGACTCTTGCGGTAGTAGGGCATCCTCGCCCCTTGGGACAGTGGAGATAATTGAGTCCAGGCCTGGACCAAACAAAATCATTCCCTTAAAGGGGAGGAAAAGAAGTCTAGACATAGAAGTCATATCCACAGACCATGACTTCAGCCAGAGCCTGACGGGCCTGAACAGAAAAGGCTGAAGCCTTAGCATTTAGGCGAATAATCTGCCCAATAGCCTCACAGATACAAGAATTAGCAACCCTCAAGGCCATAAATCTTTCTGAGTAACGTTGAGGGGACCTCTCCACCCCGATTAATCCTATAAGGAATCACACCAGAAGGTAGTTTCCCCAGCAACTGCAGCAACAGCCGCCTCCGGTTGAAACAAATATCCAGTATGTTGAAAACAACTTTCTTAACAGAGTTTCCATCCTTTATCTATGGGCTCTTAAAACAAAGAGCTATCCTCAAACTGGATAGTAATACGTTTAGCAAGGGTAAAGATAGCGCCATCCCTTTTAGGGACGGAACCTCACAACTCCATTGAGACTCCAGGACCAGGAACGATCTGTTAAAGGGAGAAGAGAGGAACAATCCAGTCCCATTCATTCTTAAAAATGTTCGCCATCTAACAGGAGCAGGGAAGGATAAGGTACCACCATGTTCTCAAACTCTATCCAATTTAGGAATCAAAGATTCCTCAGGCAATTTGGCCTCTGGAACCACTGAATTCGCCAAAAAATTTCCTTTAGAAGAAAGCGCAAATTCCTAAAACTAAGATCTGGTTCCTCCGCAGTCGGAGGTTTAGAGGCAGCAGACTCCGACCCAGAATGTTCATACTCTGAAGTCTCAGAAAGAACTTCATATTCTGATATTCCTATCAGTTAAATCTAATAAATTTTCTGATGTACTCTGGGAAGGAGTGCAATATGTAACCTTTCGCTTGCCCTTAGCAGGGCGAGGTAAAGCATTAAAGGCCGAAGACACCGCCGCCTGAGCTGCGCCGTAACGTTTGGTGAAAAAAATGGTCCCCTCCAGATGGAGGATCAGCAATGCTACAGGAAACTGCATGTTTAGAGAGATAAGCATGTAGGGTACGCACCTCACTGGACGACAACTCCTCAGAGGCGGACAGCTCAGTGGTATCAAACATGTTTGATATCACATTATCAAGGCATATGGAACATAATTGAGAGGGCGGTACTAAGGCCTCCTCACATTATAAACAGGAATTACTCTATAGAAATAAAACATTGTATTAAAAAAAATGGCTCTCAAATTGAAAGTGAAACCTGTATATTCCATAACAGCCTATGAGCCCATAACATCTCACACATAAAGCAGCATAAAATCAAATAAACATATAAGATTATTCCCCCCTGTTCAATAATCCCCCTCAGGCGATATTAACCCTTGATTCCATACAGATAAAAGGAGTCACACTGTGACCCTGTCTTCTAGCGTTTTCATACATGTATAAAAAAATGAAACGATCTTACCAGAATCTATGCCGTGGAACAGGAACACGGCCTTTCAAGTGTGACAGGTTAGTAGCATCGCTCCTGACATGGACTTGAGAGCAGAAAGCAAGCAGCGAAACTCGTAAACGCTGATTGCTTATGGAGCTGAGTCGGGATGGTTTCGCAGAGACAACACTCCCTGGATCTCCGGACTCTAACTTTCACCCATGCTCTCACTGAGCGGCTGACAGGACTACTTAAAACTCCAGTCCGTAAGAGACTCCATAAGAGACTACTCCGAATCTTCCGACACTTCTCTGCCAACCTCCTGTGACGAAAGGCAAAGAATGACTGGGGGATGAGGGGAGTGGGGGAGGTATTTAAGCCCTTGGCTGGAGTGTCTTTGCCTCCTCCTGGTGGCCAGGTTCTTAATTCCCACAAGTAATGAATGAAGCAATGGACTCTCCTCCCATTAAGATGGAAATAGCCCTGGTCCCAAACGGTCAGAAAATTCAAAAGTGCTGTGGTCACTAAGGGGTTAAAGGGACATTAAACACTTTGAGATGGTAATATAAAATGATAAATTGTATAAGGGCGATCGTCTGGCGTTGTCATGTTCCTTGTTCAAAGGAGAATTGCCTGGTATTTCAGGGCTTAACTCACCTTGTTTGTCGCAATCAGACTGATATACTTTTCTTCTGTAAAAAGCACAACTGGGCTAAAAGAGGCTGCTCCTAGGTGTCAACTCACCATAGAACAAGCTACTGAGCTGTTGTTCGTTCCTGGTAGAGCGCTTCTATGGATGGATGGATGGATATATATATATATATATATATATATATATATATATATAACTCTGCAATATACTTTCAACTTTTCCTGTTAGAAATGGAAGAGCAGAATACTGTTATATTCCACACAGCATTTGGCTGCACACTCTAGTGACCTATTTATAACTGTCCCTAACTGGCTACAGCAGAGAAGGTAGCCCAAGTTACAACATGACATGTACCATTGTTTTATAAACACTAAAACTTTACACTTATTTTGTCAATATTTAAACAGCTAATGAAACTTTAAAAAATACATCTACTTGTTATTAGTGTTTAATGTCCCTTTAAGCTATTAAAACAGGAAAACTCATTTGAAACGGATTTGAAAAAAGCTGCAAAAACAGGATGAATTGCAATAACATTGTGAGTAGTTACTATTCTTTTGTATCTATGAAAAGCAGTACAATGTCCTCTAAGGCAAATGGTAGTCATAACAAATATTTAGATTTATTTACAAAAAAAATCTCTAAATTTCTGAAATATATATATATATATATATATATATATATATATATATATATATATATATATATATATATATATATACAGTATATATACAGTATAAATATCTATATATCTATATATCTGTATAAACACACAAATATACTTGGAAATTAAAGGGAAACTGAACCCACATTTTTTCTTTCGTGATTCATATAGAGGGGCCCATTTATTAAAGGTCTTGCGGACCTGATCCAACAGTGCGGATCAGGTCCGCAAGACCTCACTGAATGCGGAGAGCAATACGCTCTCCACATTTAACATTGCACCAGCAGCTCACAAGAGCTGCTGGTGCAACGCCGCCCCCTGCAGACTCGCGGCCAATCGTCCGCCAGCAGGGGGGTGTCAATCAACCCGCACTCGATCGGGTTGAATTGTGGCGATTCCTGTCCGCCTGCTCAGAGCAGGCGGACAGGGTTATGGAGCAGCGGTCTTTAGACCGCTGCTTCATAACTGCTGTTTCTGGTGAGTTTGAAGACTCGCCATAAACAGGGGCCCACAAGCTCCTTACGGAGCTTGATAAATGGGCCCCAGAGCATGCAATTTTAAGCAACTTTCTAATTTACTCCTATTATCAAATTTTCTTCATTCTCTTGGTATGTTTATTTGAAATGCAAGAATGTAAGTTTAGATGCCGGCCCATTATTGGTGAACAACCTGGGTTGTTCTTGCTGATTGGTGGATAAATTCACCCGCCAATACACAAGTGCTTTCCATGGTCCTGAACCAAAAAATTGCTTAGATGCCTTCTTTTTCAAATAAAGAAAGCAAGAGAACAAAGAAAAATTGATAATAGGAGTAAATTAGAAAGTTGCTTAAAATTGCATGCTCTATCGGAATCAGGAAAGACAAATTTGGGTTCAGTGTCCTTTTAATATATTATTTCAGAAAAAGGCTTGTACGCAACAGTCTATTGACATTCCAGGCTGTATAAAAATGCATAAAAGCAAAGATGAGGTTGTATGGGAAGAGATTTGCAGCACAAATGAGGTACTTTTAGTATGTTATAGATTACTTACTAGTCAAGCCTCATGTTTAATATTGTGTATAGTTTTAGAGATTGTTATCTTTAGAACAAAACTAGAAGGTGTTAAAAAGGGGGCTGCTAAAATGGCACAGTCAAAAAAATGTACAAGAAAAGACTTCATGACCTTGATATGAATATCTTGGATAAATATAGATTAAAGTGGTTGTAACTTTTAAAGAATTAAAGCCCAGTATTAAATAATAATCTTAAAAACAGGGGCAATTTAATTCATTAAAGTTTATTTTTTTTAAAACACCTTTTTTTCGTTATGGAGAACGCCGATCCTCCGCCCGCATCTCCTGCTTTCATTAGCACATGTTGGACGCCAAAAGGGGGCACACAACGATTGGAGGAACCCGGATTTGTCATCAATATGCTAAAGAAAGCAGGAGATGCAGGCGGAGGATCAGTGTTATGTTTACCATAAAGCAATGGTAAGTATTTTTAAAAAAGAGTCTTTGTAAACTTTAATGAATTAAAGTGCCCCTGTTTTTAAGATTATTATTTAAAGGGACACTAAACCCACAATTTTTCTTTCATGATTCAGGTAGAGAAAACAATTTTAAACAACATTCCAATTTACTTCTATTATCTAATTTGCTTCATTCTTTAGATATCTTTGTTGAAGAAATAGCAATGCACATGGGTGAGCCAATCACGGGGCATCTATGTGCAGCCACCAATCAGCAGCTACTGAGCCTATCTAGATATGTTTTTCAGCAAAGGATATCAAGATAACAAAGCAAATAAGATAATAGAAGTAAATTAGAAAGTTGTTTAAAATTGCATGCTATTTCTAAATCATGAAACAAAAAAATTTGAGTTTCATGTCCCTTTAATACTGGGCTTTAATTTGTTAAAGTTTACAATCACTTTTTAGGAATTAAAGGGCCACTAAACCCAAAATCTTTCTTTCATGATTCAGATAGAGAATACAAACTTAAACAACATTACAATTTACTTCTATTATTTATTTTGCTTAATTTTTTAGATATCCTTAGTTGGAGAAAAAGCAATGCACATGGGTGAGCCAATCACACGAGGCTTCTATGTGCAGCAACCAATCAGCAGCTACTGAGCATATCTAGATATGCTTTTCATCAAAGAATATCAAGAGAATAAAACAAATTAGATAATAGAAGTAAATTAGAAAAATGTTTAAAAACAGAATTTATGTTTACCTGATAAATTACTTTCTCCAACGGTGTGTCCGGTCCACGGCGTCATCCTTACTTGTGGGATATTCTCTTCCCCAACAGGAAATGGCAAAGAGCCCAGCAAAGCTGGTCACATGATCCCTCCTAGGCTCCGCCTACCCCAGTCATTCGACCGACGTTAAGGAGGAATATTAGCATAGGAGAAACCATATGGTACCGTGGTGACTGTAGTTAAAGAAAATAAATTATCAGACCTGATTAAAAAAACCAGGGCGGGCCGTGGACCGGACACACCGTTGGAGAAAGTAATTTATCAGGTAAACATAAATTCTGTTTTCTCCAACATAGGTGTGTCCGGTCCACGGCGTCATCCTTACTTGTGGGAACCAATACCAAAGCTTTAGGACACGGATGAAGGGAGGGAGCAAATCAGGTCACCTAAATGGAAGGCACCACGGCTTGCAAAACCTTTCTCCCAAAAATAGCCTCAGAAGAAGCAAAAGTATCAAACTTGTAAAATTTGGTAAAAGTGTGCAGTGAAGACCAAGTCGCTGCCCTACATATCTGATCAACAGAAGCCTCGTTCTTGAAGGCCCATGTGGAAGCCACAGCCCTAGTGGAATGAGCTGTGATTCTTTCAGGAGGCTGCCGTCCGGCAGTCTCGTAAGCCAATCTGATGATGCTTTTAATCCAAAAAGAGAGAGAGGTAGAAGTTGCTTTTTGACCTCTCCTTTTACCGGAATAAACAACAAACAAGGAAGATGTTTGTCTAAAATCCTTTGTAGCATCTAAATAGAATTTTAGAGCGCGAACAACATCCAAATTGTGCAACAAACGTTCCTTCTTTGAAACTGGTTTCGGACACAGAGAAGGTACGATAATCTCCTGGTTAATGTTTTTGTTAGAAACAACTTTTGGAAGAAAACCAGGTTTAGTACGTAAAACCACCTTATCTGCATGGAACACCAGATAAGGAGGAGAACACTGCAGAGCAGATAATTCTGAAACTCTTCTAGCAGAAGAAATTGCAACTAAAAACAAAACTTTCCAAGATAATAACTTAATATCAACGGAATGTAAGGGTTCAAACGGAACCCCCTGAAGAACTGAAAGAACTAAATTGAGACTCCAAGGAGGAGTCAAAGGTTTGTAAACAGGCTTAATTCTAACCAGAGCCTGAACAAAGGCTTGAACATCTGGCACAGCTGCCAGCTTTTTGTGAAGTAACACAGACAAGGCAGAAATCTGTCCCTTCAGGGAACTTGCAGACAATCCTTTTTCCAATCCTTCTTGAAGGAAGGATAGAATCTTAGGAATCTTAACCTTATCCCAAGGGAATCCTTTAGATTCACACCAACAGATATATTTTTTCCAAATTTTGTGGTAAATCTTTCTAGTTACAGGCTTTCTGGCCTGAACCAGAGTATCGATAACAGAATCTGAGAACCCTCGCTTCGATAGGATCAAGCGTTCAATCTCCAAGCAGTCAGCTGGAGTGAAACCAGGTTCGGATGTTCGAACGGACCCTGAACAAGAAGGTCTCGTCTCAAAGGTAGCTTCCAAGGTGGAGCCGATGACATATTCACCAGATCTGCATACCAAGTCCTGCGTGGCCACGCAGGAGCTATCAAGATCACCGACGCCCTCTCCTGATTGATCCTGGCTACCAGCCTGGGGATGAGAGGAAACGGCGGGAACACATAAGCTAGTTTGAAGGTCCAAGGTGCTACTAGTGCATCCACTAGAGCCGCCTTGGGATCCCTGGATCTGGACCCGTAGCAAGGAACTTTGAAGTTCTGACGAGAGGCCATCAGATCCATGTCTGGAATGCCCCACAGCTGAGTGACTTGGGCAAAGATTTCCGGATGGAGTTCCCACTCCCCCGGATGCAATGTCTGACGACTCAGAAAATCCGCTTCCCAATTTTCCACTCCTGGGATGTGGATAGCAGACAGGTGGCAGGAGTGAGACTCCGCCCATAGAATGATTTTGGTCACTTCTTCCATCGCCAGGGAACTCCTTGTTCCCCCCTGATGGTTGATGTACGCAACAGTTGTCATGTTGTCTGATTGAAACCGTATGAACTTGGCCCTCGCTAGCTGAGGCCAAGCCTTGAGAGCATTGAATATCGCTCTCAGTTCCAGAATATTTATCGGTAGAAGAGATTCTTCCCGAGACCAAAGACCCTGAGCTTTCAGGGATCCCCAGACCGCGCCCCAGCCCATCAGACTGGCGTCGGTCGTGACAATGACCCACTCTGGTCTGCGGAATGTCATCCCTCGTGACAGGTTGTCCAGGGACAGCCACCAACGGAGTGAGTCTCTGGTCTTCTGATTTACTTGTATCCTCGGAGACAAGTCTGTATAGTCCCCATTCCACTGACTGAGCATGCACAGTTGTAATGGTCTTAGATGAATGCGAGCAAAAGGAACTATGTCCATTGCCGCTACCATCAACCCGATCACTTCCATGCACTGAGCTATGGAAGGAAGAGGAACGGAATGAAGTATCCGACAAGAGTCTAGAAGCTTTGTTTTTCTGGCCTCTGTCAGAAATATCCTCATTTCTAAGGAGTCTATTATTGTTCCCAAGAAGGGAACCCTTGTTGACGGAGATAGAGAACTCTTTTCCACGTTCACTTTCCATCCGTGAGATCTGAGAAAGGCCAGGACTATGTCCGTGTGAGCCTTTGCTTGAGTAAGGGACGACGCTTGAATTAGAATGTCGTCCAAGTAAGGTACTACAGCAATGCCCCTTGATCTTAGCACAGCTAGAAGGGACCCTAGTACCTTTGTGAAAATCCTTGGAGCAGTGGCTAATCCGAAAGGAAGCGCCACGAACTGGTAATGCTTGTCCAGGAATGCGAACCTTAGGAACCGATGATGTTCCTTGTGGATAGGAATATGTAGATACGCATCCTTTAAATCCACCGTGGTCATGAACTGACCTTCCTGGATGGAAGGAAGAATAGTTCGAATGGTTTCCATCTTGAACGATGGAACCTTGAGAAACTTGTTTAAGATCTTGAGATCTAAGATTGGTCTGAACGTTCCCTCTTTTTTGGGAACTATGAACAGATTGGAGTAGAACCCCATCCCTTGTTCTCTTAATGGAACAGGATGAATCACTCCCATTTTTAACAGGTCTTCTACACAATGTAAGAATGCCTGTCTTTTTATGTGGTCTGAAGACAACTGAGACCTGTGGAACTTCCCCCTTGGGGGAAGCCCCTTGAATTCCAGAAGATAACCTTGGGAGACTACTTCTAGTGCCCAAGGATCCATAACATCTCTTGCCCAAGCCTGAGCGAAGAGAGAGAGTCTGCCCCCCACCAGATCCGGTCCCGGATCGGGGGCCAACATTTCATGCTGTCTTGGTAGCAGTGGCAGGTTTCTTGGCCTGTTTTCCCTTGTTCCAGCCTTGCATTGGTCTCCAAGCTGGCTTGGCTTGAGAAGTATTACCCTCTTGCTTAGAGGACGTAGCACTTTGGGCTGGTCCGTTTCTACGAAAGGGACGAAAATTAGGTTTATTTCTTGAAAGGCCGATCCTGAGGAAGGGCGTGGCCCTTACCCCCAGTGATATCAGAGATAATCTCTTTCAAGTCAGGGCCAAACAGCGTTTTCCCCTTGAAAGGAATGTTAAGTAGCTTGTTCTTGGAAGACGCATCAGCCGACCAAGATTTCAACCAAAGCGCTCTGCGCGCCACAATAGCAAACCCAGAATTCTTAGCCGCTAATTTAGCCAATTGCAAAGTGGCGTCTAGGGTAAAAGAATTAGCCAATTTGAGAGCATTGATTCTGTCCATAATCTCCTCATAAGGAGGAGAATCACTATCGACCGCCTTTATCAGCTCATCGAACCAGAAACATGCGGCTGTAGCGACAGGGACAACGCATGAAATTGGTTGTAGAAGGTAACCCTGCTGAACAAACATCTTTTTAAGCAAACCTTCTAATTTTTTATCCATAGGATCTTTGAAAGCACAACTATCCTCTATGGGTATAGTGGTGCGTTTGTTTAAAGTGGAAACCGCTCCCTCGACCTTGGGGACTGTCTGCCATAAGTCCTTTCTGGGGTCGACCATAGGAAACAATTTTTTAAATATGGGGGGAGGGACGAAAGGAATACCGGGCCTTTCCCATTCTTTATTAACAATGTCCGCCACCCGCTTGGGTATAGGAAAAGCTTCTGGGAGCCCCGGCACCTCTAGGAACTTGTCCATTTTACATAGTTTCTCTGGGATGACCAACTTGTCACAATCATCCAGAGTGGATAATACCTCCTTAAGCAGAATGCGGAGATGTTCCAACTTAAATTTAAATGTAATCACATCAGGTTCAGCTTGTTGAGAAATGTTCCCTGAATCAGTAATTTCTCCCTCAGACAAAACCTCCCTGGCCCCATCATACTGGGTTAGGGGCCCTTCAGAAACATTATTATTAGCGTCGTCATGCTCTTCAGTATCTAAAACAGAGCAGTCGCGCTTACGCTGATAAGTGTTCATTTTGGCTAAAATGTTTTTGACAGAATTGTCCATTACAGCCGTTAATTGTTGCATAGTAAGGAGTATTGGCGCGCTAGATGTACTAGGGGCCTCCTGAGTGGGCAAGACTCGTGTAGACGAAGGAGGGAATGATGCAGTACCATGCTTACTCCCCTCACTTGAGGAATCATCTTGGGCATCATTGTCATTGTCACATAAATCACATTTATTTAAATGAATAGGAATTCTGGCTTCCCCACATTCAGAACACAGTCTATCTGGTAGATCAGACATGTTAAACAGGCATAAACTTGATAACAAAGTACAAAAAACGTTTTAAAATAAAACCGTTACTGTCACTTTAAATTTTAAACTGAACACACTTTATTACTGCAATTGCGAAAAAACATGAAGGAATTGTTCAAAATTCACCAAATTTTCACCACAGTGTCTTAAAGCCTTAAAAGTATTGCACACCAAATTTGGAAGCTTTAACCCTTAAAATAACGGAACCGGAGCCGTTTTTAACTTTAACCCCTTTACAGTCCCTGGTATCTGCTTTGCTGAGACCCAACCAAGCCCAAAGGGGAATACGATACCAAATGACGCCTTCAGAAAGTCTTTTCTAAGTATCAGAGCTCCTCTCACATGCGACTGCATGCCATGCCTCTCAAAAACAAGTGCGCAACACCGGCGCGAAAATGAGACTCTGCCTATGCTTTGGGAAAGCCCCTAAAGAATAAGGTGTCTAAAACAGTGCCTGCCGATATTATTATATCAAAAAACCCAAATAAAATGATTCCTCAAGGCTAAATATGTGTTAATAATGAATCGATTTAGCCCAGAAAAAGTCTACAGTCTTAATAAGCCCATGTGAAGCCCTTATTTACAATCGTAATAAACATGGCTTACCGGATCCCATAGGGAAAATGACAGCTTCTAGCATTACATCGTCTTGTTAGAATGTGTCATACCTCAAGCAGCAAGAGACTGCACACTGTTCCCCCAACTGAAGTTAATTGCTCTCAACAGTCCTGTGTGGAACAGCCATGGATTTTAGTGACGGTTGCTAAAATCATTTTCCTCATACAAACAGAAATCTTCATCTCTTTTCTGTTTCTGAGTAAATAGTACATACCAGCACTATTTCAAAATAACAAACTCTTGATTGAATAATAAAAACTACAGTTAAACACTAAAAAACTCTAAGCCATCTCCGTGGAGATGTTGCCTGTACAACGGCAAAGAGAATGACTGGGGTAGGCGGAGCCTAGGAGGGATCATGTGACCAGCTTTGCTGGGCTCTTTGCCATTTCCTGTTGGGGAAGAGAATATCCCACAAGTAAGGATGACGCCGTGGACCGGACACACCTATGTTGGAGAAATTGCATTCTCTTTCTAAATCATGAAAGAAAAAATGTGGGTTTAATGTCCCTTTAATAAAGCTGATAATGAAAGCATTTTTATAAAAGAACTATGGAAGAATACAACATCATGATCTTAAACTGGAATGTCAATGGTTAATTCATTAGACTTCCAATAGTACTTGGAGAATTCAAGAATGCATGGGATATGCACAATAATATCTAGTAAATGAATTAAGTTTGGGCAGACTTGCTAGGCCTTTTTCCTTCTCTTCTGTCATGAATATATCTTTCTTGCTGTTTTAATGTTTTTAAAAAGAAATCAGACTGTTTTTGTTATGATGTGATAGATGTGATAGCTTTAAAATGATGATTTTGTTTAGCAGCACAAGTGAATGAAGCGGCTCAGGAAAGGTAATCTTCTAAACAACCTTTCAGGATGTGCGCAATGACAGATACTACTGGCTGGGAATTGGGAGGATGAGTTGTGCAGATCTGAAGCCACAGATGCCCAGTGCTTAGCAACCATACCTCCTTACCTAAATACCTCTTTTCAGGGGAGTCACGACTGACTGCTAGGACAGATAACATCATGCAGCGTGCATCATTTTTCCCCTCAGTTTAGGCTGAACTTCCCGTCAATAAGAACAGCAAGACTCTCTCCACTACATGATAAAATAATTTCCCAGGGAGGTAAACATAATCATATTAACACAGACTACAAAAAAAATACAAAACAAATATGATGATACAATATTAATAAATAAATAAAATTAAAAAAAAAAAAACACAACACAGTGCAACAATACTGATAGGCTATTAAGATATTTAAATGCGGATGGGAGCTGGCAACTTATTTAGGAAAGAAGAATTACAGAATTTACAAATATATATGTGAAACATAAAAGTGACTTTATCCATTTTTATACTAATGAATATTACTTGCTGAATCTTTAGTTGCCTTAAACACTCAAAAGAAGAGAAATAATTTGTAACAAATTAATATAAAATATTATAGCCATTATGATAAACAAAAACAACTCGGCAATGCAAGTCTCCTTGTAAGGGGCAGGATTTTTTTCTTTATTGCATGTAAAAGAGGGTACATTAAAAAATAATAAATAATAATAAAGGGTTTGTTTGCTTCTTCTGTGCAGAAATAAAATATAAACATAGTTTAATTGTTTTGCTCGTTGGGCTATCACTGTTCATCCCATGGAGCAGTTGTTTACAGACATGCACTGTCTATTAGTTGAAAATAAAAACATCTTTAACCCCTTCTGTCATATGGGCATAGATCTACGTCATGCGGTACATAGCCCATCAAACCACATAATGTGGTTTTACAATTTACATCCATACAGCTGGAAGCCCAAGCAGTCTCCGTTGTCAAGTGACAGCCGCAAGCTGTTGTTCCAGGACTTTCATGATCTACCTTCATATGGTAACGGAGCTTGATCAGTGCTCCGTTACCAAATAAAAGCAGATTGACAGATCGTTACAGACAGTGACACGGTCTGTAAGCGATCTCCGTTGGTGCCAGTGGATAGTGTGGGAGGGAAAGTGGGTTGGTGGCAAAGAGGTGGAGGGAGTGGGAGGGATCCTGCACTGCAGAAAAATGTTTGAAGGGAGAGGGAGGGATGGAAAGCTACACTACTACAAAAAGGGGAATTGAAAGGGGGGCACCCTAACCAACGATTGCGTTGTGTGTGTGTAAATAATTTCAGTGAAAAACCCAACGTTTGCAGAACTTTTTTATATGATAGTATCTGGCGGCCACATATTTGTATCAAATAAACCAAAATGGGCCCAGATCAATAACTTAGGTTGTCTACTTTAAAAAAAAAATAATATATATATATAGTTTTCATAGGTAAATTTAAAAATCAAAAGCTCTATTTCTTTTTAAATGGAGTGATGGAAAAATGCTAAAAATTCTCCTGTAGTATGGGCAAGTGTTTCTCTGAAATTCCAAATAGCGAATGGGTTAAAAGGACCATTAACACAAATCACATGCTACCCTGAACAGCTGCTTCATGGTTTATGAGAAATTAGGAAGGATAGAGTAGCTTAGTGTTTTCATAAAACATTTCTATTGTTATATTTTACCATCTCCACTTTCAAGCCATGTTAAATATAGTGCTCTTTCATATGCTTTATACATTTTTTTTTCTCTTTACCTTTAACAGAACAAAAGAAAAGAGCTGAGTAACATGCATTATTCTAAAAAGGTTAGGGCATGAATATAAATGCTGTAACACGACAAGCTGCTATAACCTATTTAGTGGAAAACAAATTCATACAACCTGATGACAGAACCACACTTATTTTTCACTGTGAGCATGTTGTTTTGTGTCAAGCTTGTCAAAATTAAACTTTCATCATTCAGATAAAGCATGCAGTTTTAAAGAGACATGAAACCCATTTTTTTTATTTGCAGACACCAATCACCAGCTAGCACCCAGTAGTGTAAGCTATGTACATATTCTTTTTCAACAAAAGATACCAAGAGAAAAAGGTAACAAAATAGAAGTGAATTTTAAAGCATCTTAAACTTACATGTTCTATCTGAATCATGCAGGTTTAATTTTGACTTTCCTATTTCTTTAAGAGACTTTTCAATTTACTTATATTATCAGATTTACTATGTTCTTTTTGTATCCTTTGTTGAAAAGCCTACCTAGGTAAGCTCTGAAGTAACTAGCCAGGATTCATCAATGCACTGCTACTCTGCAGCTGACTAACTATGTTTTAAACTCCTCTACGGGGGGTTAAACACAAAGTTATATGCAAGCAATAGTGCAATAATAAAACGCTCTAACCTTTTCTTTGGTCAGTTTCATTTCATGTTCCATTAAATGAGTACTGACCCAGAATTTGTATCAAATGAACGTCAAGGCTTGGGCAATCTCTATGACAAGGAAGAACAAAATGTAAATAGCCCCAACTCCTCTTTATGCCAGATAGATTGCAATGTACTAACATACATATGACTAAATATATGGTGCAATTACACTAAACATATACATTTCACAAAAGTAAACACCTTAAAGGGACAATCTACACCAGAATTTGTATTGTTTTAAAAAATAGATAATCCTTTTATTACCCATTCCCCAGTTTTGCATAACCAACACAGTTATAATACTATACTTTTAACCTCTGTGATTATCTTGTATCTAAGCCTCTTCAAACTGCCCCTTTTTTAAGTTCTTTTGACAGACTTGCAGTCTAGCCAATCAGTACCTGCTCCCAGATAACTTCACGTGCACGAGCACAGTGTTATCTATATGAAATACGTGAAGTAACACCCACTAGTGGTGAAAAACTGTTCAAATGCATTCTGAAAAGAGGTGGGCTTCAAGGTCTAAGAAATTAGCATATGAACCTCCTAGGTTAAGCTTTCAACTAAGAATACCAAGAGAACAAAGCAAAATTGGTGATAAAAGTAAATTGGAAAATTGTTTAAAATTACATGCTCTATCTGAATCATGAAAGTTTATTTTGGCCTAGACTGTCCCTTTAAGGAATATAAAATTCCACAAACGGTCTTCATGCACTGAAATACCTGCCTAGGAAGTTACTTTAAAAGTTGTATATTAAAGGGACATGAAATCCAAACAATTTTCTTTCATGATTCAGATAGAGCATACAATTTTAAACAATTAGATAACAGAAGTAAATTGAAAAGTGATCTTAATTCTCTTGGTAAAATTTGTTGAAGGAGCAGTAATGCACTACTGGGAGCTAGCTGAAAGCCAATGGCAAGAGGCATATATGTGCACTCATTAATCATATAATTATAACTATGGACGCTCATATCCATACCCATGGGCACGCTTCAATCTCAACCTTTGAGCGCAGTTTGAAGCTTTACATTCACAACAGACCAATAAGATGGATTAGAATCTTGCATTTATTAAGCAAGGTGAAATAGGTAGTTCTTGCCCTATCCAATTAGTGATAAAGAAATAAAACAAACTATTTAAAATCTTACCATGACAGGTCTGGATGGATTCGGGTCTTAATTCCACCCTTTTTGTACTTATTTATAACAACCATGTAATTAGCCCCTAAGGACGTTAATTGTCAAAATAATGCCAAACACACTTATTTTTTCCAAACTGAAGTGTACCAGGCAACGTTGCCCGTTTTCTTCTCTGTTATTTCGTTTGGCAATTGACCAATTTGTATGCCATATTTTCAACTCCACTATTACTAGAAAGATTGTGATATGAGAAGAAATCAAGGTATTTGGATTAACTGATGATTTGTTGCTATATGCTTCTAATACAGTTATAGCCACCCCCCAACACAATCTAAAATCAGCAACAATATTTTATCCTCATTTTTCCCTGTTTAAAGTGAAGGTAAACTTTGGAGAATGAAAGCACGTTTTTTTAAAAATACTATTAAAAACAGGGCACTTTCATTCATCAATGTTTACAAAGCAGCCGTTTTGATTAAAAACTTACCTTTTTTTCTTTTCACAGCCAGAGCAGCTTCCCCTTCCTGGAAATCCTCTCTTCACACGTCAGCAATGACTAATCCTGCTTCCTCCAATCACAGCATGGCCTCAGGCAATGACTACCCTGGGGGGAAAGCCGTGATTGGAGGAAGCGGGATTAGTCATTGCTGACGTGTAAAGAGAGGATTTCCAGGAGGGGGAAGCTGCTCTGGCTGTGAAAAGAAAAAAAGGTAAGTTTTAAATCAAAACGGCTGCTTTGTAAACTTTGATGAATGAAAGTGCCCCTGTTTTTAATAGTATTTTTTAAAAACGGGCTTTACTTCACCAAAGTTTACCTTCACTTTAAGCATATGTTACTGCTAGAAAATCTCATCACAGTCGTTCATACCGCTCATGTAACAATAAAATCCTGTAACTCTATATCACACAATCATATAGCCAATCCCTGCACATTTTTTCTAAGTAACTAAAGATACTTATGTTAACCTAATAATTGATAATAATAATAAATCTGAGGCACTAATCCTTATATCTATAAAAAGTTTCCAATTTTTCGTGTGTACTTCATTCTCATGATATTCTATGTTGCAGAGCACACCAAAAGTAAGTTGTGTGCACGTCTGGAGAATCATATGGCTTTTAACAATGTTATAAACTTTTGAGCACGAGATGACGGCATTACACAATTTACACCATTGGCAAACACATTCTTGCAAAAATACTGCAATATAGTGTTCCAGACCCTTTCATGCTCCTAAATGTATCTACCTGCTTTTTAACAAAGGATACCTAAAGAACAAAGTATACGTGATTACAGAAGTAAATTGGAAAAATTTATTTTATTAAATTGTACGCTGAATTTTGAAAGAAAAATGTGATGTGTCATGTGCCCTTTTAATTATGTTTTCCACTAATATTTTTTTTAAAAGTTGAATTTAAAGTACTATAATTATTAGAAAAGAAGAAAAATGTGTTATTTGAGGTAATGAGATGGCTTTAAATTTTTTTTATGGCTTTCAGGTTCCTTTTTACAAATGCAAGTTCCTTGATTCACAATGGATTATGATGCTACAGAGCTGTGGTTAAAACCATGAACCAAACATTATATGAGCAACATAAGACATAACACATAACATAAGACATAACACATAAGATCACATTATTTAAATCAGTGTATGTCTTGCTTGGTCCCAATTTTAACAATGTAGACCTCTCTTGGGTCTTTAACAAGATCATGTATGGACAGTATTGGGCATATCTATACTATAATTTCGTTTGTAATGTCCGTCGCCAGTTGCGCACGCATCCTCAATGGAATGTTCGCAGCGCGAGGACAAAATAATTCACCTGGATGCAGTGAAGCTGTATCCAGTTGAATTCCTAAAATGTCAGGGTGGTGAAAGAATCCACCTTCAGTGGATTCTTTCACCACCCTGCTATTTTCGGAATCCACCGGGATGCAGTGAAGGCAAACAGAGCATTACAAAAGCAAAAACTACCTGCCCGAATCAAGTATAAAAAAAAAAAAAACTAACTGTCCACATAAAGTATTAAAAAAAAAAAACATGCCTGCACGAAATATAACAAAAAAACAACAACCTCCTACACGAAGTATTAACACATACACCGCAAACCCACACATCGCTAAATAATAAAGTAATTAAACCCTTAATCACTTAAAGGGACACTGAACCCAATTTTTTTCTTTTGTGATTCAGATAGAGCATGAAATTTTAAGCAACTTTCTAATTTATTCCTATTATAAATTTTTCTTCGTTATTTTGCTATCTTTAGTTGAAAAAGAAGGAATCTAAGCTTTTTTTTTTGGTTCAGACTCTGGACAGAAATTTTTCATTGGTGGATGAATTTATCCACCAATCGGCAAGAACAACCCAGGTTTTTGCATTCCAAATTAGCGGCTAGATTACGAGTTTTGTGTTATGAGTAAAAAAAGTAGCGTTATGGGTTAGAACGCTGCTTTTTCACTACCGCTGCTATTACGAGTCTTGTAGGTACAGCTGCCCCGCACACTTTTTTGGCCTTAACGCAAATTAACTTACGCAATTTGCGTAAAGTCTTTTTTCAATGGGACTTCCATAGCGCCGATATTACACGCTTTTTCTGGGAGGCCAAAAAGTGAGCGGTACAGCCTATCCCGCAAGATTCGTAACGCAATCTAAAGTCAGTAGTTATGAGTTTTATGTGCAATCAGCCAATAGGATTGAGCTTGCATTCTATTGGCTGATTGGAATAGCCAATAGAATGCAAGCTCAATCCTATTGGCTGATTGCATCAGCCAATAGGATTTTTTCACCTTTAATTCCGATTGGCTGATAGAATTCTATCAGCCAATCGGAATTCAAGGGACGCCATCTTGGATGACGTCATTTAAAGGAACATTCATTCGGGAGGAAGACGTCGAAAGAAAAGGATGCTACGCGCTGGATGTCTTGAAGATGGAGCCGCTCCACGCCGGATGGATGAAGATAGAAGATCCCATCTGGATAAAGACTTCTGCCTGTCTGAAGGACCACTTCTGCCGGCTTCGTTGAGGACTTCTTCCGGCTTCGTTGAGGATGGATGTCGGGTCTTCAAAACTGTAAGTGGATCTTCAGGGGTTAGTGTTAGGTTTTGTGTAAGGGTTTATTGGGTGGGTTTTAGTTTTAGATTAGGGTTTGGGCAATTGAAAAAAGAGCTAAATGCCCTTTTAAGGGCAATGCCCATCCAAATGCCCTTTTCAGGGCAATGGGGAGCTTAGGTTTTATTAGTTAGGTTTTTATTTGGGGGGTTGGTTGTGTGGGTGGTGGGTTTTATTTTTGGGTGTTGTTTGTATTTTTTTTACAGGTAAAATAGCTCATTTCTTTGGGGCAATGCCCCGCAAAAGGCCCTTTTAAGGGCTATTGGTAGTTTAGTTTAGGCTTTGTTTTTTTTTATAGGGCTATTATATTAGGTGTAATTAGTTTAAATATCTTATAATTTATTTTTTTCTTTTGTGTAATTTAGTGTTTTTTTGTTTGTAATTTAGGTAATTGTATTTAATTTATGTAATTTATTTAATTGTAGTGTAAGGTTAGGAGTTAGTGTAAGACAGGTTAGGTTTTATTTTACAGGTAAATTTGTATTTATTTTAGCTAGGTAGTTAGTAAATAGTTAATAACTATTTAGTAACTATTCTACCTAGTTAAAATAAATACAAACTTGCCTGTAAAAATAAAAATAAACCCTAAGCTAGATACAATATAACTATTGTTATATTGTAGCTAGCTTATGGTTTATTTCACAGGTATTTAGTTTTAAATAGGAATTATTTATGTAATGATAGTAATTTTTATTTAGATTTCTTTTAATTATATTTAAGTTAGGGGGTGTTAGGGTTAGACTTAGGTTTAGGGGTTTATATCTTTAGTATAGTGGCGGCGATATTGGGGGCGGCAGATTAGGGGTTAATAAATGTAGGTAGGTGGCGGCGATGTTAGGGGCGGCAGATTAGGGGTTAATAATATTTAACTAGTGTTTGTGATGCGGGAGTGTGGCGGTTTAGGGGTTAATATGTTTATTATAGTGGTGGCGATGTCCGGAGCGGCAGATTAGGGGTTAATAAGTGTAAGATTAGGGGTGTTTATACTCAGGGTTTATGTTAGGGTGTTAGGTGTAAACATAAATTTTCTTTCCCCATAGGAATCAATGGGGCTGTGTTACGGAGCTTTACGCTGCTTTTTTGAAGGTGTTAGACTTTTTTTCAGCCGGCTCTCCCCATTGATGTCTATGGGGAAATCGTGCACGAGCACGTAAAACCAGCTTACCGCTGACTTAAGCAGCGCTGGTATTGGAGTGCGGCTGGTATTGGAGTGCGGTATGGAGCACAATTTTCCTCTACACTCACTTCTTGCCTGTTAACGCCAGGTTTATGAAAACCTGTAATACCAGCGCTGTAGGAAAGTGAGCGGTGATAACGTGAAAGTTAGCACTGCACCCCTCTTACCGCAAAACTTGTAATCTAGCCGAAAGATACCAAGAGAATGAAGAAAATTTGATAATAGGAGTAAATTAAAAAGTTGCTTAAAATTTCATGCTCTATCTGAAGCACGAAAGAAAAAAATGTGGGTTCAGCGTCCCTTTAACCGTCAACCACCCACATCGGAATACACCTAATTACCCTATTAACCTATAAACCGCAAAAACCCCACATTGCAATAAACCTAATTATCCTATTAACCCCTAAACCGCAAAACCCCTACATCGCAATAAACCTATTTACCCTATTACCCCCTAAACCGCAAAACTCCCACATCAAAATAAACCTAATTAACTTAACCCCTTAAACCGCCAAAACCCACAACACAAATAACTATTTAAATAACTAAGTACCCTAACCTAACACCCTCTAACCTAACACCCCTAACCTAACACCCCCTTAAATTAACCCAAATTATATAAATGAATAAATTCTAAAAAATTTAAATTAAAAAAAAAAAAACTGTTTACAAAAAATAAAAAAGGCTAACATTAAATAAAAAAAAAAAATCAAATTACTAAATTTTACAAAATTAAACCTAATCCCTATGAAAATAAAAAAGCCCCCCAAAATAAAAACACCCCCTACTCTAAGAATAAACTACCAGTAGCCCTTAAAAGGGCTTTTTGCAGTGCATTGCCCCAAGATAATCAGCTCTTTTACAAAAAATCCACAAAGTCCCCCCAACAGTAAACACCCCCACCCACCAAACCCCCCAAAATAAAATAACCTAACACTAAAAAAACCTAAACTACCCATTGCCCTGAAAATGGCATTTGTTCGGGCATTGCCCTTAAAAGGGCATTTAGCTCTTTTACTGCCCATCCCTAATCTAAATAAAACAAACCCCCTTAAAAAACCCTTAAAGTCTAACCCCCAGGTTGGTACTCACCGTTCCTGAAGTCCGGCGGAGAAGGTCCTGTTCCAGGCGGTGAAGTCTTCTTCCAAGCGGCGACCTCTTCTTTCTACTTCCAGGAACATCCTGCGTAGAACGGAGCTGAAGAACGATGACCGCGGAGCTGAAGACTGGCGACCCTGGAACTGAAGACCCGCGACCCTAGAACTGAAGAACAGCGACTGCGGAGCCATGAGGCGTGGAGGATCCTCTTCGTAAAATCTCCGCCGTACACTGAATAGTGAATTCAAGGAACGCAATTAAAGATTGCGTCCCTTGAATTCCTATGGGCTGATTTGATTCTTCCAATACAAATCAGCCAATAGGATGAGAGCTGAACTAAATAATACACAAATATAAAAGTAACAATAATATATAGTGTGTAAGGATATGGGTGATCTGTGGGAGTCCTCCTCAATTCCAGTGATTCAAGTGGTTTCTTGCCTCAAAAACAAAATAAGAAAAATATAGTGCAATACAATTTTGGTAAAAAATAATTATTATCTTCACATTCGTAGTCCCACCAAGGGGTTACTCACACTTTGCTTAGCCTACTATGCTCTAGGTACTGGCGCACACCCAGTTTTATACTGCCAGGTAACCAGTATATACCAACCGCAAACAGCTGCTTCAGGTAAAAAAAATATTTATTTAAAATACATAAAATCATTAAAAGCCACAAATATATACGTCAAAGTATACAGTCACTCGGGTATCGAACCACTAACAGAACTTTAAGTGGGAGAGATAACTTATCCTTTGGTAGGGTGGAGAGAAATAGTGTGCCACACCGGCTTAGCTAGCTCCCCCATGGTAAGTAGTAATCTCTCTATACCTGTCCTGGCGACCTTACTTGTAAACAGCAAATAAAAATGTGATGTGTCATGTGCCCTTTTAATTATGTTTTCCACTAATATTTTTTTTAAAAGTTGAATTTAGTTAAAGTACTATAATTATTAGAAAAGAAGAAAAAAGTGTTATATGAGGCAATGAGATGGCTTTAATTTTTTTTTATGGCTTTCAGGTTCCTTTTTACAAATGCAAGTTCCTTGATTCACAATGGATTATGATGCTACAGAGCTGTGGTTAAAACCATGAACCAAACATTAAAAGATCATTACTTTTCATCTCATTACGTAACAAAAACAAAAATGTGAAGCTTGTAACCAGTATTTCCACACACATACATACACACATACATACACACATACATACATACCTCGTTTTATTGCGCTTTGCAGATATTGCTCTTTTTTACAAATTGAAGGTTTGTGACAACCCTGTGCTGAGCAAGTCTATCAGCACCATTTTTCCAACATATGTACACATATAAACACATATATACACATTTACAAATACATACCACCAGCAAAAAAGATTATGACTCACTGGAGGTTCAGATGATGGTTAGCATTTTTTTAGCAATAAGGTATGTAAATTGTTTTTTTTACACATAATGCTATTGCACGCTAAAAGAAGACTATTAAATTAGTGTGAATCACTTTATTGCTATATTTGCTTTATTGTGGTGGTCTGGAACCAAACCCGCAATATCTCTGAGGTGTATATGTGTGTGTGTGTTTTGCTGGGTACAGGGGTCCCACCCCTTGCGCTCTCTCCCTCCCTCTCTCTTTTGTTCTCTCTTTCTCCCCCCTCTCTTTTGCGCTTTCTCTCCCCCTCTCTTTTGAGCTCTCTCTCTCCCCCCTCTCTTTTGCGCTCTCTCCCCCCTCTTTTGCTCTCTCTCTCTCCCCCTCTCTTTTGCTCTCTCTCTCTCCCCCTCTCTTTTGCTCTTTCTTTCCCCCTCTCTTTTGAGCTCTCTCTCTCCACCTCTCTTTTGAGCTCTCTCCCCCTCTCTTTTGAGCTCTCTCCCCTCTCTTTTGAGCTCTCTCTCTCCCCCCTCTCTTTTGCGCTCTCTCTTTCCCCCTCTTTTGCGCTCTCTCTCTCCCCCCCTCTTTTGTGCTCTCTCTCTCCCCCCTCTCTTTTGCTCTCTCTCTCCCCCCTCTCTTTTGCGCTCTCTCTCCCCCCTCTCTTTTGCGCTCTCTCTCTCTCCACCTCTCTTTTGAGCTCTCTCTGTCCCCCCTCTCTTTTGCGTTCTCTCTCCCCCCTCTTTTGCGCTCTCTCTCCCCCCTCTTTTGCGCTCTCTCCCCCCCCCCTCTTTTGCGCTCTCTCTCTCTCCCCCCTCTTTTGCGCTCTCTCTTTCTCCCCCCCTCTTTTGCGCTCTCTCCCCCCCCCCCCTCTATTACTCTAAGCCCCTCCTGCTGCTCATAGCAAAATGCTAGGATTTACATTCACTTTAAG
The DNA here is from genome assembly GCF_027579735.1 of Bombina bombina. Taxonomy (NCBI): domain Eukaryota; kingdom Metazoa; phylum Chordata; class Amphibia; order Anura; family Bombinatoridae; genus Bombina; species Bombina bombina. The sequence goes on along the minus strand of NC_069499.1, from coordinate 720,577,882 downwards.
CTAAATTTTACTTTGGCGACCAGCAAGGGGACGTGAAGGGCATCCATAGATGTCTTGGGGACTCTTAACCAGAATGCCAAGGCTTAAAGGACCATGATAACCAAATGTTGAAACACTTAAAAGTGATGCAGCATAGCTGTAAAAAACTGACTAGAAAATATCACCTGAACATCTCTATGTAAAAAAGAAAGATATTTTACCTCAAAAGTTCCTCAGTAGCCACATCCCATTTTAAAGGACTTCTAAGCAGCAAATCAGTATGTCTGTCCCGGGACAGCTAAGGGAGTGAGCTTTTGTGCACACTCATCTTATTTCCCTATTCAGTTTAAGGAAGTTTACTATGAAATCTCATGAGATCACAGTAAAAGAGTTCATGACCTCAGCACTGTTGATGCTGATTGGCTGCTGTTCATTTCTTCATTTATTTTTTGACCTGCAGCTGGGCAGCAGCCGAGTATAACTTTTTACACAGAACTTATTCTGCTGAGCTGAGGAAGTTGTGAGGTAAAATATCTTCCTTTTTTGCATAGAGATACTCAGGTGATATTTTCCTGTCAGCTTTTTACAGTTATACTGCATTAGTTTCAAGTGATTTAGCATATGAGTATTATGTCCCTTTAGGTTTAAGAAGCCAGTGACTCCAGACGCCTAGGTTTTTGTAGCACTGCAGTTATATATATATATATATATATATATATATATATATATATATATATATATATATATATATATATATATAGTACACACCCTTAAAAGGGACAGTCTACTCCAGAATTTTTTTTCTTTTCTTTTTTCAAAAGAGCTTTATTTAGATCAACTAAACATACACGTCATACATTTAATGTACATAACATACATCAAGAATGCTACAATATAAGATATCATCATAGTGATCCATTGTACAGACAGTAACAAAAAAATATGAGGTATGCTTATAAATTACAACTTTAACACATAAGATCACATTCTTTAAATCAGTGTATGTCTTGCTTGGTCCCAATTTTAACAATGTAGACCTCTCTTGGGTCTTTAACAAGATCATGTATGGACAGTATTGGGCATATCTATACTATAATTGTGTTTGTAATATATGTCGCCAGTTGCGCACGCATCCTCAATGGAATGTTGGCAGCACAAGGACAAAATTATTCACCTGGATGCAGTGAAGCTGCATCCAGTTGAATTCCAAAAATGGCAGGATGGTAAAAGAATCCACCTTCGGAATCCACCGGGATGCAGCGAAGGCAAACAGAGAATTACAAAAGCAAAAACTAACCGCCCACATCAAGTATTAAAAAAAAACAACAACAAAAAAAACACACGCCCGCACGAAATATAACACACAAAAAACAACCTCCTACACGAAGTATTAACACATACACCGCAAACCCCCACATCACTAAATAGTAAAGTAATTAACCCCTTAATCACTTAAAGAGACACTGAACCCAAATTTTTTCTTTTGTGATTCAAATAGAGCATGACATTTTAAGCAACGTTCTAATTTACTCCTATTAGAAATTTTTCTTCATTCTCTTGCTATCTTTATTTAATCTAAGCTTTTTTTTTTGGTTCAGTCCTCTGGACAGCAATTTTTATTGGTGGATGAATTTATCCACCAATCAGCAAGAACAACCCAGGTTGTTCACCAAAAACGGGCCGATCTAAACTTACAATTGTGCACTTCAAATAAAGATACCAAGAGAATGAAGAAAATTTGATAATAGGAGTAAATTATAAAGTTGCTTAAAATGTCATGCTCTATCTGAATCACGAAAGAAAAAATGTGGGTTCAGTGTCCCTTTAACCATCAAACACCCACATCGGAATACACCTAATTACCATATTAACCTCTAAACCGCAAAACCCCCACATCGCAATAAACCTAATTATCCTATTAACCCCTAAACCGCAATAAACCTATTTACCCTATTAACCCCTAAACCGCAAAACTCCCACATCGCAATGAACCTAATTAACTTATTAACCCCTTAAACCGCCAAAACCCACAACGCAAATAACTATTATTAAATAACTAAGTATCCTAAGACCCCCTTAAATTAACCCAAATTACCTAAACAAATACATTTTAAAAAAATTAAAATAAAAAAAACTAAGTTTACAAAAAATAAAAAAGGCTAACATTACAGAAAATAAAAAATCAAATTACCAAATTTTACAAAATTAAACCTAATCCCTATGAGAAAAAAAAACAAACAAAAAAAAACACCCCCTACTCTAAGAATAAACTACCAGTAGCCCTTTAAAGGGCTTTTTGCAGGGCATTGCCCCAAGATAATCAGCTCTTTTACGAAAGTCAGAGAAAGACAGAAGTGAATCCTGTAACTTTCGAATTCTGGTGAGTAAACCATCTGTATGGGCAATATTTAACCCTCAATGATAAATTGATACAAGAGACACTTACAATATACCCACCTGGAAATAAATAACATTTTGCTCAATCGAACAATCACTCGACACTTTTAAAGACTTGATACTTCATTCCAGAGTTGCCTAAACAATTTGTTGCAAAGCTTGGATACAAATAAAAGCAACACGCTGAACTATACCTCCTTTATATTTTTTCCGTTAATATAATACGGTTCAAATAAACTATGCTAATTGTGTAATAAATATAAGGTGCACCTTATTATATTATATATATGCTTTTGTGTTTTATTGCTAATAAGCTTTTAGTGGAATATATATTGAAATAAAATTTCATTTATAAATATCAGGTTTTATTCCATTCCTACTTTTATATCATTAAATTAATAATGTCGTAGAGCTCTTTTGAGCGCACTCTTAACTTTTGCACATTTAACTTATCCTTTGGTAGGGTGGAGAGAAATAGCGTGCCACACCGGCTTAGCTAGTTCCCCCTGGGTAAGTAGTAATCTCTCAATACCTGTCCTGGCGACCTTACTTGTAAACAGCGTACAGTGGCGTTCAGTTATTGTTCCTGACATACGTTTCACCGTAGGCGTACAGATTTTTCAAAGGAGAAGTGTCACGGATACCCCTACCCCCTAAAACCTCACCCCTGTTGTTTCTCAGTGGTTTTGGGCTCCTCAGAACAACCACCATCTCTGGAAGCTGTTTGTTTGCTTTGCGTTGGCTTGGTTTTGGTGTTAAGAGAAGAGCTGGTCTATGACCGGGAAAACCCTCCTAGGCTGGCCGGGCTCCTGGAACTCCCGGTCGGCCGCCTCACAACGGACACCCGCCTATCCCCTCTCAGGCTGGTCGGCCTCCTAGAACTCCAGGTCGGCCACAGGACAGCAGGACACCGGCTAACTTTACCCCTGGTCGCTCCAGCAGCCCTTTGCCCCCGAGCTCCGCTCTTTTGGGGATTGGTAGCCCCTAGGGAGGACAAGACATGAGGGAATTATCGGAGTGTAGCTCCTTTGGGAACCGGGGGTTTTGGACATCCCTAACCCCATAACTTCAACGGACTATAACTCCGGGTCTGGGGACAGAAAGCTTTAAAATGACACCCTGGAAGTGCCGCCGCTTCACCACGAAACCGCCACCTCTGTGTCCTGGGACTGTGGCTTCTATGGAGGTGCAAGCCTGTCTGGAGGGGCGGGAATGGCGGGAAAATTGGGGCATTGTTCAGCATCTTATCAAGATGAGCTGTGTGTATAAAAGGAGTGTGTGTTTTCAATAAAATCAGTTCTTGTTTCACCTGAATGCTAGTCTGTCTAGTTATTTGGGTGGGCTCCAGCTAAAATCACTTTCCTGGGCTACATAGCAGCCTGTTCCAGGCAGAGGAAGGACCCTCAGGCAGAGCTACCCAGTCTGGGTAGCTAGAGTCTGCCACAGGGTGGGACCCTGAATACTGGTGCTGTCGGGCATCAGGGGTGGCTACAGGCTGTGGTCACTTGCCAGCTACATAGCTGCCATCGGCAGGGAGGAAGCAGGACCTGTTTGGCGGAGCTACCCAGTCGGGGTAGCCGGGGTATCCGTCACAATAAGTTCTCTCCCACTTAAAGTTCTGTTAGTGGTTCGATACCCGAGTGACTGTATACTTTGACGTATATATTTGTGGCTTTTAATGATTTTATGTATTTTAAATAATTTTTTTACCTGAAGCAGCTGTTTGCGGTTGGTATATACTGGTTACCTGGCAGTATAAAACCGGGTGTGCGCCTTTACCTAGAGCCTGGTAGGCTCAGCAAAGTGTGAGTAACCCCTTGGTGGGACTACGAATGTGAAGATAATATTTATTTTTTACCAAAATTGTATTGCACTATATTTTTCTTATTTTGTTTTTGAGGCAAGAAACCACTTGAATCACTTCAATCACTGGAATTGAGGAGGACTCCCACAGATCACCCATATCCTTACACACTATATATTATTGTTACTTTTATATTTGTGTAATATTTAGTTTATCCCTTTTTATTTTCACATATTTATTCACCAAGTGATTATTGTACTTTTTTTTAACATAATAGGATGAGAGCTACTGAAATCCTATTGGCTGTTTAAATCAGCTCTGCGGTCATCGGTCTTCAGCTCCGCACCGGATGTTCCTGGAAGAAGAAAGAAGAGGTCGCCGCTTGGAAGAAGACTTCACCGCCTGGAACAGGACCTTCTCCTTTAGGAACGGTGAGTTGCAACCTGGAGGTTAGACTTAGGTTTTTTTGGGGGAGGTTTGTTTTATTTAGATTAGGGATGGGCAGTAAAAGAGCTAAATGCCGTTTTAAGGGCAATGCCCAAACAAATGCCCTTTTCAGGGCAATGGGTAGTTTAGGTTTTTAAGTGTTAGGTTCTTTTATTTTGGGGGATTGGTGGGTGGGGGGTTTTATTGTTAGGGGGGGACTTTGTGTATTTTTTGTAAAAGAGCTGATTATCTTGGGGCAATGCACTGCAAAAAGTCCTTTTAAGGGCTACTGGTAGTTTATTCTTTTTAGAGTATGTTTTTATTTTGGGGGGGCTTTTTTATTTTCATAGGGATTAGGTTTAATTTTGTAAAATTTGGTAATTTCATTTTTTATTTTCTGTAATGTTAGGGTGCTTAGTTATTTAAATAGTTATTTGCGTTGTGGGTTTTGGCGGTTTAAGGGTTAATAGGGTAAATAGGTTTATTGCGGTTTAGGGGTTATTAGTTTAATTATGTTTATTAAGACAGTAGTCCATTATAATTATAGTATTGCTACTGTAGCTTAAATATTTATATAAAAGAAGAGTTGCAAAATAGGTTGTTTCTACATCTGTAGTTTAAAAAATAATAAAACTGCCCTCTGGGCAGGCTTATCAACTAGTATAGGCATAAAGGGGAAACTGGGGATAAGGAAGGCAAAGAGTTAAAGTGTTCTAAGTGATATAGGATAGATATATTTTTAGCCAAAATTGAACTGGTTACTAGATCACGTATAAGTAGCACTTTGTGCTTGCTTTATTATTGGGTAAGGATAGTCTGCGGGGGATATGTGGAATGTGAACAAATAGACATGGGAATATTTTGTAAAGTCTGGGGTCATGGAACCAGAGTAATACAATTAATCCTCCAGTTAGTTCTCATTAAGCAACAATTCTATATTAAAATATCTCCTTCTTGCTTGCTGGTATTAAATAGTCTAAATGTTTAGGTATAAGTTTGGGGAGCATTATTAAGTCAAACAGGTTAGGAGCAGAGCAATTATGCTTTTAGTTATTTTATTATTGTCAATGCTCTGGGATGTGTTATAGTTCTTAAATTTTATGGCGTAAGCTGTAACATTAGATTTTTACATATTCTGCTTTACTCTCTATTGCCCTGGCCGCAGGCCACATAAAAGGGGTTATATATAGGCTATGCCACTGTATTTTCTTTGTCTGCTAACATGCATTTATCCATGAATAAACCCTGTGGGGAAGTGCTATTGCTCTCCATGTCCTTGTATCACGATTCAGAGTTTGAGCCTGTATCAATATGGAGCTTTATGCATGCGCACATGCATATACATATATGTGATTATTAATATCTAGAAGTATCAATCATTACATTAATATTTTCATTTATATTACGCAGCTTGTACATTTAATAAATATTAACATGCTAGACATATGAACAAGATTAAACATAAAACATTTCAAAACAAATATTTACCTATGCTGTTGTCTACGTATGGCAGTCAAGGGTCCAAGAGTGGCCCTAACATTTAAACTAACCTCCTATGTCTCATACAGGTGGTATTAAAGGTCTAAAAAGGCCCAATTATGTCCAGGAGGTAGCAAATGAAAGTTTTTATTTTTCTCCTACTATTGTGTTACAAATACTGTGCAAGCTATAATTATATAATACCTAGATATCTTGTATGTTCTCTAATTTTATATATTATGTGATGTTGCTTTTATATAAAAGTCAAGGGTCTAAGAGTGGCCCTATCATCTAAATAAACCTCCTCTGTCTCATACAGTTAGTACCAAAGGTCCAAGAGAGGCCTTATTAAGTCCAGGAGGTAGAAAATGTTTGTTTGTTTGTTTGTTTGTTTTCTTTTCCTGCTATTGCTTTACAACACAGTGCAAGTTTTAATTATAAAATACATAGATATCCTGTGTGTCCCTTAAATTTGTTAAATTCATGATTCTAAATGTAAGTATCCTCCTCTGTCTAATGGTTCCTTTGAATTTTTTGAGTTTTTTGGCTCTCTGCTTGAGCTTTATAACTGTTACATATATTACGTAAAGGTGCAGGCCGAAGGTGGCTTGCGTTGTCTAAAATCCCTCAGTTTAGAGTTACACATTTTTGGGGTCCATAAATGGCCTCAGATGTTAATGAGGGTGAAAAAGAGGGGTATCCATAGGTTTGCTTTTTGAATATTCGTAGAGTAGTTTATTCTGTACTGTGACTGGTTAATATGTTTGTAAACACCTACTGTTCTTTTGTCTATGTAGTCATATCTCTGTATGTGTAATATCATCTCCTTAACCTGTAAACCCGGTATGCTACATGAGTAAACTATGTTTTGGATTTTCTTGAACCCCAATAAAAATTATAAAAAAAAAAAAAAACATTTCAAAACTTATCAACATAAGAATTAACAATTAACATATATATCATGACGTTACCAACATCTTTTTTGCATGGCACTAACCAACACCATTTTTGGTCAGTCCCCAGGAACTTTTTGTTGGCAAGCGTTAGTCTTTGTGTAATCTAGGAAGTTTCTTTGTGAGGCCTGGATATGGCATATTATTTGGGTCGATAGTCCCATCCGTGGCTCTTTTAGCCGTGTGTATATGCGAGTAAAAGGCAGCATGTCTTTATGCTTGACGGAGATGCCGTTGCTGTGAGCACTGTGTTCTTTGTAAGAGTCCTTCATTTTGTTAAATTTTGCCCAGTGGTCGCAACTGTCCGTGAGCCTCTACCAAGCTCCCCCAGATGCGCAACTTGCACAGGTTTCTGATCAGTCTGTTGAGACCAGATTGATAGTGTAGCCGATGCTGATGATTGTGTTGAGGTATAAATTGTGCCGCGTCCTCAGATGGCAAGGTATTTATGGACTGTACTTGAAACATCTTCAAGTATGCTGTCCTGATCAAGCGTAGACATCAATATCTGCTGTGAGTTTCTACGACCAGGAATGATGCCTTGTTGTGATATAGGATTTTTGTGGTTTACTTTTGTTAATGTATGCACCATTATGTTAACCCATTTTGATTAACAGAATCAGGAAGTCCTTCTTGGCGAATATACGGTACATTGCCAGTGCAGATTTTGTGCATCAAAAAGTCGTATGGTGCTTTTTCAAAGAGCGTCTCAAAGATTTTCTCAAGTTTCTCTAATGATGATGTTAGATGGTAGTGCGGTTCCATATCTCCCATGTAGGCTATGTTCTGTTGTGATGCGTATAATCCTACTCGCAAATCTTTCCCTCGCCAATCTTGTGATTTTCAAAGTATTTAGTTTTAGGAGGAAGAATACGATGACCTTACTGTCGTTCTGTTGTGTTCAATCAGGGCTAAGTACCTCGACGTGCCGAGGGGGGATGCGCTGCCTGACCAGGCTTTATTCTTCAAAAGAAGAGGATGCTCTGCGCCGGATGTATTGAAGATGGAGCCGCTCCGTGTCGGAAGGATGAAGGTAGAAGATGTCGTCTGGATAAAGACTTCTACCCGCATGGAGGACCACTTCTTGCCGCTTGGATGAAGACTTCTCCCGGCTTCGTTGAGGACTTCTGCCCGCTTGGATGAAGACTTCTCCCGGCTTCGTTGAGGATGGATGTCCGGTCTTCAAAAACTGTAAGTGGATCTTCGGGGGTTAGTGTTAGGTTTTTTTAAGAGTTTATTGGGTGGGTTTTATTTTAAGCTTATGGTTTGGGCTGAAAAAGAGCTAAATGCCCTTTTAAGGGCAATGCCCATACAAATGCCCTTTTCAGGGAAATGGAGAGCTTAGGTTTTTTTTAGATAGGATTTTATTTGGGGGGTTGGTTGTGTGGGGTAGTGGATTTTACTGTTGGGGGGTTGTTTGTAATTTTTTTTTTACAGGTAAAAGAGTTGATTTCTTTGGGGCAAAACCCTGCAAAAGGCCCTTTTAAGGGCTATTGGCAGTTTAGTTTAGGCTAGGTTTTTTTTTTTTTTAGGTCTATTAGATTAGGTGTAATTAGTTTAAATATTTGATCATTTCTATTTTATTTTGTGTAATTTAGTGTTTATTATTTTTTTGTAATTTAGTTCATTGTATTTAATTAATGTAATTGATTTAATTGTAGTGTAAGGTTAGGTGTTAGTGTAAGACAGGTTAAGTTATTTTACAGGTAAATGTTTAATTTATTTTAACTAGATAGATAGTAAATAGTTAACTATTTACTAACTAGTCTACCTAGTTAAAATAAATACAAACTTAGCTGTGAAATAAAAATAAAACCTAAGATAGCTACAATGTAACTATTAGTTATATTGTAGCTAGCTTAGGGTTTATTTTATAGGTAAGTATTTAGTTTTAAATAGGAATTATTTAGGTAGTATTGATTGTAATTTTTATTTAGATTTATTTTAATTAATTATGTTTAAGTTAGTGGTGTTAGGGTTAGACTAAGGGTTAGGTTTAGGGGTTAATAACTTTAGTATAGTGGCGGCAACGTTGGGGGAGGCAGATTAGGGGGTAATAAGTGTAGGTTGGTGGCGGCGATGTCGGGGGCGGCAGATTAGAGGTTAATAACTAATGTAGGTGGCGGCGACATTGGCGGTGGCAGATTAGGGGTTAATAAGTGTAGGTAGGTGGTGGCGATGTCGGGGGCAGCAGATTTGAGGTTAATAAGTGTAATGTAGGTGTTGGCGATGTCAGGGACGGCAGATTAGAGGTTAATAAGTGTTATGTAGGTATTGGAAATGTCGGGGGCGGCAGATTAGGGGTGTTTAGACTCAGGGTTTATGTTAGGGTGTTAGTTGTAAACATAAATTTTCTTTCCCCATAGGAATCAATGGGGCTGCGTTATGGAGCTTTACGCTCCATTACTGCAGGTGTTAGGCTTTTTTTTAGCCGGCTCTACCCATTGATGTCTATGGGGAAATCGTGCACGAGCACATAAAACCAGCTGAAAGCAGCGCTGGTATATGGGTGCGGTATGGAGTTCAATTTTGCTCAACGCTGACATATTGCCTGCTAACGCCGGGTTTTTGCAAACCTGTAATAGCAGCGCTATAGGGAGGTGAGCGGTGGAAATAACTTGCAAGTTAGTACCGAGCCACTCATAACGCAAAACTCATAATCTAGCAGTTTATGCTAAAAGTTAATTGGAAAGTTGTTTAAAATTGCATGCCCTATATGAATTATTAAAGTTTAATGTTGCTAGACTGTCCCTTTAAATATTTTATATATATATATTTTTTTTTGCTTTGCTTAGTTCCATTGCATTCCCTTGTGGAAGAGTAAACCTAGGTATAACATTGCTATAAATATTGTTGCAAACTCTGCTGCCAGATGACTAAAGACATATGCACGCCCCTGGACTCACCAATGATAACTTTACCAAAGAATACTAAGATAAATTAGCAAAACTGAGAAAAGAAGCAAATTGGAAAGTTATTCAAATTGTCATGCTCTACAAAATCCATTTAAAAAAGGGACAGTAAATACATTGAGATTTTCAAATAAAATGTTAAGGTAAACATTTTATTATTATTAATATTTTGCTCCCTTTTTATGTAATTTAGCTCTGAAAATTAAAGGGACAGTTCACCCAAAAATGTTCTCCCCTTTAAATTATTCCCAATGATCCTTTTTACCTGCTAGAGTGTATTAAATTGGTTACAAGTAGCTCCTTTACTCCTATTTCAGCATTTGAAATAGCTGATTTAGCCTGTGGTATCGCCACCTATACTGAACAAATTAATACTGGAGTATAGGCTATTGAATAGCCTAAGTATACACAGCCAGCAGAAGAGATTACACTCTCAGTGGGATGCAGGATAGTTAAGTAATAAAATGATCATTTTCCATTGTTCTCTCTATGTATTGAGCTTTGGTGTTCCAGCCAAATAAAAGATAAGGAAGCAAGTCTGTTTACACAAACTTAGAACATAATGAGATCTGATATTACCTTTAAGCTCAACCCATTGTAATAGGCTGTTGTTTCAAAGCACAAAATCAGCTACTTCAAATACACAAATAAGCATGAAAATTGAATTTCTCAAATATTTTATACTCTGCAGTTGGTATAACAAGTCATTTAAAATACATTAATGGAAAAACTATTTTACAGTGTACTGTCCCTTTAAGCATTTTTTTAATTCTCTTAATTTTTATTTAGATTTATTTTAATTAATTATGTTTAAGTTAGTGGTGTTAGGGTTAGACTAAGGGTTAGGTTTAGGGGTTAATAACTTTAGTATAGTGGCGGCAACGTTGGGGGAGGCAGATTAGGGGGTAATAAGTGTAGGTTGGTGGCGGCGATGTCGGGGGCGGCAGATTAGAGGTTAATAACTAATGTAGGTGGCGGCGACATTGGCGGTGGCAGATTAGGGGTTAATAAGTGTAGGTAGGTGGTGGCGATGTCGGGGGCAGCAGATTAGAGGTTAATAAGTGTAATGTAGGTGTTGGCGATGTCAGGGACGGCAGATTAGAGGTTAATAAGTGTTATGTAGGTATTGGAAATGTCGGGGGCGGCAGATTAGGGGTGTTTAGACTCAGGGTTTATGTTAGGGTGTTAGTTGTAAACATAAATTTTCTTTCCCCATAGGAATCAATGGGGCTGCGTTATGGAGCTTTACGCTCCATTACTGCAGGTGTTAGGCTTTTTTTTAGCCGGCTCTACCCATTGATGTCTATGGGGAAATCGTGCACGAGCACATAAAACCAGCTCAAAGCAGCGCTGGTATATGGGTGCGGTATGGAATTCAATTTTGCTCAACGCTGACATATTGCCTGCTAACGCCGGGTTTTTGCAAACCTGTAATAGCAGCGCTATAGGGAGGTGAGCGGTGGAAATAACTTGCAAGTTAGTACCGAGCCACTCATAACGCAAAACTCATAATCTAGCAGTTTATGCTAAAAGTTAATTGGAAAGTTGTTTAAAATTGCATGCCCTATATGAATTATTAAAGTTTAATGTTGCTAGACTGTCCCTTTAAATATTTTATATATATATTTTTTTTTGCTTTGCTTAGTTCCATTGCATTCCCTTGTGGAAGAGTAAACCTAGGTATAACATTGCTATAAATATTGTTGCAAACTCTGCTGCCAGATGACTAAAGACATGTGCACGCCCCTGGACTCACCAATGATAACTTTACCAAAGAATACTAAGATAAATTAGCAAAACTGAGAAAAGAAGCAAATTGGAAAGTTATTCAAATTGTCATGCTCTACAAAATCCATTTAAAAAAGGGACAGTAAATACATTGAGATTTTCAAATAAAATGTTAAGGTAAACATTTTATTATTATTAATATTTTGCTCCCTTTTTATGTAATTTAGCTCTGAAAATTAAAAGGGACAGTTCACCCAAAAATGTTCTCCCCTTTAAATTATTCCCAATGATCCTTTTTACCTGCTAGAGTGTATTAAATTGGTTACAAGTAGCTCCTTTACTCCTATTTCAGCATTTGAAATAGCTGATTTAGCCTGTGGTATCGCCACCTATACTGAACAAATTAATACTGGAGTATAGGCTATTGAATAGCCTAAGTATACACAGCCAGCAGAAGAGATTACACTCTCAGTGGGATGCAGGATAGTTAAGTAATAAAATGATCATTTTCCATTGTTCTCTCTATGTATTGAGCTTTGGTGTTCCAGCCAAATAAAAGATAAGGAAGCAAGTCTGTTTACACAAACTTAGAACATAATGAGATCTGATATTACCTTTAAGCTCAACCCATTGTAATAGGCTGTTGTTTCAAAGCACAAAATCAGCTACTTCAAATACACAAATAAGCATGAAAATTGAATTTCTCAAATATTTTATACTCTGCAGTTGGTATAACAAGTCATTTAAAATACATTAATGGAAAAACTATTTTACAGTGTACTGTCCCTTTAAGCATTTTTTTAATTCTCTGAACTTGAAATACACCCTGCTGACTTATCAAGGCTAACTCTGCTAGATACATGTCCCTAATTGGCTTTATTAGAAAACAACTGCAAAACAATACACTAACATTATGACTGTGGCTAGCCTTGTTGTCTAGATTGCAGTCTGGAAATAAGGAAAATGGTGTGTGGAGTCTGGCTTTTGAAAAATAATTGCAGTAAAAATTATGTTCATTTGTTTTAAAAACATTAAAACTTAGATATTATTCTACAGCAACACAACACTGATGTCTTGTAATTACAAGGTGTTTACTACCACTTTAAGTTTAGTTTTGACTTTAATGTCCCCTTAAAGTAAAACACCAGAGTTCTGAGAAGAGTGTTCTGTTGGAGGCTGTAATGTCTCTGTAATAACTGGAGACCTTTTTTTTTATTTTATTTTTTTTAAAATATACATTACTTACAGCAAATCTTTAAGAAAGTATATAAAACTCAAGAACTAGCGAGATATCTGAGAAACCAGCTTCATATTTTTAGGAGTCGGGCAAGGGTTATTGTATATCACATAAATTAGGCATTAGCCCTCACATGCTAAGCCTTGTTTCCCTATTCAAACTTAAAGGGACATTAAACATTAAGGGCTAGATTACAAGTGGCATACAAATGATTTTGCAATCCATTTAAATTGCACTGAAATTATAAGTCGAGCAATTGCGCTAGCGCAATCAAGATTTACGCAATAATCATTACCGCAATTTCAGAGCTGTGGTTAACTGTTTAGACAAAAATTAAAAATGTGTCACAAAACACATAAAAAATCCATTACTAAGTACATTTCCACTTATAATAACACTGTCTAATAAAAATTAATTTAAAAAAATATTGCAAACAAGCTCAAAAGGGCTTTAACCTGGAACTATACCCACACACACACATACATACATACACACACACACATACTTACATATACATATACCCACACACACATATATGTATATATATATATATATATATATATATATATATATATATATATAATCAATACAAATTTTTGCATAGAAAATTAGCACATCTAGGCAAGTTCCCCGCTTGCGTTTTCCCCAGTAAAACTCCACATACACTGTTTCCAATGCACAAGAGGATTCTGGGTAAGATATGCAAAATCTCTGTTTTTTGCTTCAAATACTGTTTTAACACAGCGATCCCTTAACAGGGCTATTGCAGCAACACAGAAACCACTCACTAGACAGCCTGATTTGTTCTTTTAGAACTCGTCAGTAGGAGATAGATTTCTGATTGCTGCTCAGGTAAAGCTAATTTCAGGGTTAAATCAAACTTCATTAAAATTATGGGGGAGATAAAAATCTGAGATTAAAATCCTCCATGTCTCAAAAGTTAATCAATACAAATGTTTGCATATATTACCCAGAATCCTCTTCTACATTGGAAACAGTGTATGTGTAGTTTTACTGGGGAAAACGCAAGCGGGGAACTTGCCTAGATGTGCTAATTTTCTATGCAAAGATTTGTATTGATTAACTTTTGAGACATGGAGGATCTTAATCGCAGATTTGTAAGTTCCCCATAATTTTAATGATTATATATATATATATATATACACACACACAGTAAGTATATATATATATATATATATATATATATATATATATATATATATATATATATATATACACAACACACGTATATATATATATATATATATATATATATATATATATATATATATATATACACACAGTATATACACACACACACATACAGTTGTAAGCAAAAGTTTAGGCACCCCTGACAATTTCCATGATTTTCATTTATAAATAATTGGGTGTTTGGATCAGCAATTTCATTTTGATTTATCAAATAACTGAATGACACAGTAATATTTCAGTAGTGAAATTAGGTTTATTGGATTAACAGAAAATGTGGAATATGCATCAAAACGAAATTAGATAGGTGCAAAAAACATAATTTATGCTTACCTGATAAATTTATTTCTCTTGTAGTGTAGTCAGTCCACGGGTCATCCATTACTTATTGAATATATCTCTTCCTAACAGGAAGCGGCAAGAGGATCACCCAGCAGAGCTGCTACATAGCTCCTCCCCTCACATGTCATATTCAGTCATTCGACCAAAGCAGACGAGAAAGGAGAAACCATAGGGTGCAGTGGTGACTGGAGTTTAATTAAAATTTAGGCCTGCCTTAAAGACAGGGCGGGCCGTGGACTGACTACACTACAAGAGAAATAAATTTATCAGGTAAGCATAAATTATGTTTTCTCTTGTTAAGTGTAGTCAGTCCACGGGTCATCCATTACTTATGGAATACCAATACCAAAGCTAAAGTACACTGATGAAGGGAGGGACAAGGCAGGAACATTAAACAGAATGAACCACTGCCTGAAGTACCTTTCTCCCAAAAATAGCCTCCGAAGAAGCAAAAGTGTCAAATTTGTAAAATTTTGAAAAGGTGTGAAGCGAAGACCAAGTCGCAGCCTTGCAAATCTGTTCAACAGAGGCCTCATTTTTAAAAGCCCAGGTGGAAGCCACAGCTCTAGTAGAATGAGCTGTAATCCTTTCAGGAGGCTGCTGTCCAGCAGACTCATAGGCTAAACGTATTATGCTACGAAGCCAAAAAGAGAGAGAGGTAGCCGAAGCCTTTTGACCTCTTCTCTGTCCAGAGTAAACGACAAACAGGGAAGAAGTTTGACGAAAATCTTTAGTTGCCTGCAAATAGAACTTCAGGGCACGGACTACGTCCAAATTATGCAAAAGTCGTTCCTTCTTTGAAGAAGGGTTAGGACACAGTGATGGAACAACAATCTCTTGATTGATATTCCTGTTAGTAACTACCTTAGGTAAGAACCCAGGTTTAGTACGCAGAACTACCTTGTCTGAATGAAAAATCAGATAAGGAGAATCACAATGTAAGGCAGATAACTCAGAGACTCTTTGAGCCGAGGAAATAGCCATCAAAAACAAAACCTTCCAGGATAACAGCTTGATATCAATGGAATGAAGGGGTTCAAATGGAACGCCTTGAAGAACATTAAGAACTAAGTTTAAGCTCCACGGCGGAGCAACAGTCTTAAACACAGGCTTAATCCTAGTTAAAGCCTGACAAAAAGCCTGAACGTCTGGAACTTCAGCCAGACGTTTGTGTAGAAGAATAGACAGAGCAGAAATCTGTCCCTTTAACGAACTAGCAGATAAGCCCTTTTCTAAACCCTCTTGTAGAAAGGACAATATCCTAGGAATCCTAACCTTACTCCATGAGTAACTCTTGGATTCGCACCAATATAAATATTTACGCCATATCTTATGGTAAATTTTTCTGGTAACAGGCTTCCTAGCCTGTATTAAGGTATCAATAACCGACTCCGAGAAGCCACGCTTTGATAGAATCAAGCGTTCAATCTCCATGCAGTCAGCCTCAGAGAAATTAGATTTGGATGTTTGAAAGGACCCTGAATTAGAAGGTCCTGTCTCAGAGGTAGAGACCACGGTGGACAGGACGACATGTCCACTAGGTCTGCATACCAGGTCCTGCGTGGCCACGCAGGCGCTATCAGAATCACCGAAGCTCTCTCCTGTTTGATCTTGGCAATCAAACGAGAAAGCATCGGGAATGGTGGAAACACATAAGCCATGTTGAAGACCCAAGGGGCTGTCAGAGCATCTATCAGCACCGCTCCCGGGTCCCTGGACCTGGATCCGTAACAAGGAAGCTTGGCGTTCTGGCGAGACGCCATGAGATCCAGATCTGGTTTGCCCCAACGAAGAATCAGTTGAGCAAAGACCTCCGGAGGAAGTTCCCACTCCCCCGGATGAAAAGTCTGGCGACTTAGAAAATCCGCCTCCCAGTTCTCTACGCCTGGGATGTAAATCGCTGACAGGTGGCAAGAGTGAGACTCTGCCCAGCGAATTATCTTTGAGACTTCCAACATCGCTAGGGAACTTCTGGTTCCCCCTTGATGGTTGATGTAGGCCACACAGTCGTGATGTTGTCCGACTGAAATCTGATGAACCTCAGAGTTGCTAACTGAGGCCAAGCTAGGAGAGCATTGAATATTGCTCCTAATTCCAGAATATTTATTGGGAGGAGTTTCTCCTCCTGAGTCCATAATCCCTGAGCTTTCAGGGAGTTCCAGACTGCGCCCCAGCCTAGAAGGCTGGCGTCTGTTGTTACAATCGTCCAATCTGGCCTGCGAAAGGTCATCCCCTTGGACAGATGTGGCCGAGAGAGCCACCATAGAAGAAAATCTCTGGTCTCTTGATCCAGACTTAGTAGGGGGGACAAATCTGAGTAATCCCCGTTCCACTGACTTAGCATGCACAATTGCAGCGGTCTGAGATGCAGGCGCGCAAATGGTACTATGTCCATTGCCGCTACCATTAAGCCGATTACTTCCATGCACTGAGCTACTGACGGGTGTGGAATGGAATGAAGGACACGACAAGCATTTAGAAGTTTTGATAACCTGGCCTCTGTCAGGTAAATTTTCATCTCTACAGAATCTATAAGAGTCCCTAGAAAGGGAACTCTTGTAAGTGGTAATAGAGAACTCTTTTCCACGTTCACCTTCCACCCATGCGATCTCAGAAATGCCAGAACTATCTCTGTATGAGACTTGGCAGTTTGAAAACTTGACGCTTGTATCAGAATGTCGTCTAGGTACGGAGTCACCGCTATGCCTTGCGGTCTTAGTACCGCCAGAAGTGAGCCCAGAACTTTTGTAAAGATTCTTGGAGCCGTAGCTAATCCGAAGGGAAGAGCTACAAACTGGTAATGCCTGTCTAGGAAAGCAAATCTTAGGTACCGATAATGATCCTTGTGAATCGGTATGTGAAGGTAGGCATCCTTTAAATCCACTGTGGTCATGTACTGACCCTCTTGGATCATGGGACGGATGGTTCGAATAGTTTCCATTTTGAATGATGGAACTCTTAGAAATTTGTTTAGGATTTTTAAGTCCAAGATTGGTCTGAAGGTTCCCTCTTTCTTGGGAACCACAAATAGATTTGAATAGAATCCCTGCCCGTGTTCCGTCCGCGGAACTGGGTGGATCACCCCCATTAGTAAAAGGTCTTGTACACAGCGTAGAAACGCCTCTTTCTTTATTTGGTTTGCTGATAACCTTGAAAGATGAAATCTCCCTCGTGGAGGAGAAGTTTTGAAGTCCAGGAGATATCCCTGAGATATGATCTCCAACGCCCAGGGATCCTGGACATCTCTTGCCCAAGCCTGGGCGAAGAGAGAAAGTCTGCCCCCCACTAGATCCGTTTCCGGATAGGGGGCCCTCTCTTCATGCTGTCTTGGGGGCAGCAGCAGGTTTCTTGGCCTGCTTGCCCTTGTTCCAGGACTGGTTAACTTTCCAGCCCTGCCTGTAACGAGCAACAGCTCCTTCCTGTTTTGGAGCGGAGGAAGTTGATGCTGCTCCAGCCTTGAAGTTACGAAAGGCACGAAAATTAGACTGTTTGGCCTTTGATTTGGCCCTGTCCTGAGGTAGAGCATGGCCCTTACCTCCCGTAATGTCAGCTATAATTTCTTTCAAGCCGGGCCCGAATAAGGTCTGCCCTTTGAAAGGAATATTAAGCAATTTAGATTTAGAAGTCACGTCAGCTGACCAGGATTTAAGCCATAGCGCTCTGCGCGCTTGGATGGCGAATCCGGAGTTCTTAGCCGTAAGTTTGGTTAAATGTACGACGGCATCAGAAACAAATGCGTTAGCTAGCTTAAGTGCTTTAAGCTTGTTCATAATTTCATCCAATGGAGCTGTGCGAATGGCCTCTTCCAGAGACTCAAACCAGAATGCCGCCGCAGCAGTGACAGGCGCAATGCATGCAAGGGGCTGTAAGATAAAACCTTGTTGAACAAACATTTTCTTAAGGTAACCCTCTAATTTCTTATCCATTGGATCTGAAAAGGCACAACTATCCTCCACCGGGATAGTGGTACGCTTAGCTAAAGTAGAAACTGCTCCCTCCACCTTAGGGACCGTCTGCCATAAGTCTCGTGTGGTGGCGTCTATAGGAAACATTTTCCTAAATATGGGAGGAGGGGAAAAGGGCACACCAGGTCTATCCCACTCCTTGCTAATAATCTCTGTAAGCCTTTTAGGTATAGGAAACACGTCAGAACACACCGGTACCGCATAGTATCTATCCAACCTACATAATTTTTCTGGAATTGCAACCATGTTACAATCATTCAGAGCCGCTAATACCTCCCCTAGCAATATGCAGAGGTTCTCAAGCTTAAATTTAAAATTAGAAATCTCTGAATCCAGTCTCCCTGGATCAGATCCGTCACCCACAGAATGAAGCTCTCCGTCTTCACGTTCTGCAAACTGTGACGCAGTATCTGACATGGCTCTCACCTCATCCGCGCGCTCTGTCCTTAACCCAGAGCTATCGCGCTTGCCTCTTAATTCTGGCAATTTAGATAATACTTCTGTTATAACAGTAGCCATGTCTTGCAAAGTGATTTGTAAGGGCCTCCCTGATGTACTTGGCGCCACAAAATCACGCACCTCCTGAGCGGGAGGCGAAGGTACTGACACGTGAGGAGAGTTAGTCGGCATAACTTCCCCCTCGTTGTCTGGTGATAATTTCTTTACATGTAAAGATTGACTTTTATTTAAAGTAGCATCAATGCAATTAGTACATAAATTTCTATTGGGCTCCACATTGGCCTTTAAACATAGTGAACAAAGAGATTCATCTGTGTCAGACATGTTTAAACAGACTAGCAATGAGACTAGCAAGCTTGGAAATACTTTTCTAAATAAATTTACAAGCAATATAAAAAACGCTACTGTGCCTTTAAGAAGCACAAAAAGCTGTCACAGTTGAAATAACAATGAACCAAAATAGTTATAGCAACCAATTTTTCACAGTAAATGTATTAAGTTAGCAAAGGATTGCACCCACCAGCAAATGGATGATTAACCCCTTAATACCCAAAAACGGATTAACAATTTAATAATTAACGTTTTTCTCACAGTCAAAACACACTGTCACAGGTCTCTGTGACTGATTACCTCCCTCAAAATGAATTTTGAAGACCCCTGAGCTCTCTAGAGACGATCTGGACCATGGAGGATGAAGTAGACAGATTGTGACTGAATTTTTACTGCGCAAAAAAGCGCTAAAATAGGCCCCTCCCACTCATATTACAACAGTGGGGAAGCTCAGAAAACTGTTTCTATGCAGAAAACAAAGATGGCCATGTGGTAAAAATCATGCCCCAATAAGTTTTATCACCAAGTACCTCACAAAAAACGATTAACATGCCAGTAAACGTTTTAAACATACATTTGAAAAGTTATGAATTGTTATTAATAAGCCTGCTACCAGTCGCTTTTACTGCAGTTAAGGCTCATACATTATTTCAGTATTAACAGTATTTTCAGAGTCAATTCCATTCCTTAGAAAAATACATTCAGTGTACACACACTCATCAGCCTAATACCAGTCGCTATCACTGCATTTAAGGCTGAACTTACTTTACATTGGTATCAGCAGTATTTTCTCAGTCAATTCCATTCCTCAGAAAAATAATTACTGCACATACCTCATTTGCAGGGGGCCCTGCATGCTATTCCCCTTCTCTGAAGTTACCTCACTCCTCAGATGAGAACAGCCAGTGGATCTTAGTTACGTCTGCTAAGATCATAGAAAACGCAGGCAGATTCTTCTTCTAATGCTGCCTGAGAATAAACAGCACACTCCGGTGCCATTTAAAATAACAAACTTTTGATTGTAGAAATAAACTAAGTTAAAAAACACCACAGACCTCTCACAGCGACCTATCTAGTTAGGCTGCAAGAGAATGACTGAATATGACATGTGAGGGGAGGAGCTATGTAGCAGCTCTGCTGGGTGATCCTCTTGCAGCTTCCTGTTAGGAAGAGATATATTCAATAAGTAATGGATGACCCGTGGACTGACTACACTTAACAAGAGAAATTTGGGCACCCTTGTCATTTTGTTGATTTGAATACCTGTAACTACCTAGCACTGATTAATTGGAACACACAATTGGTTTGGTGAGCCCATTAAGCCTTGAACTTTATAGACAGATGCATCCAATCATGAGAAAAGGTATTTAAGGTGGCCAATTGCAAGTTGTTGTTCTCTTTGACTCTCCTCTGAAGAGTGGCAGCATGGGGGCCTCAAAACAACTCTTAAATTACCTGAAAACAAAGATTGTTCAACATTATGGTTTAGGGGAAGGCTACAAAAAGCTATTGCAGAGATTTAAGCTGTCAGTGTCCACTGTGAGGAACATAGTGAGGAAATGGAAGACCACAGGCACAGTTCTTGTTAAGGCCAGAAGTAAAATATCAGAGAGGCAAAAGGCAAAGGATGGTGAGAACGGTCAAAAACAGCCCACAGACCACCTCAAAAGACCTACAACATCGTCTTGCTGCAGATGGTGTCACTGTGCATCGAACAACAATTCCCAATTATGGGAGAGTGATGGGGAAGAAGCCTTTTCTGCACACTCGCCACAGAGTCGCTTGAGGTATGCAAACGCACATTTGGACAAGCCAGCTTCATTTTGGAAGAAGGTGCTGTGGACAAGGGCCGTTATGCATGGCGGCAAAAGAACACAGTGTTCCAAGACAAACACTTGCTAGCCACAGTAAAATTTGGTGGATGTTCCATCATGCTGTAGGGCTGTGTGGCCAGTGCCAGTACTGGAAATCTTGTTAAAGTTGAGGGTCGCATGGATTCCACTCAATATCAGCAGATACTTGAGAATAATGTTGAGGAATCAGTCACAAAGTTGAAGTTAGGCCGGAGCTGGATATTTCAACAAGACAACGACCCAAAACACTGCTAAAAATCTACTCTGGCATTTATGCAGAGGAACAAGTACAATGTTCTGGAATGGCCATCCCAGTCCCCAGACCTGAATATCATTGAAAATCTGTGGGGTGATTTGAAGCGGGCTGTCCATGCTCGGCATTTATCAAATCTAAGTGAACTGGAGATGTTTTGCAAGGAGGAATGGTCAAAAATACCTTCATCCAGAATCCAGACACTCATGACAGGCTATAGGAAGCATCTAGAGGCTGTTATTTCTGCTAAAGGAGGCCCTACTAAATATTGATGCAATATTTCTGTTTGGGTGCCCAAATTTATGCACCAGTCTAATTTCATTTTGATGCATATTGCACATTTTCTGTTAATCCAATAAACCTCATTTCACTACTGAAATATTACTGTGTCCTTCAGTTATAGATCAAAATGAAATTGCTGATCCAAACACCCAATTATTTATAAATGAAAATCATGGAAATTGTCAGGGGTGCCTAAACTTTTGCATACGACTGTATTTATATATATATCTACACATACATACATACATACATACACACACACATACATATACATACATACATACACACAAACACACTCACCGGCCACTTTATTAGGTACACCTTTCTAATACCAGGTTGGACCCCTTTTTGCCTTCAGAACTGCCTTTATTCTTCGTGGGGCTAATACTTTGATATATTGTTTGCGTTGTGGGCTTTGGCGGTTTGGGGTTAATACTTTAATAAGTAGTTTGTGTTGTGGGCTTTGGAGGTTTAGGGGGTTAATACTTTAATAGGTAGTTTGCGTTGTGGATTAATGGCGGATTAGGGGTTAATAGTTTTCTTAGGTAGTTTGCGATATTGAGGTTTAGGGGTTAATACACTTTATTAGTTATTGCAGTGGGGAATTGCGGTTGACAGGTAGATAGATATTGTGCATGCGTTAGGTGTTAGTTTATTTTTGCAGGCAGTTTCAGAAGTTACGGTGCTCCCATACTCAGCGCAAGGCTTGCTGCGGCTGCCTTTGTGTAGCGAGGTGAAAATGGAGTAAGATTAAAGTCCTTGCTCTGAATACTGGATACCGATTTGCGACAAAGTCCCATGTTAGCTTATGGGAGTAAAAATTGTGGGCGACGGGTGAAATATACGTGCCGCATTTATATGCGGCGCTGTATATTGGATACCAAAACCTCATAAAAACCGGCGTCGCCTGCAAAAGCATATGTAATGGGGCCCATTGAATGCAGTGAAAGCTAGATTGTAATAGGGAGGCACCCATGACTGGAGGGAGGCATGGAAGAACCTCAATACTATACTTATAAAATGTATTTAGTGTTTAATGCCTCTTTAACTACAGTGAAACAACATCATTCTAGATCTTCAGCATACTTGTCATGTGCATAGAGATTTCAGGGTGTATGCTGTTCCCAAAGGAAGGCTACTAAAATGGTACATGGTCTAAGAAAAAAACTTATATGTAATATAAGAGAAGGGAAAAAGGTTATATGATAGAAATCATCAAGGGTATTTAAGGGGCTTATTTAGGGGGTTTGATAAAAAGAGTAACATCACAACACAGGGCAATGATCTCAAGCTGGAGGGAAGTGTGTTCAGGAGAAATTTGCAGAGGCGCTTATTTACAGAAAAGGTGGTTGATTCGGGGAATACACTTCTAGTGGAAGCAGTAAAGATAAAATCTGTCAGGGATCTATATAGGGCTATCCTAAGAATAAATTGCACTTACAAAAGGTAATATGTGGAGACTCTCTCGTTCTTATCTGCCATCAAAATCTATGTTTCTGTGTTACCATGGAAACCTGCCACCAACTTCTTGCACAATGTCATATGAGTCATTTGCACCTATGCTGCCATAGTAACCAGAAGTGTCGTAACTAAAAGGAAACCAACATTTTTTTTAAGTAAAACAGTATGTGTGTATATAGAAATGTGATAAATTATCACCAAATGATGAATATATATATATATATATTTATTTCTATTATTTTATTAATTAATTAATTTATTTATTTATTTTAAATCCATCTTTCAACATGTAAAAAAAAATGCAGGCATGCTTCCAGCCAACCAGAAGCCCATACCTGAGTACTGTATGTTGCCTTCCAAGTTTTCCATTAGAGGAACGTCAAGGTACAGATGCATTTTTATTTTTAAAACATTACTTTCAAGAGGGTCTTAAACTACAAAAGTCTTTCTACTTAAAAATGCTTGTGCTACCAAAAAAATTCCAGTTGCCCAATTAAGAAAAGGTCCCTTTAATAAAAACCTATGAACCAAACTAATAAAAAGCCTAAAAATAAGTCAGTGCAGCTGTCAGGCCAACTTTAAGTGTCACAACATTCTGCTAAGTGTGTCATACTGAATTAAAGTTGAGGGCAAAAAATATATATATAAAATTCTGAATGGTTTATTTCAGTATAAAATCTAAATAGTTAAGGTTTTTACAGGCACACATCAAACAATACAACATATACAATTCTCAGTTCATGATATACAGGCAGTCCCCAGGTTACGAACAAGATAGGTTCTGTGGTTTTGTTCTTAAAGTGAATGTAAATTTTACTTATTAATATTAAACCTACTTGCTCACAATGTTATAAATAGTCAAACCCCATTAATATAATTATAATAAAGATAGTTTTATTTAATTTATAACTTATCTCCGTTGTAAGCACTCAACTCCTCCCAACCGTCTTCTTCCTGGATTACAGCCCTATATCCGATGCCTCATTTCAATATTTTACGCCCACTCCGTGACGTTTGTTTGAAGCTCGTTCGCGACCAGGGCCTACATTTGCGCATGCGTTTAAAAAATTCAGTATTATATAGATCGGTCATATTCTATTAAAACTGATAACAGATCCATATAATTTTGTATCTGGATAATTGGAATGTGAGACAGGTCTATATTATACGGTATCAGGATTAGTATAATGTGAGCGATCTCTGTAATATGGTATCATGATTAATATAATGTGACTGATCTATTTAATATGATATCAATAATAATAGAAATTGACAGATCGATTTAATATGGACAGATCTTTGTAACACGGTATCAGGATAAGTATAATGTGAGCGATCGATGTAATATGGTATCAGGATTAATAGAATGGGACACATCTATGTAATATGGTCTGATGTCAGAGGGAGAGATCTATATGATACGACAATTAGTTGCAATTGCTCTCCAGGTCTTAGAATAAATGAGATTATATTGTTATTGCGCATGCGAGAATCGAGGACGAGCATTGAGTATGCAACGTCATCGAGTAGTTCACACATGCGCAGTTAAAGAAAGTGACGTGGTGAACAACCAGCCTGACGTCCTGGGGACGAAAAAAAGATTAAGACAGCGAAGTGTCAATCAGATAAGAAAAGTGGGACCAAAAATGCAGGCGGAGGAATCGGCGAAAACAATAGCAAGTAAAAGTAGATATTATGACTTTTATTTACATCTTGAAAAAATATGATGAATGAAACTAACGTTTATTTGGGCAATTAAACACTTTGATGCAGAGCTATTTGGTTGACTTTACATGCACTTTAAGTTGAATTTGTATGTAAGTTGGAACAGGCACTTTTTTTTAGGTGAAACTCTAGTCAGAATTTTTTTTAGTTTTGGATAGTATAGGGAAAAGTTTGTTTTGCTATCTGTGCCCCTGAAAATTTCACATCACTTTCTGTCCTTGTGACTATTGGATTTTGAGTATTTTGGGTTATCCTGGACAGAAGGATTGGCGATAAAGCTCTATTTTCTCAGTTTGTAAGTACGAGTTGTACTTAAGTCGGATGTCTGTAACCCGGGGACTGCCTGTATTGATTTGTATATCACTGTATTACATAAACATAATCCCTGACAGGTCAGGCTAATGGAAAAAATCATGGCTGTGAATTAAAATATAATAAAAGTGTTCAAAATCAAAACAAACAAAAACGTATATAGGAGGCGCCCTTGATATAAAAAGGTACTATATAACTACGGAGTTATAATTCCAGTAGACAGATAGTAGGTGTACTTTAACTATAAGCACTAGAACAAATATATGTATCTTACAGACTGTATCATGTAGTTGTAATATCACTTTAAAAGTTTAAATGCAAGTTAAGGGCAAGTAATGTCTGTATATCATATAGTAGTATTATCACTTTAAATACAAAAAGAATCTACTACACAGTTAACACAGGTGAACTTAAGTAATTCAAACAATTATAACTATGAACATCAGATATTGTGATGGTATAATACCATCTGTATGAAAATGGCAATAATGATATTAGTGTCCCATATGTAATGTGATAAATTATCACCAAATGATGAATGATTATTTCAGGTGAAGGCAGCTGTCTGTATGAGGATCAAGGCCACGATCCAGGATCAATGATCTGTAGAAAGCAAAAAGGGACAGAAGCGCCACATGGTCCAATATTGTTTGAAACAATGATACATTTTTTTGGTGTGTGACAGATACACTCACATTTGATAATGCACCCCTGTTGGTGCAAAATGGGGCAAGCTGGGATCTATTCAGTCACCCAGCAGACTGACCTCCGGTAAGTATTCAGTTATCTGTAAGTGATATAAACAGAGAAACAAAGTGCCAATATGGCCTAGTATTGTATGAACCAGAGAGGTGTAGTGTTAATAAAATATTACACTCGCATTTGGTGATACACCTCCCTTAGTGCAATAGAGGCAAACTGGGCTCAAACAGTCACCCAGTAGACTGAACCTAGGCCAGCAGGAGTCCCCAGTAGTCCAATCAGATAGTGGTGGTTAGATGAAAGGAGTATGGCAGCAAGTAGTAAGTGTATAACAAACTTACTTTATTTAAAAAGTATTAAAATGCTAGCTTTCTACAAAATCAAAACAGATTGAGAAGCACTGCCTTAAAATATGTGACATACATATTAAAAAGCACATGTCCATATTGCCCAATATTTCCTGGCTAGTATATGGAAAGAAGATGGTGGAGATTCTATGATTCAGGGGCTTACTTAGGGCAAACCAAGGACAAGGGTCAGACCATGAATTGTGCAGAAATAAGGCATTCCATGGGCTGTGGTTAGTTTTAAGTGATAAGCAGTTTCACTCCCAAATCATGTTTCCTGTAAAATTGAAACTCAGAGCCTTCATCTCTGTAAGTCATCTTACTGTACATTCTTAATGTAAGGATATATATAAGAATCTCTAATGTAAAAAAAAAATAATAAAAAAATGTAAGCATGGTCATATTTCCATGTACTGTATATATAACCACGGGCTGCTGTGAAAACATGGTGAGGACAAAATGAAGAAAAAAGAATTATCACTGTAAAAAAATTCTACTCTAAACCCAAACCCCTCTATCCTTCTCAGATCCCGTAACTTTCTAACATCCTGACTTAGCACCACTAATGCCCCCAGGCGCTGATCTGACAGTGTATTTAGCTTTTGATTGGTAAGTACACTCTTGTGTAGTAGCTTGCCTAGAAAGCTAGTGTATGGTGTTCATATTGTTGGGTGCTCACCAGAGACATGAACATGGTACAGATCTTGGCATTTAAAAATAAATAAAGCAGCTTTTCTTTTTTTACTGCTTATTCAATACTGTGTAACAGTACCCAAGAATACTATTAACCATTATTTCCTTTTAAATGTATTCTCTCTATACCCTGTATTTACCATATAGTTCTATACGTCTTACTACCCCCTGCTGTCCTCGGCTCTTCCTGGCTTTGTGGCTTTTGCGAAGTTTGGTAACGTCCATAGCGTAAACGCAATGTCATGGTAACATGATCACAGGAGATACAACTTGTGAAACAAGGAAACAACTCCTACCTGATACACAGTTTTGTTTTATTTGGGTTTTTTTTATTAGGGGGGGAATTCCACTTTTTCAGGTGCACAGAATATTTATATGCAACAACAACCAAAAACTCAGTGTTTTTAAATAGTACATGAAAAGTTTTAAAAATACATTTTCTCTATTTATTGATGTGAGAAAAGAATCACTACAGAGAGAAATCCCTTTAAATACTATTCCAATATATGGAGCTGATTCATTAATATGGGGTTAAAAGGACATTGCATTTCTTTACTAATAAAATGCTCTGTTTATTAACCATGTGTTTAAACACTGCTTTTTAAATAAAGATAGCAAGATAATGAAGAACAAATAATAGGAGTAAATTAGAAAGTTATTTAAAATTGCATGCTCTATCTGAATCATTAAAGAAAAAAATTAGTTTAGTGTCCCTTTAAACACTGCTTGCTGTTGTATAAAAAATGTACTTTGTCCCACGCTCCCTAGAGAAAAGCAAAACACACACCTAGAATAGACAATTTGAAACCCTAGGTTACAAATTTTGCTTTTTGGCCTCTCTAGGGAGCATTAGACAAAGCACAAATTTGACATAGAAGAGTTGTTTAGCTATGTGTTTAACTCCTCTGCAGGTGTTACTACACTAGAATGTTCTTTAAAATTATATACATATTAGTAAATAGCATCAACTGCACAGCACAGTAGTTTTCACTCACTTTAGTGAATATAGTAGTCGCAAAATGTTGTGAGTATCAAGTCGAGATACATTTAGTTTCTTTGAGGAGTCCCTAAGGTATATCACAATTTCCATGAAAGGGTAAAATATATCAAATCTAAAATATCATATAATATTTAATCTTTTTAGTATTAATATTTTAAACCTCCAATACACTTGTGATAATAGGCATTTAGATTATTGCATTTTATATGCATACAATGTTTAAAGCGTGAAGCTTTTGTTAAAAACACAATGATCTGTTTTATTAAAATATAAACCAAGCTATGTAATACATTTAAAAGAGATATAAAACCAAAAATGTTCTTTTGTGCAGAGCATACAATTAAAAAAAAAAAAAGAGTTTTCAATTTACTTCTATTATCAAATTTGCTTTGTTTCCATGGTATTCTTTGTTGAAGAGATACCTAGGTAGGTGTTTGGAGCACTGCATGGTGTTAAATAGTGCTGCCCTCTAGTGCTCTTACAAATAATTAACATTCTTGCAACACTGCTGCCATATAGTGTTTTAGACATGGGCAGGCTCCTGAGCTTATGTCCCTGCTTTTCAACAAAAGATACCAAGAGTACAAAGAACATTTTATAATTAGAAATAAATTAGAACTTTGTTTAAAATTGCATGCTCTGTCTGTTTCACAAAACATTTTGGGGGTTTCATATCCCTTTAACATTGACAAAACAGCCAAAAAACATTACTCAAACAGTTACATTTGCGCTTTCAACAACCCCAAGGTGTAAAATTGGAAAAGTAATGTTCTTGGACAGATTAGGGTTCGAAAGCCCTCTGAAAAACCCATTTGATGCACTTTACATGAAATATAATAGATTGGATTGCAGCCTTATATGTTCAACCTTAGCGGGGAAAAAAGTTAAATATAAAAGGGAAACTCACGCACCACCAATCACACTCTCAAGCCAGCCCTGAACAAGGCATGGCCAGTGATTGGAGCACCAATGCACAGTACCTCCTGTGAGAAAGCAAAATTATAGGTTTAACCCCTTTGGGAGCACTCCCATCAACTAAGTTAGTCACAAACCCCGTGTTTCAAAGAGAGGTAATAAAATCAGTGACAGTTAACACCTTGTAATTACAAGACATTTCTGTTGTTCTGCTACAGAATGACATATGACCAAGCTTTAACTATTTTAAAACAAATTAACATCCTTTTCTCTGCAATTATTTTTCAACAGCCAAATTCCAACCACCATTTGCCTTATGTGGAGGAGCCAATCTGGGCTTTAGTCTGCAGACAACACTAGCCACTGTCATAATGTTAATATAAAGTACATTGGTTTGCAGTTATGTGATAAAGCAAATTGGTGGAAAATATGTAGTAGGGTTAGCCTCGGGAAACCAGCAGGATACATTTCAAGATCTGAGAATTAGAAATTGCTACATTTTCAGAGCTAAATTATATAAAAGGGGGGACAAAATAAACTATGACAGTATGCTGTAAAGTTGTTTATTTACACATACTGTAACCATTTCATATCAAAATATCAAGGTATTTATGGTTCCTTTAAATGTGTCAACTTCTAGGTGCACGTTACATTAAAAAGCTTGGAACGAAAAGGGTTACCAGTTTAGGTCCAGGTTTTTGTTTTTCATAAACTATTATCCAAACTTTAAAAAAAAAAAAAAAATCAACTGTCGGTCTGAATTTAAAGTAGACACACAAAGGATGAGCATTAAAAGGGATAGTAAACACCAAAAATGTTATTGTTTAAAACGATAATCCCTTTATTTACCATTCCCCACTTTTGCATAACCAACACTGTTATAGAAATATGCCTTTTACCTCTGTAATTACCTTGTATCTAAGCTTCTGTAGACTGTCTCCTTATCTCAAATCTTTTGACAGACTGGCATTTCAGGCAATTAGTGCTGACTCTTAAATAACTTCACGTGCGTGAGCACAGTGTTATCCATATGAAACACATGAACTAACACCCCCTAGCTGTGAAAAACTGTCAAATTCATTTAGATACGAGGCGGCCTTCAAGGGCTTAGAAATTAGCATATGAGCCTACCTAGGTTTAGCTTTCAACTAAGAATAACAACAAAGTAAATTTGATGATAAAAGTAAATTAGAAAGTTGTTTAAAAATTACATGCCCTATCTGAATCATGAAAGCTAAATTTGGACTAGACTGTCCCTTTAAGAGTAGTATTCACTTCCTGGTACAACTGTGAGAATTATTTTATAAGAACACAAATATATATGGTCATTTATTAGACTTAAAGGGACACTGAACCCAATGTATTTTTCTTTTGTGATTCAGATAGAGCATGCAATTGTAAGCAACTTTCTAATTTACTCCTATTATCAATTTTTCTTCATTCTCTTGCTATCTTTATTTGAAAAAGAATGCATCTACGTTTTTTGGTTCAGGCTCTGGACAGCACTTTGCTATTGTTGGAAGAATTGATCCACCAATCAACAAGAACAACCCAGGTTGTTCACCAAAAATGGGCCGGAATCTAAACTTACATTCTTGTATTTCAAATAAAGATACCAAGAGAATGAAGAAAATTTGATAATAGGAGTAAATTAGAAAGTTGCTTAAAATTTCATGCTCTTTCTGAATCACAAAAGGAAAACATTTGGGTTCAGTGTCCCTTTAAGGAAAAATGTTCTTGTCAGAGAAAGAGGAACACTAGAAAAAAAGGCATATTTTTAATGTAATCTGACATTTTCAAAAGCACTACTTTACTGAAAGTGTAAGAGACAAGTGGTAGAGACAAACAAGCACAGTTAAAAGGACAATAAACATTACTTTTTTCTGTAATCCTTTTAAAGGGACATGAAACCCATTTTTTTCTGTCAGGATTTAGACAGAGAATACAACTTTAAACAACTTTCTAGTTTGCTTAATTTGCTTGATATCCTTTGTTGAAGGAGAAGCAATGCACGACCGGGAGCTAGCCGAACACATCAGGTGACAAGAGGCACATATATGCGATCGCCAATCAGCAGCTAACTCCCAGTAGTGCATTGCTGTTCCTTGGTCTAACTAGGTATGCTTTTTAATAAAGAATACCAAGAGAATGAAACTAATTAAACAATAGAAGATAATTGGAAAGTTGATTAAAATTGCATGCTCTGTCTGAATCATAAAAGTTAAAATATGACTTTATTGTCCCTTTACTGCATTGCCAGATTACATAGCCTAATGTTCCATGTTTAACGAAGGTTTCCCAAAGTATATTTTAGCACCCCTTTGTTTGCATGGTGACAAGCTGTGCCCCCAGCCTTTATTTTTTTGCGGGGTGACATTCACTCACATTTAAAGGGATTTAAATACCTTATAATGTAAAAAAAAAATTGCAGTCTTCCAATAGATTAACATAACACATTGTTTGCTGCAAGTTTTTTTAAAGGTCAACCTTCATCCACCACTTTCCTTATTTAAAGGAGCCAATCTGGACTTGAGTATGGAGACGACAGAGCTTGCCATTGTGCCAATAAAATCTCCATTGTTTGGGCCCAACAGAAAAGATAAGATAACAAAATGCAAATTAAAGAGATATGTGGCAAGCCATGCGGTCTTGCCGTTTTCCGGACTGAAAAATGTACAATTTTCAGACAAATTACAGAAAAAGAGGGCAAATTATTAAAATATATCGTAAAGTTGTTTTACTATGCATAATTCAATATTTTATACTATAATCTCAGAGTGTTTATTGTCTGGAATACTAGAGAGAAAAAAAAACTGCAATTTAATTTTAACCAAGTATCTTTGAACAGTTAGTTTTTGTTTAAGCAATCAGCTTTGAAGATGAGGTGTTTAGCCCTTCTCATTAAGAGACGTTACTTTCCCGTTATGCTGGCCAATGCTAGAACATTAAACAAAGCCATTTCATTTTTAAACGTACAAAACAAAAAAACTAAATATACCGGCAACATAATGCACTATATAAATATTTATATTAAAATGTCTAATTCTTTTCACCACTGAAATAGTGCTAGTATCAATATGTGTAATTTACGGTTTACGTTACACAGTAACAAAAGAACAGGAATAAAGCATATGTTCTTATGCTTTATTACGTTCCTAAGACACAAAAGCGTATCACTGGTAGCTTTCTTTGTCTGTCTGCTTCCCCCTCTTCCTGCCACCCACAGAAGTTGTAAAAGGACAAAAATCTGTGACTTCGCACAATTAGGTTACAGAGTCAGTGAGCG
Organism: Bombina bombina; assembly: GCF_027579735.1. Classification (NCBI taxonomy): domain Eukaryota; kingdom Metazoa; phylum Chordata; class Amphibia; order Anura; family Bombinatoridae; genus Bombina; species Bombina bombina. The sequence continues at coordinate 720,545,833 of NC_069499.1, read as the reverse complement.
TGACTATGAATCAGTCTCCGATGAGGAATTTCTTCTATTCTTTTCCTTAGTGCAAGATAGGCTTGCTCTACAGTCAGAGGCGTTCCTTTCCAGTCAGTTCAGTGGCACAGTTATAATGAGCATCTTCAAGCTGCAAATGTGTGTGCAGAAAATATGATTTATTTAGAGAACTTAAAAAAAACTATTTACATTATCACACCTGTTAAGCCAAGTTGGGACCATAAAACTGGAAAGCAGTGTCCTTAGTTAAAGGGATAGTCTAGTGAAAATTAAACTTTCATGATTCAGATAGAGCATGCAATTTTAAGCAACTTTCTAATTTACTCCTTTTTTAAAAGAATGTAAGCTTAGGAGCCGGCCCATTTTTGGTTCAGTACCTGAGTAGCACTTGCTGATTGGTGTCTAAATGTAGCCACCAATCAGCAAGCGCTACCCAAGTTCTGAACTAAAAATGGGCCGACTCCTAAGCTTACAATCTTGCTTTTTCAAATAAAGATACCAGAACGAAAAAAATAGGAGTAAATTAGAAAGTTGCTTAAAATTGCATGCTCTTTCCGATTAAAGTAAATGTCAATTTTGATGCTAAAGTGCCCGGTTTTAAAAAATTCGATTAAAAACAGGGGCACTTTAATTCATCAAAATTTACATTTCACTCGGGTTGTGAAAAAAAAAAACCTTTTAAACTTGACAGCCGCTCCAGTTTCCTCCACCTGTCGCAAAGCCTCTTCCTGGGTCTAAAATGAGGAATCCGGCTTCCTCCAATCACGGCGTTGAATCAGACACTGATTCTCCCGGGGGGGAAGCCGTGATTGGAGGAAGCCGGACTCCTCATTTTAGACCCAGGAAGAGGCTTTGCGACATCATTTCTGATGTCAGAAATGGGTTGCAATCCATCATTTCTGACGTCAGACCGGAGGAAGCTGGAGCTGCTGTCAAGATTAAAAGGTATGTTTTTTTTCAAAACAGGAGTTAAATGTAAATTTTGTGCCCCTGTTTTTAATCAAATTTTTAAAAAACGGGCACTTTAGCATCAAAATTGACATTCACTTTAATGAAAGTTTAATTTTGACTAGACTTTCCCTTTAAAGAGACATTATCTGTATGCTAAAACACTTAAAGGGATAGTAAACACCAAAAATGGTATTGTTTAAAAAGATAGATAATCCCTTTATTTACCATTCCCCACTTTTGCATAAACAACACTGTTATAGAAATATACTTTTTACCTCTGTATTTACCTTGTATCTAAGCTTCTGCTCACTGCCTCCTGATCTTTTGACAGACTTCCATTTCAGGCAATTATTGCTGACTCTTAAATAACTTCATGTGCATGAGCACAGTGTTATCTATATGAAACACATGAACTAATGCCCTCTAGCTGTGAAAAACTGTCAAATGCAGAGGCGGCCTTCAAGATCTTAGAAATTAGCATATGAGCCTACCTAAGTTTAGCTTTCAATTAAGAATAACAGGAGAACAAAGCAAATTTGATGATAAAAGTAAATTACAAAATTGTTTAAAATTACATGCCCTATATGATTAATGAAAGTTTAATTTGGACTTTACTATCCCTTTAAAAGTGATGTAGCATATCTGTTAAAAGCTGACTAGAAGCAAAAGGAATAGATTTAAAGAATACAAATATAATTGTCTTCGACGTAAATAACAATGGTATTTTTAAAGCACCCCATAGAAATATATTGGGAAAGAGAGTTGGAGCTATCCAACCTAAAAATGTTAGCGCGCCTGCGGCTTTTGTTCGCTCACTAACATTTTACTTTCAACTTATAATACGAGTGCTATTGATTTAACTTGAGCGTTGTTAGCGCTCAATAGCGCTAATATTTTTGTGCGCCACTTGTAATCTGGCCCTAGATTTTTAAACCTTGCAAAAGGGGTAAATACATAAGCAAGGTCATGCTTGCAAATTTAAAATGTCACAACTGTCACTTCTGAACAGCTTTCAAGCCATGTTTAGAACTGTACCTATGTGTTTAACTCCTCTACATGCTCTAACAAACTGAAATGTCTTTATATTTTGTATTCATATGAAACTAACAAAGTACAAGTGATGTAAAAAGCCATTCAAGCAGAGCATACTTTTCTTCTTCCTTATCTCTGGTTTAAACATTGATTGTGTGACCATTCTAGCAGAAACACTATTTTATTCCTCATTTATGTAAACAAAGATAAAGGATTCCTGTAACAATTGTCTGCTTTCCTGTCATCTTCTTGCTTCAAGCAGTCCAAATGATCATATTCTCTAATAAACGATTTCCTTCATCTTTACAACACCATGCCCAGCTATAACCAGTTTATTTAATCTAACTCGAAAAGGGCATTCTTCAGGCTAACCAGCCTCTCACCTCCCAAATCTGCTAAAATGGGAAAGTGGGTTTCACATTCAGTTTGGCCATTAACACCTGTGGTTGGTAACTAATTTTCCTTAGCTTGGCTGCAAATACTTGATTTCAGATGAGGCTATGGAGGCGTGGCTCTGTATATTTGGAATGACCTAGAATACCTATGGCCTCCTAAAGGAAAAAAATGGTGAATATCTCTAACATTAAAATTTTATAAAAACCTCAATAAGCATTTGGGTTACACAAAATTCTGTTAGATGTACTCAGTTTTTATAAAAGGCATAATGAGTGAAAAATGCAAGAAAACTAAAAATGTTCTTTTCATATATTGAGGCAGTGAAGCTATAGTTTAAGTTCATATACAAATGTGAAAATATATTTTTTTACCTTTTCAAGGGACACATTTAGAGGAAACTTTGCAGTTCTGATCATCACACAGATCACTACAAATGTTGCCGATCTTAAAGGGCCAGTAAACCCAAAAAATAATGTTATATAATTCTGCACATAGTGCAGAATTATATAACATCAGCATATGTTATATAATATATTATTATATAACATCAGCATATCGCCAGCTTTCTACCTGAAAGGATTTCAGAGAAATTTTCCTACGAAAATTACTTTTACAGTACGCCGCTCCTGGCTCTACTAAGCGAGTCTGCTTGTTTTTCTTGCTCTGCTCTGGTAGCAGGAGCGAGCTACATTGAGTTTAATGGCGCGATCGGGCCCGCTGTGAATAGACAGCGTGCCCAATGCGCTTAGGGAAAACAAACAGACCCACTCAGTAGTGCCAGGGGCGGCGTACTGTAAAAGTCATATTTGTAGGAACATTTCTCTGAAATCCTTTCAGGTAGAAAGTTGGCGCTATGCTGATGTTATAAAATTCTGCACTATATTATTTTGTGGGTTTACTGGCCCTTTAAAGGGTCATGATACCCAAATGTTAAAACACTTGATAGTGATGCAGCATAGCTGTAAAAAAACTGACTTGAAAATATCACCTGAACATCTCTATGTAAAAAAGAAAAATATTTTACCTCAAAATGTCCTAAGTATTCACACCCCTATGTAAAGGACTTTAAGCAGCAAATCAATATGCCTGTCCCGGGACTTGCAAGGGAGCGTGCCTCATGCACACTCATGTTATTTCCCTATTCAGTTTAAGGAAGTTTACTATGAAATCTCATGAGATCACAGTAAAAGAGTTCATAACCAAAGCACTGCTGATTGGCTGCTGTTAATTTCTTCCTTTTATTTATTTATTTTTTTAACCTGCTGCTGGGCAGTAACTGAAAGATAAACTTTTTACAGAGCACTTACTCTGGTGAGCTGAGGAAATTGTGAGTAAATATCTTCCTTTTTTACATAGAGATGTTCAGCTGATATTTTTCTGTCAGATGTTTACAATTATGCTGCATCACTTTCAAGTGATTTAGCATATAAGTATTATGTCCCTTTAAATAAATTGGTTTAGTATTTTAAGAGTGATAGGCATATTTTAACCCTTTCGAGTCAGGGCTAAAGTGCCTACATCGGAACAACTGTTCTGATGTAGACAAATTGAAACCATGCGATCGTGCACACGATCGCGAGATTTCAATTATTGGATCGCGTCTGGGGGGCGTCCCTACAACCCTAGGAACGCCCCCAAGACCGCGTTCAAGTCCTGACAGCACAGAAGGCTTCAGGACAGCCGTTAGCTATGACGTTCTATTCCGTCATAACGGCTTTAAAGCCCAGTCTAATTATGACGGAATAACAGTTTTAAAAGGTTAAAAAGGGACAGTCAACACCAGAATTTTTGTTGTTTAAAAAGATAGATAATACCTTTATTACCCACAGTTTTACATAACCAACACAGTTATAAAAATACATGCTTTACCTCTGTAATTACCTCGTATCTATGCCTCTGCAAACTGCCCCCTTATTTCAGTTCTTTTGACAGACTTGCATTTTAGTCAATCAGTGCTCACTCCACGGTAACTTCACGTGTGTGAACTCAATGTTATCTATATCAAACACATGAACTAATGCCCTCTAGTGGTGAAAACTGTCAAAATGCTTTCAGGTTAGAGGCGGCCTTCAAGGTCTAAGAAATTAGCATATGAACCTCCTAGGTTTAGCTTTTAACTAAGAATACCAAGAGAACAAAGCAAAATTGGTGATGAAAGTAAATTGGAAAGTTGTTTAAAATGGCATGCCCTATTTTGAATTATGAAAGGTTTTTTTGGACTTGACTGTCCCTTTAAGACAAAACATACAACAAAAAAGATGCACCAATCTTCATGATACTTGGCATAGATTATATGGGGTAGAAATGTCCTCGGTTTGGGGAAAATGTTTGCTTATTAGTTTTAAAAATATAAAGCTTTAGACTTTGATTGTAAAAATGTTTTATGAGCATGAGTGAAAAAAACGACACTTTGAAATTATGATGATTGGTATAGAAAATGTTGTGTTGGATAATATTTATACAGGATCATATTTTGGCATAAGACATTTAAGCCTGTTTCAAGAGCAGCAAGACTTAGGCTAAGTTATATGGGTATATTGCCCCATACAAACTATGGGCTAGATCCCAAGCTATATGCTACCTGTGAATAACGGCTGCATAATACCAGCAGGAACTAAAAGTAGCCAACCATCAGCTTTAATACTCAGCACCCTACGAATGGTATGGTAAGCTGGGTAGGGTAAGGTAGCAATATGTAGCAACCACCTACACTATGCATAGGATCTACTAAATCACTGTAGTGGCAGCTTCCTATGGCTATAAATACAATGCTGCGTGTTATTGCAACTCTATTACCATGTATGTTGTATGTCTGATTGACTCCTTCACAACAAATACACTTAACAACTATTAACTTCTAAGACCCCCTTAAAAATCTAACTGCTTTAATCAAAAATCCCACCATCATGCTATCTTTCCATGGAGAAACAGTCAACCAGTTCAAAGGGTGAAAAGGACTCTGTCACTGATGTTACAAAGAAGAAAAAAACCATAGATAAATATTTTATTTTAAATATGGTGATGTTTTTTAAGCAGCTAAAATATACATATGTATTTAATAAGCATCTTTGTTAACCCAAGATGTTTTATTTATTTAGAAGTAGGGGGTTAATATTAACGGATGGTTGAACTTTTAAATTGGTTTATTATTATTTGAGGGACCTTGCAGTAATGACAGAATTTTATTTTTAAGATAAACTGTGAATGTACTGTGTTTTCAATTATAAATGAAAACTATATCATTAAAATAAATATTTATTAGGAACCAGAATAAAATTATAGGATCTGTGGCTCCTTGAGATGTCTCAAGTCCTAATACACAGACCCTTCCTGGTTCTTAAAAGATGTGTAACTGGATTTTCAATATTATAACTGATTAATAAGTTTAAAGAGTTTTGTTTAGCAGAATTTGATAAAGTTGCATGTTTTAAACTGTCTTGAGTTATAAGCATTCATGAAGGCTATGTGTCTGCAAGTTTGCATTGTGATAAAAAATCTTTTTAAAATATCTATATGAATGCCAGAATGTTTGAGATTTTTTGTTTTCTTTTTTCAATTGTTTTGCTACTTCAAATTATATGTGAGCTAATCGACCATATATTTTTTCAGTGATGTCATTGATAATATGTGATGCCATCTGTAATGTTACCAAAGCCTATGGTCAGAGGTCAAGTTCAGAATTTTGTGTTTTTACAGAACAAAACATTCAATACATGGGTGCCTTGAGTATGATGAAATTAATAGTAATACAAGCTTATAGATCAGATGAAACAACTAATGAGTGCAATGATGGATGACTGTATAGTACATACAAAGTGAGATTTCCTTATTTCAATGTTACATAACCAACCAACACTATCAATGGATTACAGTAAACAATAATAGGTCACTGACAGACATTAATTCTTTATTAGTAATAAAGAATTGTCAATAGAACGTTCTCACCATCCATAGTCCATATTAAAACTAGACATTATTATTGGATTGCTGACAGAAAATACTAAAAGGCTACTGGCAGCATACATCAGTGACAGACATTTCTGTTGTCTTGCTAAAGAATAACACAGGGCTCGACAAATGTGTTCAAAATCTACTAGCCAGCCCACCAATTAAGGAGCTAGCAGCTTTTGAACATCCTTATTATATAAATTGTGGGGTCGAGATCTGATGCATTGCAGAGCAGGATATGCTCACACACTCCCGACCTCTTGACCACCAATCTAACTGCTATGTTACTGACCATTCCAGCTAGCATTGCACTTGAAATCATGTGACTTTAACAACACCCCCATGTCCTGTCATTGGTAAAGAGGCTTTGCTGAAAGAATTTTATGTAGGGCTTCGCCAAACTTAGATTTGTATTCCACAGCTGCAAGGCCTAGAAAGTGTCCAGCCGCACCAAGCTAAATTTTAGGTGCAACTGGTGGTGGCTGGTGGGGCACCAAAGTTTTGGGAGATCTAAATCAGGGAACCAGGGACTAATTTTAAAGCTCCCAGGATCCTGGGTTTGCGGTACCCTGGAACAGCATATTGGCTAAACATTTTTAAAATAAATTTAAAATCTTAACTGTTGCAATTGTTTTTCAATAGCCCAAATAAGACTAAGTGCCAAGGCTTGGTACCTCTTGCTTTGGACAAAGGGCCTCCTAGCTGACCAAATAGGGAGTCAATAGTTTGGAATGTGTGCAAAGCGCTTAATAAAAGGCAGAGGTGGTAGATGGAAATGGTAATATTGGCAGTTATCACTTGAACTGACAGACTAAAAAAAGTGTGTTGAGTGTGGTGGGTGTGTCTGAAGAGTGTTTTAATTTTAATAAAACAATAAAAACAAATAGATAAATAACCAAATGGTTATAAACAATGGTTAAACATAAATAAAATCACAGTTGAATAAAACATTGCATTATACAAATAATATGCTTAAAATTCTTGTGTCATGGATCCATATGGGGTGTCAGAAAAATGACCAGTGATGTGGTGTGCTTATTGAGGGAGTCTCCCTTGAAAGGTTGGGCCAAGGGAGTGTATAGACTTGCTGATGATGCGAATGTCAATGTTAATATCAGTGTGGCCAAATGTGTGTGTGACCAGTAGTGTCCGAAAACAGGACACCCCAAGAGTGGGGTGTTGGAGACGTGTGTAGTGGAATCAGATTTGTGGTATGTGCCCCCAAACGGTGGAGAGGTGTGCGTCACAAATGTCAATTGGTTGAAATCACACTAGAGGAATGCATACATTTAAAATAACATTGCAAAAAGACTGCAGTTGCAATATAAAGGCCTTTATCAAGACTGTCTTGATAAAGGTCTATATTGTGGCTGAAACGCATTGACCAGAGCTGGTAAGCACATTTTCATTATCCTCCTTGGTGTTTGTACATTCTACACTATTGTTTATAACTTACAGGTACACCCAGAAGGACACTCAATGGAATCACCAGGACCCACCTGAGGAATACTCCTATTAAATCACTCTCTCGCAAATCCAGTAATTTTTTTGTATCACTGACTTTGTTTCTATTGGATTTAGCCACAGTAGTTTTCCCATAACTTTATTTTTTGGTGTTATTTTATGTTTTATTCCTTTTCAGTCTCATTTGAGACACTCCATTGACTGTTTGTTCCCTGTTCACACACGTGCACGTGATTTTTCCACAAATTTTTATTGCAATTTTGCACACATTATTTTACCACTCGCAACTGCTGTCTTTTTGCAATGTTATTTTAAATGTATGCATTTCTCTAGTGTGATTTCAACCAGTTGACATTGGTGACGCACACCTCTCCGCCGTTTGGTGGTACATACGACAAATTTATTTATCTGATTCCACTACACACGTCTCCAACACCCCACTCTTGGGGTTTCCTGTTTTCAGACTCTACTGGTCACACACACACATTTGGCCACACTGATATTAACATTGACATTCGCATCATCAGCAAGTCTATACACTCCCTTGGCCCAACCTTTCAAGTGAGACTCCCTCAATAAGCACACCACATCACTGGTCATTTTTCTAACACCCCATCATGGATCCATGACACAAGAATTTTAAGCATATTATTTGTGTAATGCAATGTTTTATTCAACTGTGATTTTATTTATGTTTTAACCATTGTTTATAACCATTTGGTTATTTATCCATTTGTTTTTATTGTTTTATTAAAATTAAAACACTCTTCAGACACACCCACCACGTGCGACACACTTTTTTAGTCTGACAGTTCAAGTGATAACTGCCAATATTACCATTCCCATCTACTACCTCTGCCTTTTATTAGGCACTTTGCACACATTCCAAACAATAGCCCAACTCTGTCAACCACTTACCATATTTGGAGGAGTCAATACGAGCTTGAGTCTGCAGCGGACAAGGCTAGCTATGGTCATTATCTTAGTATAAAGTACATTTTTGCAGATGATTTCTGCTAAAGCCAATAAGGGAAAGATGTGTAGCAGAGTTAGCCCTGAGAAACCAGCAGTATGAATCTCCAGCTCTGGGAATTAGAAAACACACAATTTTCATACTAAATTACATGAAAAGGAGGCAAAACTAAATAATTAAAGTTTTTTTCAAAGTTGATTTATTACGCATAACTAAACATTTTTTATAAAAATCTCAATATGTTTAAACAGTAGCACGAATCACTTGCAGTACACCAAAGGCATACTGAGAGTCTGTAACAGTTAGCCACTGACAACTTAGTAATAAACACTCAGGCAGAAGTAAAGCATTGACATTAGATGTTAGTTCAGTATTTTCATTTTGTATTCTGCACGATCCTTTGTTTTTTAAAGCTGTGAAACAAAGTTATTATGTTATCATCCTGCAGTTCTGAGTTTACACAACATGAACAGACAGGCACTTTCCCATTTTGTGCCCTATCGCCAACAACTCTGCTCACAATATATACGCAAAGCTGCACTTTTTAACTACCCAGCTGCACAGCAGAGTCCTTTTCAGTAACAGCCTATGTATGTGTTCTATACTTAGGATTAAATTTTGTAACATTTGATGTACATTTTTGTTTGCATGGATGTGTAATAGTTTACTGAGGGGCATCATTGCTTGATCACCAACAAACAGCACCCTTGAGTCACTGACAAAAAGCAACCATATAGGTCACTGGAAATCAGTATACATGAGTCACTGGCTTACAGCAGAAATAAATAACTGAAGGACAGTATAGGTGAACACTGACTATATAGAAGGAACACTAACAGATGCCTTACTGTCAGTACTAATATATTTCAGGCAATATACACACCAAAGATAGTTTAGATGAGTCACCCACTGTATAGATGGATCACAGATAAATGAGTTATAAGTGGTATTATTAAATCACTGGTAGACAGTATACATAAGGCACTGATAGTATAGATGAGTCACTGACAGTATAGATGGATCACTAACAGACATGATATTTACTGTAAGTATTAATGTATAGATGAAGCATTGAAAGACAGTAAAGGTGGATCCATGTCAGTTTTATTGGATTACTGACAAAAGTACTGCTGGGTGTAAAACATGGTCCACTGACAGAAAGTATCTATGGATCACTGACAGCACAGCTGAGTTATTGACAGACAGCATAGATAGTTGGGATGACAGTATACATAAATTACTGACAATAATTATGTTAGACAACAGACCTGGGTCAATGAACAGCAGAACTAACGGGTCACTGACAATACTAATGGATCAGAGCAACAGTTCTCACACGCTCCTGACTCACCAGGGCCTTCCTGCGTTGCTCCTCATCGCCCAGCTCGATGCACACTATGCGGCAGTGCTGGTCCGACTGACTGGGATGTCGCAGGCGGAGCCGCACCCGGAAAAGTCTCTGGATGCGGGGGGCGCAGCGCTGCAGCAGGGGGCCCGCACTCTCCGGTACCGTCAGCTCCAACAGCATCTATCAATGTAGCCGGGCACTCCGCGCGGCAGGCCCGGAGTAGGCCTGAGCCAAACCAGGGAAGCTCCTGGCAGTGCAGACAAACTAGCTTGCATGGGGTCCGGGCCCGGCTCCCTCCCTCCTCCGCCTCACCAAGCAGCCCGAGCCCGCGGCACCCGCTCCCCAGTGCAGCCTGCAGCTGCCCACACACCGCCCGCTCCGCGTCTCCTAGCAACAGTGCCCCAGCCTGATGGTTCTAAGGGGACAGCGACACTATATGGGGGGCAGAGAAACTGCATCGGCCTGAATATCTTGAAATTTAATAGAATATGATTATCTTAATGCGTTGCAATAATGTATTTATATTATTAGTGATGATGCAGCAGTTATGTAGTTACTTAGCCCATGGGGGTATAACCTTTTTACAAAGGTGATCACAATGAAATAATTTTCCACTCTGGAAAAATTCTGTGTAAGAAACAAATATTGCTAAAGTTCAAACGGACTATGTATTAGCAAATAGAGCACTGATGCCACAAATCTAAATAAAATCAAGTCATAGATTACATTTTCATATTAAGGCTATAAACTTGCATCTAATAAAGAAAAGCAAGACATAATTTTAGCAGTAAGGTTATAGCCCCCTATATATGTACAAAGAAGATAAAATAAAAAATACAAGTAGTAATAAAAACTAACATTAAAAGGTAGTGCCACCATTTATTTTTACCAACGTCGTTATAACAGATATGCTAATGTATGTAGTTAAAGTTATAGACTTGAAATGTATAGCATACCCCTACCCCAGAAATCCAGCTGCAAAAATCCCTAACTGCAAGCCCCCCCCCACCCCTAAATTATACTAACCAATTTAACACATAAACTCATAAAACCTCTATTTACCCATTTCAAATATTCCTTACATTAAAAAAAAAAAGCTATTATGTCAACTCAACCCCCCTGCATAAGACAACAGTTTTAAATAATGTTTGAAGCAATGTTAGCCATATAGTTCTCAAGACACATGCATGCCTCTAATCCTAGGTTCCCATGAGATAGTATATTTTGCATCAATATTAACTCTCTAAGAACATGAATTAAAAACAAAAACAACCAGAGAACAGAGTGAGGAAACATCAAAGCCCTTCCAAAGAGTAGCTCAGGCACTACTGGTTCTGAGATTTTCTTTGTGGTTTTGCTTAGTAATTGGTTATTATTTCCTTATGTTATTGTCTTTTTTGTCTACTTATTCAACATACTTTTCATTCTACGATGCCTTTATTATTATCATTATCTTTTTTTTCTTCTTCTTTTCTTTCAGCTTTGCTTTTAAGCCTATACTTCAGTTTTGTTTCTTACTTCAGTGTCCCAAACCTTTCTGTGCTTTTTTTCATGGCAAGCATCTTAGATGCTTTTCCTTTTTTTCAAGCACAGAGCTCTGCCATTGATGCTATCTCTTGCACAGTAGTGCATGTGCTTCTTCTTGTTATGTGTTTGTTCTTTCCAGCCTCTTCCTCTTGCAGAGATACACATGCTCAGTAATGTTGCTCTGGTCACAAACCTGAGCAGACTGGAAGGTGACATTTTGGAGTGCACATTGTTTTGGTGTTCAGTTGTGGGTGTTTACCAGTTATTTACATTTTTATTACCTATACCCTCACTATGGTGGTTATTTGTTGGGGATTTTCCACAAAGAGAATTGAAGACAGCCCCAATTTGAATAATATTACATAGTTTTATTCACTCCTCCATTGCTATAGCAATGCAGCAGCAAAAAGTGACACAAGCCCCTATACTACAGGGAGCATCTATAACCAATCATCAACTCCCGTTGTAAGCTTAGAAAGCAAGGGAGCCAACAGCACTACTTATGACATGCTACAAACTTATACCCTACATATCATACTTCCGATAATACCCCATTTTATTTAGTGGTTACCTTGTGAGGCATTTTGTGTCACTCAAAACAGACTCACCACATCTGCTCAGCTTCTGTACCTTTTGGAAGTTTGCACCAATCACACTGATACATGATCTAATCTCCATCAAATAGCACCTGGTTTCTCAACAGCCGGGCCGTGGCCCAGTACCGGGACGTGATAGCCCTGCTGTTGGGCCCTGACCTGTCATTACCCCGCTGCACACCAGGGGCAGACTGAGACCAATCAAGGTTCCAGGAAAACTGTCTCACACTGACCCAAATGTATTCAAATTTATGCAAATGAACATGGTAGCCTCCCTGCCCTAACCCCAACAGGCCCATCAACCTCCAGAGCCAGGACCCCCAACATTAAGGGCCAGAGAAAAAGCCCCCAACCTCCAGGGCCAGACCTCACACTCCATGGCCCTCACAGCGACAGACCCCCAGCAGGACCCCCCACACTCCAGGGCCCCCACTAATCCCACTTAACTGCTTAGCTACTGATATTGCAACTGAAAACTCCAGCTTAAGAAATGCACCAGGAGCCGTGGAGATGCCATTTGTGGGGCCCCCTACTTGTTAGTCCATTGGCCCAGGTTCTATTTGCCTGGCTGATCAGCCCGCCCCTGCTGCATACTATATATATATAAAACTACCGGGCCCTGGACATGTCCAGCTAAAATTTACCGGGCCTTGAGGTCACTTTGGTTGAGAACCACTGAAATAACACATACTAGCTTTCACCCATGAACTAATTTTGTATCAGTTTGTATAAGCAGTATACTTGTGGTCAGATCTATATTTCGAATACTACTGATAATACCCCATTTGTATTCGGTGTTACCTTGTGAGGCAATTTGTTGTCACCCTAACCAAACCCACAACATCTGCTCAGCTTTTGTATGTATCTGTTGAAAGTTTGCACCAATCACACCGATACATCATCTAACCCCCATTTAATTACAGATTCTGCTCTCTGACAATAATTAAGCCAGCACAGTATTCACTAGCTTAACCCCATCTAGTAGTTGTAATATTAATTTAATTATCCCAGTTTTTATAGTTGTGTTTCAATACAAGTTAAGTTTTATTTTATTTTGGAATGTATACTGTCATTTGATACCATTTGGTGCCATTTTTCTTATTTAACTAGAATCACACAAACTTGTTGAGTGCTATATGTGTATTCTTTGGAGTGGATCCTTTATTCACTCTTTTGTTTATTCACTCTTTTGCCTTCCAGCTCTGGGCAACGAGGTCACATATTCATTCCTCCAGACATGGCTGGAGTCGGGATTTTATGCTTTTTCTCTGTCCCCTGAAATAGCCCAAACCATTATGTTAGTTCACAAGTCTCAGTTGACCCTAATTACTCTGTTCTGGCCAATGCATCCATAGAAGTCTCTCTTTAGAGATTAGTACTTCAATTGCTCTTCTTTCTACGTAATTGCCCGTTCTTTTTTGACACTTAATGGATCAGTTTATCCTTTTGTAGTCACAGGACCAGCTTTCCTTGATGTTTTGGTGCATATCAGGCGATCCTGATCCTGCAAAGTCCTTTCAATTGTCAGTATATTTATGAAAATCTTAGTAGTGCTCTCCAAATAATATATCAGCTTATGGTAGGGTCATAACACAATACAAATAATAATTATCCTTAAAAATAGAAACCCTTAACCAACATGCATATACAGTACTAGAAACCATACAATTAATATAAATACCTGAACTCTTTTATTTAGTTAATATCCATGAACATTTTTGAAATATATTTGCAATACCAGAATATGATACAATATTATATGCGCTTGAAAACTATTTAAATATGCTATGCAAAGTTTATGCACGCTTATCTTTAAAACCAGCCTTATTTACAAATCTTTTAACATCCAAGCAACAGTGTTTATAATCAATAGGATAATATATATATTCTGCTATTTAACTGTAATTTATCCTAATACAATATTAATTTACAATATCAGAACTTGCACAGATGCGTTACTTAGCCAATCAGATACAGATTTATACAATATATAGGCTGTGACTACCAATTTAAAATACAATATACACTTCTGAATTATTATTATATGTTTGCATAGATAAACAATTTAAGATTGGGATTAGTTTAACAATACATAGGCTATGAAATGCTATCTTGGAATACCAACTACTTTTTTTTTAATCTGCTTATTATAATTTAACTGTAGTGACTAGGCATATAACTTATCTTACCAATGATCTTGAATACGTTACCAAATAAACCAGACGATATCCAGTTTCCAATGTTTCTCAACAGATCCAATTTCACCTCAGAATACCAAAAAGTATAATTTGCAGTCAATGAGTAGAATAGATCAGCTTTGCTTTGAGTATATGGTATTTCACACCAGCATCCAATTACCAGTCAGCTCAGCCAAAATCTGTCTCTCTCTATGTTGCAATCACTTTATATGGGTTCTCCTCACTGGTGAAATTGGAAACGCCCCAAAACGGAAACCTTGTCTCGGATTGGCCCTCGTGCTTGTCCCTGGTCCGCCCCTAGAATTGAAGCATGTTTACCATGGCAACGCATCTCTTGAACAGTTAAATTCCCTTATTTGTCCTACCGGTATTGGCCCCTAGGTGGCAGCAGATATCCAAACAAAACAATTTCACCTTTAAAATTTCTAAGCATTTCTAAGCAAGTTAATTATTCTCATAAAATGGTTATTTAATCAGATCACACTCTCTGCATTAATCATATATAACCCCAATTACAGATGGGTAGTATTAGATTTTTTTGTGTGACTATTCTGATACCAAATATGTTATATTATTAACCTTTTATTATATTAAGGCAATTTAATACTGCTAATTATTAGCTTAAAATGCATTATAATTTTATCAGTATCCTGGCATTTCTATACAAATAACAGCCTATTTTTATATTTCCAATAGTTCTGTCTGCATTGTGTTCTAATATGAATATATCATATTTTATGTTTCTAATAAGCCCTGGATGTATGAACCTTCTTCATGTAGATCTGAAATTATATGCCTGAAAAATACAAACAATATAGAGGTTATTAAACATTTTAGACTGACTAAATAGTTATCTCCCAAGCTTAGCAAAAAAAATCTGTTTAATATAATGTGTTAAAAGACCGTCATATATCCATTAAAAATATATATATATATATATTCTTATAATGCTGAAATGTATTTTACTTGCCTATAACATAGTTGTTTTAAAATTTTATTGTGAGACATTTGCTTTCTCTGTGTTATCCTAACCCCAGATGTATTGTCTACGTTTTGTATATTTCAGTCTTGGCAGTTACATGGCAGGGGTCTTTTGCACCTACGTGTAATGCTGAAATTCTTACAAAACATGTCACTTTTGAGATCCTATTACACCTTTCCAGTTTGAAAGACAAATGGTATACTGATTCCAGTCTGCTAATTACCATCTCATTATCTCTTAAATCAACAGCCCTAGACATTTATGTTTTTATTAACTGTATGGGGGTAAGGGATGTTCTTAAACTTGTATTTTTAATTAAGGACCAAATGGTTTTAATCCTGTCTCAAGCCACAAACTCTGTTCTCTTTCAAAATTACTTCCCCAACATTCCTCTAAGTGACTGTTCTAAATTGAGCAGGCCAAATGTTCCATTGTCCCCCCCATGTGTGTTCAGCATAACTTTACATAATGAGGGGGGAATAACTAAACATGATTGAAGTTAGTTTGTCTGAAGGGAATGAATCCTTTTTACTGATCAGTCAGATATTTGATTAAACATATATATTTATTAACTTTAAAATATATATATTTATTAACCTTACATATACCTTGACACAATAGAGGCTCACCTACTCCTTCATGATTTTTGGGTACCAGGAAATATTATACTTAGGCTCAGTCTTCATGGGTTCACTGGTGAATGGGTTGGGAGGTTGATCGATTTTCAGCTTTAATTGTTCATTTTCTAATTCTCAGCGCTGGAAATGTACTCTGCACACCTCTCAAAGCAAACCTTGTTTCATATCTTTCCCTAATTGGCCTAAGCAGATAGCAACTGCAAAACACTTCACTTTATACTAATTTAATTATCATGGCTAGCTTTGCTATCTGCAGACTGAAGCCTGGATTGGCTCTTCCAAATAAGACAAGTGGTGGATAGAGTTTGGTATTGGAAAACATTTATGAAAAAGAAGATGCTTTTAAATAATTTTAGACTTGGCTAATATCTTATTAATTTTAATTTTAGAAGCAGCTTTTATAATATATTAGTATATATAATAATACATAATATATTACTATCCTATATTATAAAAGGCCAGGTATGTTTGTCCGATGCAGTGATGCGCAGTAGAGACTGCAGCTTGAGACAAACATTCCTGGCCGTAAGAAAGAATCAGTCAAGGCTGTGAGGATCAGACAGCAGTGAGGGTGGGTGGGAGGGTGCGTGGCCAGGCGGTAGCGGACATGGCAGGGCGTGGCCTGGCGGAGCGGGCGGGGGAACCGCTGCACTGCAGAAAATGGCCCGTGTACCCAGGCTTTAGGACTAGTAGTATATAATAGTTAAGGGATGACTATAGGGTATCAGGGGGTCCAAGTGGCTAGGCTTAATTGTGATTGAAGGGCCGAGGAGTTAAAGTGGGTAGTGAAATTTGAGCAGGTGTTTTAAGGGTATTTCAGTTAAGGGTTAATGTATGAAGATTTGGTCAGAGAAGAGAAGACTTAAAACTGTAAGGAAGCTAGGGTGTTTTTATCTTTGAAGGGAATAATAGCTGTGTTTAATTTTATTTAAGTACATTTCTAATTTATAAGTTTTGGGGGGAGGTGGGAGTCACTTTTTCCGGTGTTGTTTTTTTTGGTGGGGGTTAATTTTGGATGGATCTGGTGGTTAAGAATTATTTGGGGTGGGGGGTCTAGTATTTTTTTTTTTTAATTAATAACGGTATTGTTCAAAATAGTTATGGGCTAATTGCAGTGGTGGCCTGGTAGTTTAGGAGTTAAAAGCAGTAGGCTTCTTAGTGGCTAGGGGTTTTATTGTAGTGGGCAGTTATGGCAGTTTAGGGGTTTATTGCAGTGGGTGATATGATGGTTTAGGGGTTAAGAGCACCATGGTCAGGATCAGGGCCGCCATCAGGGGGTGACAGGGGTGACTCTTGTCAGGGGCCCAATGGGCCAGGGGGGCCCCATGAGGCAAGAACTTAAAAAAAAATATATTTTATTTTATTTTGGCAGCCACCAGTGGGTACTACAGCAGAGTGCTAATTGAGTATGGGAAATGTTATTACAAGGAGTAAAGTATTAGCATTTGAGAGGATTTCTGAGTGTGCACTAAACCACTATGCACAGTGTGAGACAGACTTGGCACTTTGTTTGTACAGTGTGTTCCTGAGTCACACGGCAGATCACTTTCATTTGCAGAGGAGGTAGGACTTGCTTAGCAAATGTTTTTTATTTATTTGTGCATTTTCGGATTGTAATTTCAGTGTGGTAGTAGTTGTATGGTGGGGCCAGGGGTCCATTAAAACAATTTGTTTTAGCAGCAGTGTATTTATGATTATTTGACAATGCTATATATATATATATATTAAATTCCAGTTTACTGCCCCTTTATGCAAGGTCTTTCCAGATGCAAGGAGGCATTTTATCTAAGATTTTTACATCTACATAACATGTTATACTCTCAGACGAAGATTGCTCAGTGTTTGAAATAAGACAGGTTAACTTAAAACTGTTCAGTTTACACTACAGCTGACTTAAAGGGACAGTCTACACCAGAATTTGTATTGTTTTAAAAGATAGATAATCCCTTTATTACCCATTCCCCAGTTTTGCATAACCAACACAGTTATAATAATATACTTTTAACCTCTGTGATTATCTTGTATCTAAGCCTCTGCAAACTGCCCCTTTATTTCAGTTATTTTGACAGACTTGCAGTTTAGCCAATCAGTGCCTGCTCCCAGATAACTTCACGTGCACGAGCACAGTGTTATCTATATGAAATACGTGAACTAACACCCTCTAGTGGTGAAAAACTGTTAAAATGCATTCTGAAAAGAGGTGGCCTTCAAGGTCTAAGAAATTAGCATATGAACCTCCTAGGTTAAGCTTTCAACTAAGAATACCAAGAGAACAAAGCAAAATTGGTGATAAAAGTAAATTGGAAAATTGTTTAAAATTACATGCTCTATCTGAATCATGAAAGTTTATTTTGGCCTAGACTGTCCCTTTAATTTTGAAATACATACCAAAAAGCCTAAATCCTGCATTTAACCAGATCTAATGGTATGAGTACCACAGCTTATGGTTCCACCAAGACCATATAGAATACAGCATTTTCAAAATCCATAAGTACAGCTGACAGATGGGAACATTTGTACACTATATTTAAAGTGGTGCTCTTGGTTGGGGAAAAAACAAACAAACATATGTCAACATTTTAAAAGAACTTTTCTTCATTTAGCCATCTACCCAGATTATTAATGTACAATTTTGAATTCACAGAATTATTTTTGTTTACACATTTACAAATATGATTCTTTAAAAAGTGATCTCTTAATTTCTGCGATTTTTTTTTTATCATGCCACACACTGTTGATTTAGGGGATGCAAGGTGCATAAATGTTTCCTCCTGTGAGTGTTTCTGTGGGTGTCTGTGTTTATGTCTTTGTGCTTTGGTTTGTGTCTCTATGAATGTGTATGTATTTTTTTTTCCTGTTGGTCTCTCTGTGAGGGTGGGTGTGTATGTCTTCGTGCATTTTCTGTGGATGTCTGTGAGGGTGTGTACATATGTCTTTGAGCTTTTTTCTATGGGTGTCACTGCGAGGATGTGTGTATGTTTGCTTTTGTGTATTTTCTCTGGATGCCTCTGTGAGGGTGGTTGTGTATGTCTGTGTTTTCTATGGATGTCTCTGTGAGGGTGTGTGTGTGTATGTATGTATGTCTGTGTTTTCAGTGGATGTCTCTGTGAGGGTGTGTGTTTTCTGTGAGTGTCTCTGTGAGGGCGTGTATGTCTTTCTGTGTTTTCTGTGGGTGTCTCAGTGAGGGTGTGTGTATGTATGTCTTTCTGCGTTTTATGTGGTTGTCTCTCTGTGTGTGTATGTATTTGTGTGTTTTCTGTGGCTGTCTCTGTGTGTGTATGTGTGTATATGTCTTTGTGTGTTTTCTGAGGCTGTCTCTTTCGGCGTTTCCTTGGGTGTATGTGCAAGTTTGAGTTTGTGTGTGTGTGTGTGTGTGTGTCCATTCACATCTTTCTACAGACTTTGAGACTAATGAGACCTTTACGGAAGTCATCAATCCACCATTTAACCTTTAAATTATTGTTTAGGCAGTTCAGGGCCTTCCTTTCAGCCACTGCATGCTGTTGTCATCATTTAGTTGGCATCTTCCTTTACAAAAAGATAATCAGAACTCCATATTTTGTTTTCTAAATCTCCTTTTTTTTCAAAACTGTAGTCTACCTCATTACTTGTCAGGTCAATGTAATCAAGTGCTGAGTGTCTGTTTGGGTGTCTGTGTCTGAGTGTGTTTGTGTGTTTCTTTGCGTGTCTGCTAGAGTGTCTATATGTGAATCCTTATGTGTGAGTGTGTGTGTTTCAGTGTATGAGTGTGTGTGTGTTTCAGTGTATGAGTGTGTGTGTGCGTTTGTATGTTACTACCTTTACAACATTTCCAAGTTTAAATAGACACTTAAGAATAAAGTGCATATACGTTTTAGTCACTTGGTCAAAAATTGCACATGTCAAGTGGGGGGGGGGGGGGGCCTGATCAATGGTTAAGTCAGGGGCCCCAAAATTTCTAGTGGCGGCCCTGGTCAGGATTACTTTTAGTGTTAGTATGTTAACAGTTTACACTAACTTTTAAAATGTTGTATTAAAAATTGATTATTGTGTGCATTGTGTACCAGGTAATCAACTTGTAATATCATGGTAAATGTTTATTTAATTAAAGAAAAATAACCATTACCATAATAATAACAATTTAAATAGTTGTATTTAAAGTGAATGTAAAGTTTCAAGTAGTGCCCGTTTTTTAAAAATACTATTAAAAACAGGGGCACTTTCATTGATGAAACTTTACATTGCACCATATTTGTAGAAATACTTACCTCTTCGTCTTGAAAGCCGGATCGCTGATGTTGTCGCTTCCCCCGCCCGTCGCAAGCCTCTTCCTACGTCAGAAATGATGATTCCGGCCTTTCTCCAATCACGGTGTTGCTTTAGGCAATGCTTCCCCCGGGGGGGAAGCCGTGATTGGAGGAATCGTCATTGCTGACGTAGGAAGAGACTTGCGATGGGCTGGAGCGGCTTTCAAGACAAAGAGGTAAGTATTTCTACAAATATGGTGCAATGTAAAATTTCATCAATGAAAGTGCCCCTGTTTTTAATAGTATTTTTAAAAAACAGGCACTACTTGATGAAACTTTACATTCACTTTAACTAAAACAATAAGATTATATTTAATGTTTGCTTTTCATGCTTGCCCCTCCCTCCTCACACTTAGGTCCTTGTGTAGATCTATTCCACTCCAAAGAATCTTCTATTTATTGAGCTTCTTGAAAATTAGTATAGGTTGATTCTGTGTACATAGATTTGCAGTGGAACAATGGCATTAAAGGGACAGTAAAGTCAAAATTAAACTTTCATGATTCAGATTTTTTTTTTTTTTAACAACTTTCCAGTTTACTTCTATTATCAAATTTTCTTCATTACCCTGAAATCCTTCGCTGAAGGAACAGTAATGCACTACTGAGAGCTAGCTGAACATATATTGACAGCCAATCACAAGAGACAAATGAGTGCAGGCATCATTCACCAGCTATCTCCCACTAGTGTAGAATATGTATATATTATTTTTCAACAATGGATACCAAGAGAAAAAAGTACATTTGAAAATAGAAGTCAATTTAAGAGTGTCTTGAAATTACATGCTCTATCTGAATCATGCAAGTTTAATTTTGAGTTTTCTATCCCTTTAAATAGAAACTAGATTTAGATAGATTTTTCACCAAAAAACATTTTATTTAAAAAAAAATCCTATTTAAATAAAAAAATCAGATTTAAATGAAATTTTATTATTTATTTTTAATTGTTCTGAATCGTGAACACAACGTGTTAACTTACACTCAATGGAAACAAACCCTAAGTAGGGAGTCCCATGATAAATAATGAATGAGCTTATTTAGACATGTGCACAAGACAAGTCATTGAGGGATATTTATCAAAGGTCTGGCGGGCCTGATCAAACAGTGCGGATCAGGTCCGCCAGACCTTGCTGAATGCGGAGAACAATACGCTCTCCGTATTCAGCATTGCACCAGCAGCTCTTGTGAGCTGCTGGTGCAACGCCGTCCCCTGCAGATTCGCGGCCGCCAGCAGGGGGGTGTCAGTCAACCCGATCGTAGTCCATCAGGTTGAATTGCTGCGATGTCTGTCCGCCTGCTCAGAGCAGGCGGACAGGTTATGGAGCAGCGGTCTTTAGAACGCTGCTTCATAACTGGTGTTTCTAGGCTCGCCAGAAACACGGGCCCTTAAGCTCCATCCGGAGCTTGATAAATAGGCCCCATTGGGTACATTATTTAACCAATTACTTGTACTATCAACTCTAGTGTTATAGATTTGTTAACATTTCCTAATTAACTTGAGACTTCACACAATCTATATCAGTCATGTTAATATCACATTGATGCGAAAGCTTAAAGGAAAATACTTTTCTGGAGCAAACAGCTAAATGAGCTTGATAAGACTTGACTTTGGTATGTGAAGATTTTTGTAGAAAATTGTTGAGATAATTTTTTTTCCACCTGGAATAAAAATCTACTTGAAAGCTAAGCTGTCTATGCTGCATGCTTCTTATGTGCTGTATAACCACACACAGCAAACAGAGAAATCATGCCTTTATATGGATTCCAATTTCCTGGTAATGAAGCTGTCATATATAGTATTTGTGTGCATTCTTCATATATTGCCCAGAGCCCATTTAAAGGGACATCGCTGCTGCTTGTACCTTGCTAATCGATGGATCCTTTGCTTAGTTATTTTATTGTTGTATGCTACGTGTTTTATGATCACACACAGTCACTCCAGATTTAGGCACTGTGAATATCTCACCTCACTGAATGCTGACATTTCTCAGCTGATCCCTGACAGGAAAAAGCCCAACTACCTTTCACTAATTCACCCTGAGTTATAGATCCAGCTAAGGTTTACCAGTAAATTTAGTTATCAGACAGCACCAAAGCCTTGTACATGAGTATTGTCATGGTTGTACATCTAACAAGCACAAACACTATAGGTACTTGTTGAAAGATCACTAAAATATCCATAATGCAATTTAATTTCACTGTAAATTTATATATGAAATGCATAAAGCCTATTAAGCTATAAAACCCTGTTGTTTTCTATATGTATGCCAACTGTGAAATAATGAATTAATGGTCAATCTCTCTCTCTCTACCTCCCTGCCCTCCACCCCGGGCTAGAAACTTTTAACCCCTGACTAATAAACTAAAGTGATATTTTCCCATTTATAAAATATTGTTTGTTTTGCCAATTGAACAAAGACTAATTTAGACAGAAAGTGTCATTTTTTTTTTAAAAAAAAACAGTGTGTATGGTATGTGTGTCTGTGATTGGCTAAAGGCTGTCACATGATACAGAGGGTAGAGATATTAGAGGAAACTTTAAAATTTGTAAAAAAAAAAAAAATGAAATTCAGAGTATGTGTTATTGCACTTGAATATGCTTATGAATCAATTATCTGCCATGTTTTACTCTCAAAGTGACTGTCTAAAATATCCTTATATACATTCCCCCCCCCCCCGCAAAAAAATAAAGCTAAATAAAGCAGTGAAGGTATGAAATAAACACTAAATACAAAGTGCATTTAAATGTATTTTATTAAAGAGCCATTCAACAGTCATTCTTTCTTCCCTTAAAGGAACATAAAAACCCACATTTTTTCTTTCATGATTCAGAATACTATTTTAAACAACATTCCAGTTTACTTCTATTATATAATTTGCTTTAATTTCTTGGTATCCTTTGCTGAAGAAGAAGCAATGCACTAATGAGAGCTAGCTGGATGCACTGGGTGAGCCAATAAGATGAGGCATATATGTGCAGCCACCAATCAGCAGCTCCTTGGTCTACCTAGGTATCCTTTTCAACAAAGGATATCAAGAATACAAAATAAATTAGATAATAGAAGTCAATTTTAAAGTTGTTGGGTTTCATGCCCCTTTAAATGTCACTTCAATTTTACCTGCTGAAGTGTAATAAGTGTTTTACAAATAGCTTGTCTCCTTAATTTTGCCTTTGCTGATGTAAGATGAGTTGCAGTACTGCATCTTGTCTGATTTAACTGAGATAAACATGACAAGCATTTAGGTACCACTTTCATAACGTGGGGACAGACTGAGTTCAGCAAGATTACAATATTTTCAAGTCTTTCTTTCTTTCTATCCAAAACCGCATTACAGCTGGTTCATTACAGGCTAATGATTTTTGTCTATTATAGAAATCCTGTTTCCTTCTTCTTAACTCACAGTACAACATTTTCTCCAGTGTGTGTGCCTTGTAATAAGCAGAGTAAAGAAGAGGCAAATACACTCATTATATCATTTTAGCAGACCTGTCATGGTTCCAGTTTAGGTTAGGAGTTTGTATCACGGTCCCGGTCACATATCACCTTTCCCTAGAAAAGAGAAACCAGGAACCACGTGGCCAGGCCAATAGCCTGTGTAGACTACAGCCATGATAGAAATGGCCCATCCGTTACTCAATTCCCAGGCAACCAACACTCCACATAAAGACCACCCTGACTACACCTGAACCTTCCAGTCCCATATACTAGCTGGTTAATGTGTTATGTTTTAAGCAAGAAGGCATAGAGGCATTTTTATTTAATTTAAAGGGATCATAAGCATAAGTTTTATTTTAGCATTGTATTTTTTATAGTGTATTGATAGTATATATGTAGCTTTGACAGTAAAAATTGTAATTCAAATTAAATTTATGCCCACTTTAGAATGTAGCTAAACACAGCTGACATCATGTTAATTTGGAAAACCCCATTCATGATATTATTTAAAGGAATAGTCAAGTCAAAATTAAACTTTTATGATTCAGATAGAGCATGCAATTTTAAGCAAATTTCTAATTTACTCCTATTATCAATTTGTCTTCATTCTCTTGGTATCTTTATTTTTAAAAGCAGGAATATAAACTTAGGAGCCAGACCATTTTTGGTTCAGCAGCTGAGTAGCGCTTTTTGTTTGATGACTAAATGTAGCCACCAATCAGCAAGCTCTACCCAGGTGCTGAACCAAAAATGGTCCGGCTCCCAATCTTACATTCAAATAAAGATACCAAGAGAACGAAGAAAAATTGATTAAAGGAGTAAATGAGAAAGTTGCTTAAAATTGCATACTCTATCTGAATCATGAAAGTTTAATTTTGACTAGACTATCACTTTAATCAAAAACATATCAGTAAATGAAGTAAAACTCTCAAAAAGATCATTTTGGACACACACAAAAATAGACATATGCACACACGCACAAACATACACACATACAAACACACATTTATATACACATACACGCTAGACTGACACTTTTTCTGTCTTCACCACTATTTCCATGATATGTTAGACACTTGCAAAATAAAAATTAATAATAATACCTTACTTTTATATCTTAATTATTTAAGATTATTTTTTTTTTAAACCTCACAAATGAATCCATTTTCAAACTGATTACAAACAGTTTATTTTATAATACGGTCTTAAATGATTTAGCAACTTACATGTTGTTTTAAAGTAACATGAAAGTCAAAATTAAAATTCTGTGATTAGGATAGAGCATGAATAATCCATCCAAGATGGCGTCTCTTCAATTCCGA
This sequence comes from Bombina bombina, assembly GCF_027579735.1. Classification (NCBI taxonomy): domain Eukaryota; kingdom Metazoa; phylum Chordata; class Amphibia; order Anura; family Bombinatoridae; genus Bombina; species Bombina bombina. The sequence goes on along the minus strand of NC_069499.1, from coordinate 720,520,738 downwards.
TTCGCTGATAGAATTCTATCAGCCAATAGGAATTAAGGTAGGAAAAATCCTATTGGCTGATGCAATCAGCCAATCGGATTGAAGTTCAACCCGATTGGCTGATCCAATCAGCCAATAGGATTGACCTTGCATTCTATTGGCTGTTCCAATCAGCCTCTTCTGGCCGGATCGGATGAAGACTTCTGCCCCTCTGGAGGTCCACTTGTGCCCGGCTGGGTGAAGACGGCTCAATTTAGGGAGATCTTCAAGGGGGTAGTGTTAGGTTTTTTTTAAGGGGGGATTGGGTGGGTTTTAGAGTAGGGTTGGGTGTGTGGGTAGTGGGTTTTAATGTTGGGGGGGGTTGTATTTCTTTTTTAACAGGTAAAAGAGCTGATTACTTTGGGGCAATGCCCCGCAAAAAGCCCTTTTAAGGGCTATTTGTAATTTAGCATAGGGTAGGGAATTTTATTATTTTGGGGGGCTTTTTTATTTTATTAGGGGGCTTAGATTAGGTGTAATTAGTTTAAACTTCTTGTAATTTTTTTATTTTCTGTAATTTAGTGGGGGGGTTTTGTACTTTAGTTTAATTTATGTAATTGTATTCAATTTTAGGTAATTGTAGCTAATTAATTTAATTTATTTAATGATAGTGTAGTGTTAGGTGTAATTGTAACTTAGGTTAGGATTTATTTTACAGGTAAATTTGTATTTATTTTAACTAGGTAGCAGTTAAAATAAATACAAAGTTGCCTGTAAAATAAAAATAAATCCTAAAATAGTTCAAATGTAATTATTAATTATATTGTAGCTATCTTAGGGTTTATTTTATAGGTAAGTATTTAGTTTTAAATAGGAATAATTAAGTTAATAATACTAATTTTATTTAGATTTATTTAAATAATATTTAAGTTAGGGGGGTGTTAGGGTTAGGGTTAGACTTAGGTTTAGGGGTTAATAACTCTATTATAGTGGCGGCGGCAGATTAGGGGTTAATACATTTAATAGGCTATGTGGGCTATGGCGGTTTAGGGGTTAATAATTTAGTTATTACTTGCGGTGTGGGTTTGATGGCGGATATAGGGGTTAATAGACTTTATTAGTTATTGCGGTGGGGGATTGCGGTTGACAAGTAGATAGACATTGCGCATGCGTTAGGTGTTAGTTTATTTTTGCAGGCATTTTCGGGAGTTACGGTGCTCCCATACTCAGCGCAAGGCCTGCTACGGCTGCCCTTTATGGCGAGGCAAAAATGGAGTAAGATTTCTCCATTTTCGCCACGTAAGGCCTTGCGCTGGATATTGGATACCGATTTACGACGCGGTCCCATGTTAGCCTATGGGAGTAATAATTGCAAGCGACAGGTGAAATATACGCACGTATGCTACGCCGTATATGTAATACCAAAATCGCATAAAATCTGGCGTCGCCGGCTTTTGTGGGCGACACTGCATATGTAATGGAGGCCCAGGTCTCTGCTTTGTCAGATTTGAATGACAGGTCTGCAGCACTACACTTCTATTTTTCTCTATTGGAAATTGCACCTTCCACAAAAAGAAGGGGGGGGGGGAGGATATATAGAATGAAATATATATAGAATGAAAATAAAAATACAGAAGGATGTGCTAAAATTACATTTGTACTGAAATTTTCCTCCCCCCAAACCCTTGCATATACTATATCAATTAAATGTAGAAAATGTATTTCTGCTAAATAAATCTTTACTGTCTCTTTAAGTGATTATTAAATAACAACCATTTTTGGCTTGTTTTTTAAGCAACAGCAGTAACTTAGCTAATTGTACATCCCCTGTGCTGCTATTGTAATTCTCGTGGGATGTTTCCCTATCAGACCAAACTTGGTCAGTAGTCTTCTTATCCCGGCGTCAAGTGGAAGGATAAGGAAATATCCCAGAACAAAGTGAGTTTAAGAAATGAGGTAAGCAGTACTCATAGTAGACAGGGTAGTCCTTCACGGCAATAAAGTTAAGGCAGAGAATGGTCAGAGGCAGGCAGAGTTCGGCAACAGAAAGGCAATCCACCAGTTTAGCAGTTAAGGGGTAAGCCAGTAGAATGGTCAGGAACAGGCAGAGGTCAGCAACAAAAGGTAATCCAGCAGTTTAGCAGTTCAGGGGTAAACCAGTAGGAATGGTCAAGAACAGGCAGAGGTCAGTAACAAAAGGTAATCCAGCAGTTTAGCAGTTCAGGGGTAAGCCAGTCGAATGGTCAGACAGGCAGAGTTCAGTAACAATAAGGCAATCCAGCAATTCAGGGGTAAAAGAGCAGAGTGGTCAGACAGGCAGAGTTCAGTGACAATAAGGCAATCCAGCAATTCAGGGGTTAAACAGCAGAGTGGTGAGACAGGCAGAGTTCAGTAACAATAAGGCAATCCAGCAATTCAGGGGTTAAACAGCAGTGTGGTCAGACAGGCAGAGTTCAGTAACAATAAGGCAATCCAGCAATAAGTAACACCCAGGAGCACACACAGAAAGTCCTATACTTGGGCAGTGTATGTAATTCGTGTAATTCGTACTTATATAGGCACTGATTTGCGCTAAGAAGGACTTTAAAGGATCCAACCGGCTTGAGAGGGGAATAGACTTGTGGTGATGACGTCATTGCCGCTCGCTCACAGCAACCATTGCGTCCCTGGCAACAGCCAGAGTGGCGCAATGAGGAGCAGCGTGACATAGCCCCCCCACTCAAGAGTTCCCTCCGGGAACCAGAGTCGGCTTCGAAGGGTGAGCAGCATGGAACTTGGAGACCAAAGATGGTGCATGCACATTACGGGCAGGGAACCAGGAACGCTCTGCCACAGAGTATCCTTTCCAGTGTATGAGGTATTGGAGCTGCCTGCGCCTGATTCTGGAATCCAGGATTTTGGCAACCTCATACTCTGGTTCGCCATGAATCAGGAGTGGAAGAGGAGGATGTCTGAGTTGAGTATACCTATTTGTGATGTAGGGTTTGAGCAAGGAGATGTGAAAGACTGGGTGAATGTGCAAGGTCTTAGGCAAGGCCACCCTGTAGGCAACAGGAAAAAGTCTTTTGAGGACTTTATAAGGACCAATATAACGAGGTCCTAATTTGTGACAAGGTTGACGTAAGCGGATATGTTGGGTAGAGACCCAGACACGATCACCTGCAACAAAGGCATAAATATTAGCTCGATGTTGATCGGCAAACCTCTTGTATCTGGAGCTGGTTGATTTTAACTGAGAGTGTATTCGCTGCCAATGAGAAGTGAGGTCTTTGAAGCAACGTTCTACAACAGGGACTCCTGGGAATTAGCAGAAAGAGGAAAAACACGAGGTTGATAACCAGCTGCAGCTTGGAAAGGAGAGCATTGTAGAGAAGAATGCCAATGAGTGTTCTTTGCCAGTTCAGCTAGGGGTAACAACCCAGACCAATTAGTATGCTGTGAATTGACATATGCTCTGAGATAAGCTTCAAGATCCTGATTGTTTCTCTCCGTCTGCCCATTAGTCTGGGGGTGATAACAGACAAAGAAACAGTGGTTCCAAGCAATTTGCAAAAGCTTCTCCAAAAGGTAGAAATAAATTGAGGTCCTCTGTCAGACGTTATTTACAGGTATACCATGGAGCCGTACCACATGTAACAGAAAAAGAGTGGACAATTCTTGGGCTGTAGGTAACTTAGGTAAAGGTACAAAATGAGCAAGTTTGGAGAATCGTTCCACCACAACCCAGATGACTGTATGATGGTCAGAAGGAGGGAGGTCTACAACAAAATCCATGGCTATGTGTGTCCATGGTTGTTTAGGTATGGACAATGGTTGAAGAAGGCCATGAGGTAGGGAATGGGGAGTCTTATTAACAGCACAAATCTGACAAGCCTTGACATAATCCTGAGAGTCTGACTTCATTGTAGGGCACCACACGTGTTGGGAAAGGAGTTTAAAGGTTCTTGTCAAACCAGGATGACCTGACAGTTTGCTGTTGTGAGCCCAGGATAGCACAGGAGAGTGAAGGTTTGGAGGAACATAAAGGATTTTAGGAGCCGCAGGAGCTTCAGATGTTTTTTTTGACTAGGCATGTTGCAGTCTTTAAAGAAGAGAGGTGTTGAGCTGAGCAACCACACAGGAAGGAGGTATGATGTTTTCAATAGGAGCTTCAGAAAAGTCGTAAGACTTAGGAAACTGACGGGAAAGGGCATCAGCTTTTTTATTCTTGGTCCCAGGAAGGTAAAAGACTATAAGGTTAAAGGGACACTGAACCCAATTTTTTTCTTTTATGATTCAGATAGAGCATGCAATTTTAAGCAACTTCCTAATTTACTCCTATTATCAATTTTTCTTCGTTCTCTTGCTATCTTTATTTGAAAAAGAAGGCATCTAAGCTAAGGAGCCAGCAAATTTGTGGTTCAGAACCATGGATAGCACTTGTTTATTGGTGCTATCCAATCAGCAAGGACAACCCAGGTTGTTCACCAAAAATGGGCCGGCATCTAAACTTACATTTTTGCTTTTCAAATAAACATACTAAGAGAATAAAGAAAGTTTGATAATAGGAGTAAATTAGAAAGTTGCTTAAAATTGCATGCTCTATCTGAATCACAAAAGAAAACAATTGGGTTCAGTGTCCCTTTAAAACAGGAAAAGAATAGGGCCCACCTGGCCTGTCGAGGATTGAGTCGATGAGCAGTCTCTAGGTACGTCAAATTCTTGTGATCAGTGAGAATCTGAATGCGGTACCTTCTAGCTAATGACGCCATCTTAATGGCTAAGAGTTCACGATTACCCACATTGTAATTTCTCTCTGCAGAAGTAAACCGTTTGGAAAAAAGCTACAGGGTGCAACTTGGAGTTTAAAGGGTCCCTTTAAAGGATCCCTCTGGGTTAAGACTGCACCAGCTCCTATCTCGGAGGCATCAACCTCTAGAGTGAACTGAAGATCAGGATCAGGATGGTGGAGCACAGGAGCAGAACAAAAGACGTTTTTCAGATGAGAGAAAGCATCCTCAGCTACAGGAGGCCAATTTCGTTTAGTCAGCTCAGTGAGTGGAGCAACGATTTGGGAGAAGTTCTTTGTAAACTTGTGATAATAGTTCAAAACCCTCCTTTGAGATGACATAACCAAGGAACTGGATCTGAACTTGATCAAACTCACATTTCTCCAGCTTGGCTACCAGAGTTTTTGAGGTGAAGAAGTACCTGTTTTACATGCTCACGATGCACCTTAAGCATGGAGGAGAATATGAGGATGTAATCCAAATAGACAATGACAGTGCGATTAAGGAGGTCACGGAAGACATAATTGATGAATGCTTGGAAAACAGCAGGGGCATTGCACAACCCAAAAGGCATTACGAGGTATTCGTAATGCCCTGCTCTCGTGTTGTAGGCAGTCTTCCACTCATGTCCCGGGAAGATACGAATAAGATTGTACGCCCCACGTAGATCCAACTTTGTAAAGTAGCAAGCATTTTGGAGTGAATCATATAATTCAGTGATCAAAGGAATAGGATAACGATTCTTAAATTGTAATGTTTTTTAGGGCTCTGTAGACAATACAGGGTCTGAGACCACCATCCTTTTTACTGACAAAAAATAAGCCAGCCCTGGCAGGAGAGGAGGAAGGGCGAATAATGCCTTTAGCTAGGTTCTCTTGGATATATTCCTCCATGGCCTTGGTTTCAGCTTTAGAGAGCGGATAAGTCCTCCCTTTAGGAAATGGGGCTCCAGGAAACAGGTAGCAGGATCCAAGAAGAGTGAGGGGAATTAGTAGTGGCCAGGCTTAGAGGTACCCCACTTTTATTCTCTAAGCGTTGGCTTTTCCCAACAGTATATCACAATTCTTGAGTTGGTGTTAATTAGAACCACAATAGAAACAGTATTAATCTCCTTCTTCTCTGTCGTTCAGATTCAGAGGGCTTAAGGGAAGAGAGATCCATGGGTTCTTTTTCAGAGGTAACTGGAGGTGCTGAAGGGGTAGAGGATAGTCTAGAGACTGGACGGGTAGGAGGACAAGAGGGAAGGATTCTGCGAGTTCTCTCTCTCTCAGCTTGTCTCTCCTGAAAGCGAGAATCAAGACTGATGCAGTGTTTTTACTGCTCTTGAAAAAGACGATTTAGTAGTTGAAATGCGTAGAGCTAAGCTAAAAAGAGCCTTTTAATATGTTTTAATAAATATTTGTTTGCTATAACAAGTATTTTGCTGCCTTTCTTGGAAGTATTCTAAAGTTACCAACCACTTTTGAGGAGCCGGATTCCGAATTACTCGGAGTGAGTATACTGCACTTTATATCAATTTAAAGATACAATCACCTGCAGTGTAATTTGTCTACAGATACTAAAGCACATTATGGGAAAATCAGGATATAGATCCTTATGAAGAAGCTGAACTCTGAAATTTTCGGAGTGAGTATACTGCACATTATTTTGTTGTCAACTCCTGCAAATCACAAGTTAAGTTTCTTTCTTCAGTGTACACCATAATACATATGAGATTCAAGACCAGCGCCTCTATATACATTCTCCATATTCTACTCACAGTCCTGTTGGGAGAGACTGTTAGAAGGCTGCGGTCACCTAAGAGGGGAGTATTGTGCTCTATTCTAGTCATTCTGTACATTGTGTTGTTAACATCTAACATATCTGTATAGTTTTTATAATTATGAATTCATCCAGGGAAGATGGAACATCACGATAAGTGAGCTCATCCTTGATGCACTCATGCAAGCCTCTCCTGAAGGCCGCTTTGAGAGCACTGCCATTCCAACTGGTCTCATGTGCCAAGGTGCGAAACTCGATGGCGTATTGTGCCACAGATCTATTGCTCTGGCGGAGATCCAAGAGAGAGTATTCTGCAGCAGCAGTGTGGCCAGAGGTCCCAAATACCGACGATAATGCAGGTATCTGCATCGTTCAGGAGCTGAGCACTCTGTTACAAAAGGGGAGAGACCCAGGCTAGAGCCTTGTCTTTCAATAAAGAAATAATAAAAGTGACCTTTGACTGATGAGACTGGAAGGTGTGAGGGTCATTGCGGAAGTGCAGCCTGCATTGGTTGAGAAAACCCCTACAGTCAGTAGTACCATCATACTTGTCAGGCAACGGTATCTGGGGTATACTACCAGAAACAGGGGGGTGTAGGTTGCAGCACTAATAGCAGGGACTGGCTGTGTGGGAACAGGAGTGGTGTTTTTCTCTGCAACCAGTGAGGAGAGCATAGCAGTTATAGCCTCTAGTTTAGAATCCACATTCTGAAAGTGTATGGCATGGGTTCCCAGGGTGTGTCCCTGAAGAGAGACTGCTCTTGCTACCTCATTTGGGTCCATGGCCCAAGTATAATGTAATGCTCGTGGGATGTTTCCCTATCAGACCAAACTTGGCCAGTAGTCTTCTTATCCTGGCGCCAAGTGGAAGGATAAGGAAATATCCCAGAACAAAGTGAATTTAAGAAATGAGGTAAGCAGTACTCACAGTAGACAGGGTAGTCCTTCACGGCAATAAAGTTAAGGCAGAGAAAGGTCATAGACAGGCAGAGTTTGGCAACAGAAAGGCAATCCAGCAGTTTAGCAGTTCAGGGGTAAACCAGTAGAATGGTCAGGAACAAGCAGAGGTCAGCAACAAAAGGTAATCCAGCAGTTTAGCAGTTCAGGGGTAAACCAGTAGAATGGTCAGGAACAGGTAGAGGTCAGTAACAAAAGGTAATCCAGCAGTTTAGCAGTTTAGGGCTAAACCAGTAGAATGGTCAGACAGGCAGAGTTCAGTAACAATAAGGCAATCCAGCAATTCAGGGGTTAAACAGCCGAGTGGTCAGACAGAGTTCAGTGACAATAAGGCAATCTAGCAATTCAGGGGTTAAACAGCAGAGTTGTCAGACAGGCAGAGTTCAGTAACAATAAGGCAATCCAGCAATAAGTAACACCCAGGAGAACACACAGTAAGTCCTATACCTGGGCAGTGTATGTAAGTTATGCAGGTACATACATAAGTGCCGATTCGCACCAAGGAGGACTTCAAAGGATACAACCGGCTTGAGAGGGGAATAGACGTGTAGTGATGACGTCATCGCCGCACACTCACAGCAACCGCCGCGTCCCTGGCAACAGCCAGAGCAGCGCAATGGGGGGCGGCGTGACAGCTATTAGCGATGCCAGGCAGGCATGATTCTAGGTTTGCATTGTAATAGTCTTAAACATTTCCCAGGCTTCTTGAAAACTGGGGACTAAACAATATTAATATCTCTAAATTAAATATATATATTTAGTCAGCTTTGACGCAGGGTTCTGGTTGGGCATAGCTGGTTTCTGAGTTAAATTCAATATTATTATTATTGATATAGATTACCAATATTTTTCTTTCTTACCCTGAATCAACACAAAGCCCCACTGCCAGGTTAAAGAGACACTAAACCCAATTTTTTTCTTTCATGATTCAGATAGAGCAAGCAATTTTAAGCAACTTTCAAATTTACTCCTATTATCAAATTTTCTTCACTCTCTTGCTATCTTTATTTAAAAGGCAGGAATGTGATGCATAGGAGCCTGCCCATTGGTTATGCTTGCTTATTGGTGGGTAAATGTAAGCCTCCAATAAGCAAGCGATATCCATGGTGCTGAACCTAAAATGGGCTGGCTGCTAAGATTTACATTCCTGCTTTTAAAGTAAAGATATTAAGAGAACGAAGAAAAATTGATAATAGGAGTAAATTAGAAAGTTGCTTAAAATTTCATGCTCTATCTGATTCATGAAAGAAAAAATTTGGGTTCAGTGTCCCTTTAAGAATATTGATGGACAGGGACAAATCTCTGAAGACATTACTATAACTGTTTATGCTTTTTTTTTTCTTCTAGAAGTAAATATTTTTATTCAATGTTTATATTATCATCACTTGCACACACTATGACAATACCTTGTGCTGCCACTAGATGGTGGTAAAATACTAAATCATGAGTGTCTTTGTCAACTCTTTCAAAAATGCAATGCCATAGATTTCATTTCTGCAGATCGATCATCTTATGTCAAGGACACAAAACAATTGCTACCTGTGTCTGAGCAAGAACAGCCAGACCATTAGACACGTTTTTAAAGATAAAATCCTCAGTACTCAACAATATCACAGTTAAAAGGTTAATTTCAATCTAGCTGATACACTTAAAGGGACACTGAACTCAAATGTTTTCTTTCATGATTCAGATAGAGCATGCAATTTTAAGCAACTTTCTAATTTACTCCTATTATGAATTTTTCTTTGTTCTTTTTGTATCTTTATTTGAAAAAGCCAGAATGTAAGCATACAAGCTGGCCCATTTTTGGTTCAGCACCCTGGATAGCGCTTGCTGATTGGTGGCTGCATTTAGCCACCAATCAACAAGTGCTACTCCGTTGCTGAACCAAAAATGGGCCGGCTCCTAAGCTTACATTCTTGCTTTTTCAAATAAATACACCAAGAGAACGAGGAAAAATTGATAATAGGAGTAAATTAAAAAGTTGCTTAAAATTGCATGCTCTATCTGGCAAGATAACCTAAGAGGTCAGTACTGTGAGGTCCCTCAAATTATTTTAGAAAAACACATTTTTGCTTGAAAGCTGTTTATCTAACTATGCTGGGATCTGGATGTGAAGGAGAGATATATACACATTACCATATAATCCTCAAAAAAAGATTTTGTGAGATTTCTCTTTATACCGACGAGTTTTAATCATCAGGTTTTTAAGGCTTGATGATCAAAAGTTCACCCCCAAAAACAAAATCAAAAACAAAAAGACATAATAAAAAAGTTTGCAACAGAGGACAAACTACACAGGCAGAACCCTGCGTATGTGTAAACTTTAATATTATGCCTAATAAAATACAAATATGCTGTTTTCAATGCACTGTACCTCAATATCACTGTTATTTTTCTATGCATAGGTTTTCCTTTCAGAGTAATTAACGTGTTGAGTATTTTGAATAAAGCTCCCCACCTTTTAATTTGCAAGTAAAAACAGTGAGATATGTAGGGTGGAAATGTTTTGATCATATAGTTTGTATTTGAGAGACAATTTCTTACACGTCCATGACCAGCCCACTTTAAGATAAAAAACATTATTATTATTATCAGGTATTTATAAAGCGCCAGCAGATTACGCAGCGCTATACAAGAAATAATAAAACATTACAGGGATGCATTACATACACAAACAAACAAGTACAGTAGGGGTACAATACAGTTGTAGGTGCAATAATTGAGTTATACAATAGGGGAGGAATGCCCTGCCCTTGAGCACAATCAGTAGTAGTCACTTACATACAAAGCGGCCTACAGGTAGAGTAGCTTTCAAGCTTACAATCTAAAGGAAAGGTAATGAACACAGAAGGTAAGTGAGATAGGAAATAAGTGAGATATAAGGCAGGGTGAAGTGAGAGTGAGTGATGACATAGGGCTCCGTGTAATTCTATGTGTTCTCCTCAGCTCTCCTTTAGAGAAGCGCATCTGTGCGCTCAAATTTATCAACAAAATGTTGTCTCCATAGGAGAGCTGAGAACTAAAGATACATTTAGTATCTGTGCCTTATTTATCATTGAAAATAAGCAACTATTCTCCATGTAAGTTATATATAAACCAATAGAAATATGTATACAGCTCCCCTAGTAGCTTTGTTAACGCCCCTCTTCAACAAACTCTTATGGAAGAAAATAGATCTAAGTTTTCAATGTTTTTGTGCTTCTATCTTAGTTTCTTTTAAATCTTATTTTATGCTCCAATAGATATAATTTTTGTGCTCTTTTATATATTATTTTTGCATTCCATTATAAATTATTATCGCGCTCCAATAAACATTATTATTGTGCTTTGTTATATATTATTGTAGCATCTTGTAGAGCCCTTTTTTTTGCTTCTACAACTGGTAGATAATACATTTCTAAAGCTGCTCTCCTCAGTAGCTATGGAGAAGTTTAATGCATATATTTGTAGGATAACTTTCAGTTCTCTATTGGAGAGTATAAAAGATAAATTTGTAACTAGGAGAATTTATGAGAACTATTTGAAATACGACTAAAATGATCTAATTTAACCCTTTTTTGGAGCACATGTTTTCCAAGGAGAATGGGAACAGGGTAGGGGAATTTTACAGTCAAACCTGTCCAATTTTAGGCTCATTTTTGAATGATAAATAGGGGCATTATTTATCATGTGCATTTTAAGGGGCAAATATAGAATAGCAATCATAAATTGAGCCTAAAGGGAACAATAAAAAAAAGAAAGTGTGTGGTGAGCAAATACACAATGTAGTAGAGTGTCAGTACAGAGGCTGTGATTATGAAATAGTTTATCTATCCTGGATCATTAGTGACAGTTAATTACTGTTAGGAGGTGTTATATATTAAGGTAAACACCTGGATGGGTGATGGTGGGAAGGATAGAGAGCTCGTGCTTGCAAATCTGGGAGTCTGATGTAAGTTTGAGGCTGTGAAAAGGAGAAGGGTAAGGTGAACATTCCTGGAAATAAAGTATAGGGGGAGGAGTAGTTTAAAACAGAGCAGAGGGGGAGAGAAAAGATTGGAATATTACAATGAGAGTTAGAAACAATTCCAAAATAGCCCAACAGCTATAAGAAATAATTGCACCCATGATCTTGATTGGAGAGATCAGTCGGATGATTTACCTTGTAATTTGGTTTGCAAATCTGGGAGTCTGATCCAGTGCACAACTAGTGATGTCGCAAACTTAAAATTTTCCGTTCGCGAACAGCGAACACAAACATCCGCAAATGTTTGCAAACCGGGCGAACCGCCATTGACTTCAATAGGCAGGCGAACTTTAAAACCCACAGGGACTCTTTCTGGCCACAATAGTGATGGAAAAGTTGTTTCAAGGGTACTAACACCTGGACTGTGGCATGCCGGAGGGGGATCCATGGCAAAACTCCCACGGAAAATTACATAGTTGATGCAGAGTCTGGTTTTAATCCATAAAGGGCAGAAATCACCTAACATTCCTAAATTGTTTGGAATAACATGCTTTAAAACATCAGGTATGATGTTGTATCGATCAGGTAGTGTAAGGGTTACGCCCTCTTCACAGTGACAGACCAAACTGCCTGTTTAACGCACCGCAAACAACCGCAAACAGTCCATTTGCACAACCGCAAACTCCCCATTTGCACAAGGTTGGATACCAAGCTAGCCATGTCCCGTTCCTTGTCCTCACTGATGTCATTGAAGGTCTCTTCCTCCACCCAGCCACGTACAACACCAAGGGTCCCCGAAAGGTGACAACAAGCCCCCTAGGACGCCTGCTGTGTTTGGTCTTCCACCTCCTCAAAGCCACCTTCCTCGTCTGACTCCTCTTCTTCAGACTCCTCTCTCTGCGTTGCCTCTCTCTGCATTATTATAAGGTGTGTTAAGTAGTACTATTCCTATCAGTTTAATCCCTGTTCCATCCCCTATCAGGGGACATGTATATGGCATGGATATTAGGAACCGGGAGATGGAAAAAGATGCTTGGTCGGTCCTCCTACTTCAAAATTGGGGCACTGCGCGTGCAATCGTGGCCGGACTTTTAGCCGACGGACATTTGGCAGATGGACATTTGGCCGACGGACATTTGGACGAAACACAAGTGGATGTCAGATAACAGTCCGGCCACGAGATAGATAGATTTGATAGATAGATAGATACATAGATTAGATAGATAGATCAATAGATGCAATAGATACATTTGATAGATACGATAGATAGATAGATTTGATGGATAAATAGATAGATTTGATAGATAGATAATTTCCCAGAAAGAGAATTACAAGACGTGCGGTCTGGGACCCATGGTAAGGTTCCTAGAGGCAGTTGCGGCGCCATGTATTTTAGGAACCGGGAGATGGAAAAAGATGCTTGGTCGGTCCTCCTACTTCAAATTTGGGGCAATGCGCGTGCAATCTACTGTGCCACCAGATATGAGTGGTGTGTTAAGTAGTACTATTCTTATCAGTTTAATCCCTGTTACGTCCCCTATCAGGGGACGTGTATATGGCATGGATTTTAGGAACCGGGAGATGGAGAAAGATGCTTGGTCGGTCCTCCTACTTCAAATTTGGGGCACTGCGCGTGCAATCTACTGTGCCACCAGATATGAGTGGTGTGTTAAGTAGTACTATTCTTATCAGTTTAATCCCTGTTACGTCCCCTATCAGGGGACGTGTATATGGCATGGATTTTAGGAACCGGGAGATGGAAAAAGATGCTTGGTTGGTCCGGCCACGAGATAGATAGATTTGATAGATAGATAGATAGATAGATACATAGATAAGATAGATAGATCAATAGATGCAATAGATACATTTGATAGATACGATAGATAGATAGATTTGATAGATAGATAATTTCCCAGACAGAGAATTACAAGACGTGCGGTCTGGGACCCATGGTAAGGTTACTTCCTTTTGCACAATTGAGTACAGGTTGGGGATTGCCTTTTGTGCATTGAAATTTCGGCTGGGTACCTTCCACTGCGGTGTCCCCTATCAGGGGACGTGTATATGGCATGGATTTTAGGAACCGGGAGATGGAAAAAGATGCTTGGTCGGTCCTTCTACTTCAAATTTGGGGCACTGCGCGTGCAATCTACTGTGCCACCAGATATGAGTGGTGTGTTAAGTAGTACTATTCTTATCAGTTTAATCCCTGTTACGTCCCCTATCAGGGGACGTGTATATGGCACGGATTTTAGGAACCGGGAGATGGAAAAAGATGCTTGGTCGGTCCGGCCACGAGATAGATAGATTTGATAGATAGATAGATACATAGATAAGATAGATAGATCAATAGATGCAATAGATACATTTGATAGATACGATAGATAGATTTGATAGATAAATAGATAGATTTGATAGATAGATAATTTCCCAGACAGAGAATTACAAGACGTGTGGTCTGGGACCCATGGTAAGGTTACTTCCTTTTGCACAATCGAGTACAGGTTGGGGATTGCCTTTTGTGCAAAGAAATTTCGGCTGGGTACCTTCCACTGCGGTGTCCCCTATCAGGGGACGTGTATATGGCATGGATTTTAGGAACCGGGAGATGGAAAAAGATGCTTGGTCGGTCCTTCTACTTCGAATTTGGGGCACTGCGTGTGCAATCTACTGTGCCACCAGATATGAGTGGTGTGTTAAGTAGTACTATTCTTATCAGTTTAATCCCTGTTACGTCCCCTATCAGGGGACGTGTATATGGCATGGATTTTAGGAACCGGGAGATGGAAAAAGATGCTTGGTCGGTCCGGCCACGAGATAGATAGATTTGATAGATAGATAGATACATAGATTAGATAGATAGATCAATAGATGCAATAGATACATTTGATAGATACGATAGATAGATAGATAGATTTGATAGATAAATAGATAGATTTGATAGATAGATAATTTCCCAGACAGAGAATTACAAGACGTGCGGTCTGGGACCCATGGTAAGGTTACTTCCTTTTGCACAATCGAGTACAGGTTCGGGGATTGCCTTTTGTGCAAAGAAATTTCGGCCGGGTACCTTCCACTGCGGTGTCCCCTATCAGGGGACGTGTATATGGCATGGATTTTAGGAACCGGGAGATGGAAAAAGATGCTTGGTCGGTCCTTCTACTTCAAATTTGGGGCACTGCGCGTGCAATCTACTGTGCCACCAGATATGAGTGGTGTGTAAGTAGTACTATTCTTATCAGTTTAATCCCTGTTACGTCCCCTATCAGGGGACGTGTATAAGGCATGGATTTTAGGAACCGGGAGATGGAAAAAGATGCTTGGTCGGTCTTCCTACTTCAAATTTGGGGCACTGCGCTTGCAATTGTGGCCGGACTTTAAGCCGACGGACATTTGGCCGAAACACAAGTGGCTGTCAGATAACAGTCTGGCCACGAGATAGATAGATTTGATAGATACATAGATTAGATAGATAGATCAATATATGCAATAGATACATTTGATAGATACGATAGATAGATCGATTTGATAGATAAATACATAGATTTGATAGATAGATAGATAGATAATTTCCCAGACAGAGAATTACAAGATGTGCGTTCTGGGACCCATGGTAAGGTTCCCAGAGGCAGTTGCGGCACCAGGGGACGTGTATATGGCATGGATTTTAGGAATCGGGAGATGGAAAAAGATGCTTGGTCGGTCCTCCTACTTCAAATTTGGGGCACTGCGCGTGCAATCTACTGTGCCACCAGATATGAGTGGTGTGTTAAGTAGTACTATTCTTATCAGTTTAATCCCTGTTACGTCCCCTATCAGGGGACGTGTATATGGCATGGATTTTAGGAACCGGGAGATGGAAAAAGATGCTTGGTCGGTCCGGCCACGAGATAGATAGATTTGATAGATAGATAGATAGATACATAGATAAGATAGATAGATCAATAGATGCAATAGATACATTTGATAGATACAATAGATAGATAGATTTGATAGATAAATAGATAGATTTGATAGATAGATAATTTCCCAGACAGAGAATTACAAGACGTGCGGTCTGGGACCCATGGTAAGGTTACTTCCTTTTGCACAATCGAGTACAGGTTGGGGATTGCCTTTTGTGCATTGAAATTTCGGCCGGGTACCTTCCACTGCGGTGTCCCCTATCAGGGGACGTGTATATGGCATGGATTTTAGGAACCGGGAGATGGAAAAAGATGCTTGGTCGGTCCTTCTACTTCGAATTTGGGGCACTGCGCGTGCAATCTACTGTGCCACCAGATATGAGTGGTGTGTTAAGTAGTACTATTCTTATCAGTTTAATCCCTGTTACGTCCCCTATCAGGGGACATGTATATGGCATGGATTTTAGGAACCGGGAGATGGAAAAAGATGCTTGGTCGGTCCGGCCACGAGATAGATAGATTTGATAGATAGATACATAGATAGATAAATAGATAGATTTGATAGATAGATCATTTCCCAGACAGAGAATTACAAGACGTGTGGTCTGGGACCCATGGTAAGGTTACTTCCTTTTGCACAATCGAGTACAGGTTGGGGATTGCCTTTTGTGCAAAGAAATTTCGGCCGGGTACCTTCCACTGCGGTGTCCCCTATCAGGGGACGTGTATATGGCATGGATTTTAGGAACCGGGAGATGGAAAAAGATGCTTGGTCGGTCCTTCTACTTCAAATTTGGGGCACTGCGCGTGCAATCTACTGTGCCACCAGATATGAGTGGTGTGTAAGTAGTACTATTCTTATCAGTTTAATCCCTGTTACGTCCCCTATCAGGGGACGTGTATATGGCATGGATTTTAGGAACCCGGAGATGGAAAAAGATGCTTGGTCGGTCCTCCTACTTCAAATTTGGGGCACTGCGCTTGCAATTGTGGCCGGACTTTTAGCCGACAGACATTTGGCAGACGGACATTTGGCCGAAACACAAGTGGCTGTCAGATAACAGTCCGGCCACGAGATAGATTTGATAGATAGATAGATACATAGATTAGATAGATAGATCAATAGATGCAATAGATACATTTGATAGATACGATAGATAGATTTGATAGATAAATACATAGATTTGATAGATAGATAATTTCCCAGACAGAGAATTACAAGACGTGCGTTCTAAGACCCATGGTAAGGTTCCCAGAGGCAGTTGCGGCGCCAGGGGACGTGTATATGGCATGGATTTTAGGAACCGGGAGATGGAAAAAGATGCTTGTTCGGTCCTCCTACTTCAAATTTGGGGCACTGCGCGTGCAATCTAATGTGCCACCAGATAGGAGTGGTGTGTTAAGTAGTACTATTCCTATCAGTTTAATCCCTGTTACGTGCCTTTTTTTTTGGTTTGGTTTTTGAAGCCACAGTGCAGCACCAGAGGCCAGAAAAATTTGGCATGTACACATGCCTGAAAAATTAGGTATTGTTGCAGCCGCTGCTGTAGCAGAGGCCAGAAAAATTGATGCTTGTTTCCCAGGCAGAATGTGCCCTAAAACATTGCGGCTTGAACCCTAGTTGGTGGCGGATAAGTCACGCAAGTCATCTGGCATTCGAAGATAAAATACAGCACCGTGTGGACCATTTTTAGCCCAAGGCAGCTCATCTCATCAGGCCTTTTTTACTCGAATGTATCGCCCAATGTCAGTCCCTTCGGGATCCATCCCTCATTCATCTTAATAAAGGTGAGGTAATCTAGACTTTTTTGACCTAGGCGACTTCTCTTCTCAGTGACAATACCTCCTGCTGCACTGAAGGTCCTTTCTGACAGGACACTTGAAGCGGGGCAGGCCAGAAGTTCTATCGCAAATTGGGATAGCTCAGGCCACAGGTCAAGCCTGCACACCCAGTAGTCAAGGGGTTCATCGCTCCTCAGAGTGTTGAGATCTGCAGTTAAGGCGAGGTAGTCTGCTACCTGTCGGTCGAGTCGTTCTCTGAGGGTGGACCCTGAAGGGCTGTGGCGATGCATAGGAGTTAAAAAGCTCTGCATGTCCTCCATCAACAACATGTCTGTAAAGCGTCCTGTCCTTGCCGGCGTGGTCGTGGGAGTCGGAGGATTACTTTCACCTCTTCCCCTGTTAGATTCCTGTTGTGCTGTGACATCACCCTTATACGCTGTGTAAAGCATACTTTTTCATTTATTTTGGAACTGCTGCATCCTTTCCGACTTGTGGTAATTCGGTAACATTTCAGGCACTTTATGCTTATACCGGGGGTCTAGTAGCGTGGACACCCAGTACAGGTCGTTCTCCTTCAGCTTTTTTATACGTGGGTCACTCAACAGGCACGACAGCATGAAAGACCCCATTTGCACAAGGTTGGATGCCGAGCTACTCATGTCCCGTTCCTCGTCCTCAGTGATCTCACTGAAGGTATCTTCTTCCCCCCAGCCACGTACAACACCACGGGTACCAGATAGGTGACAACAAGCACCCTGGGATGCCTGTTGTGCTTGGTCTTCCTCCTCCTCCTTAATGCCACATTCCTCCTCTGACTCCTCTTCCTCACAATCCTCTTCCAGTATTGCCGCTGGTCCAGCAAGCGATGCTGATAAGGCTGTTTCTGGTGGTGATGGTGACCACAACTCTTCCTCTTCACGCTCATCTATGGCCTGATCCAGCACTCTTCGCAGGGCACGCTCCAGGAAGAAAACAAATGGTATGATGTCGCTGATGGTGCCTTCGGTGCGACTGACTAGGTTTGTCACCTCCTCAAAAGGACGCATGAGCCTACAGGCATTGCGCATGAGCGTCCAGTAACGTGGCAAAAAAAATCCCAGCTCCGTAGAGGCTTTCCTAGCACCCCGGTCATACAAATACTCGTTAATGGCTTTTTCTTGTTGGAGCAGGCGGTCGAACATTAGGAGTGTTGAATTCCCACGTGACGGGCTGTCGCAAATCAAGCGCCTCACTGGCATGTTGTTTCACCGCTGGATATCGGAAAAGTGCGCCATGGCTGTGTAGGAACGCCTCAAATGGCCACACACCTTCCTGGCCTGCTTCAGGATGTCCTGTAAGCCTGGGTACTTATGCACAAAGCGTTGTACAATCAGATTACACACATGTGCCATGCACGGCACATGTGTCAACTTGCCCAATTTCAATGCCGCCACCAAATTACTTCCGTTGTCAGAAACCACGTTGCCGATCTCCAGTTGGTGCGGAGTCAGCCACTGATCCACCTGTGCATTCAGGGCAGACAGGAGTGCTGGTCCGGTGTGACTCTCTGCTTTCAGGCAAGTCAACCCCAAGATGGCGCGACACTGCTGTATCCGGGATGTGGAATAGTACCTGCGGAGCTGGGGGGATGCCGTTGATGTGGAGCAAGACGCAGCAGCAGAAGAGGACTCAGCCGAGGAGGTTATGGAAGAGGATGGAGCAGGAGGAGTAGAGAAGGTGGCAGCAGGCCTGCCTGCAAGTCCTGGCGGTGTCACCAACTCCTCCTCTGCAGAGCCACGCATTCCATGCTTGGCAGCCGTCAGCAGGTTTACCCAATGCGCAGTGTAGGTGATATACCTGCCCTGACCATGCTTTGCAGACCAGCTATTAGTGGTCATATGGACCCTTGCCCCAACACTGTGTGCCAGACACGCCATTACTTCCTTTCGCACAATCGAGTACAGGTTGGGGATTGCCTTTTGTGCAAAGAAATTTCGGCCGGGTACCTTCCACTGCGGTGTCCCAATAGCTACAATTTTTTGAATGTCTCAGACTCCACCAGCTTGTATGGTAAAAGCTGGCGGGCTAAGAGTTCAGACTGGCCAGCTGTCAGACGCCGGGCAAGGGGGGGACTTTGTGACATTGGCTTATTACGCTCAAACATGTCCTTGACAGACACCTGACTGTGGGCAGATGAGCAGGAACTGCTCCAGAAGAGAGACTGAGTGGTGGATGGTTGAGAGGGGGCAAGGAGGACAGCAGTGGTTGACGTGGCTGAAGATGCTGGACCAGGAGGAGGATGGTGGCTTTGAGTTTGTGTGCTGCTTCTACTCATGTGTTGATCCCATAGGCGTTTGTGATGTGCGATCATGTGCCTTCGCAAAAGCAGTTGTACCTAGGTGGGTGTTGGACTTCCCACGACTCAGTTTCTTTTGGCACAGGTTGCAAATGGCATCGCTGTTGTCAGAGGCAGACACACAAAAAAAAATTCCACACTGCTGAGCTCTGCGATTACGGCATTCTGGTGGTGGCAACAGCATGCGTTGATTGGCATGCTGTCTGGCTGACCCTGGGTGCCGATGCATGCTGTCTGACTGTGCCACTAGCTCCTTGCGACGACCTCCCCCTGCTTCCAACTCGTCTCCTCCTCCTCCTCTCTGTCTCCCCATCTGAACTTTCCCCCTCTTCTTCTTCTCTTTTAGCGGGCACCCACGTGACATCCACGGACGCATCGTCATCATCAACCGCTTCACTTGTATCTGACAAATCAACAAAGGAAGCAGCAGCGGGTACAACATCATCATCATCACACCGTACGTCCATGTCTGTAATGCTGCCTGACTGAGACATATCACTGTTATCTACATCCTCTGTCAATGATGGTTGCGCATCACTCATTTCTTCCAACTGATGTGTAAAAAACTCCTCTGACAGATCAAGTGAAGCGGCTGTGGTGCTAGTGTTGGTGGTGGCGGCAGGCGGGCGAGTGGTAACTTGAGAGGTGCCCGAAGATAAGCTGGAGGAGGATGGTGCGTCACGGTTCGGAGTGGAAGCTATAGAAGATTGGGTGTCCTGTGTTAAAAAGTCAACTATTTCCTCAGAACTTTTCGAGTTTATGGGACGTGGTCTCTGAACACTGGGCATTATTCTAGGGCCAAAGGGAATCACAGCACCATGACCACGACGGCACCTGCGGGGTGGCCTGCCTCTGCCTGTCATTTTTTTTTAAATGTACACTTACACTACTATTAAACAAGATATGAGTGGTGGCACTGGGCAAGTGGGCACAGTATACGCTGTGAGCCTGACACAAAAAAGCAGACTGATGTTTCACAGTTCAAAAAGTTTTTTTGTTTTTAAATGTACACTTACACTACTATTAAACAAGATATGAGTGGTGGCACTGGGCAAGTGGGCACAGTATAAGCTGTGAGCCTGACACAAAAAAGCAGACTGATGTTTCACAGTCCAAAAAGTTTTTATTTTTTTAATTTTCAAAAGGGCTTTATTTTGGTACTTTATGCATACACGTCATAGGTTAAATGTGCACATCGTAAATTCAAGCTGTTACATTAAAATGCTTCATCACAATAAACCATTATAAAAACTGTAAAAAGGTGTGAGATATAGTCATGTACATTCACTTCATCACTTGAGGACACCTTCTAAATTCAGTGTATGCTATAACTGTTCCCTTATATCTAGTTATGCAGACCACTCTTGGGTCCGAGATAAATATCTATAAGAACTGTGTTGAGTATATATAAAGATGTGAGGAGAAGCTGAGGGGTAAAGAAAATCAACAATTATAATATAACCGAAACAGGCTATTGGGTAACACAGGACTTATGTGCTTTAAGGCTATATCAGGCATGTATATTTCAAAACTGATTCCCGTATTTGCGGGTGCTTGATATGGAGTAATTGTAGGTTACAGGGGGTAAATGAGTTACTAACAAATAATCATGGGAATATTATATAAAAACTGAGATCGGGGAACTAAAATGATATATCTTGTTTGCACGCTTAGATGAATGAATGTGCAGCTAGGGGGCATTAGTATGTGCATACTAAAATAGCATAGGTATTATAATTCAGATTAGCTCCTCTCTATATATATTTTAGAGTGTATCTAGGTCACCCGTATACTAGCCCGTGAATGCATAACCCATTGACCCCCAGATAGCGTCATGATACAGATGGTATGTTTTATCAATGTATGTGAGCCATTAATCTTTTCCCACTCTGCACCACAAATTTAAAAAAAAACATGTAACCAAGCAAACACACCTTGTCAAATATATGCGCAACAATAATCTCAATACATTTGAGAAACTATCAACATAAACTTGAACACCTCCATCTTAGTTTTATTAATGTCCATTTAGCGTGTCTTTAGGTAGAGGTGTTCCTCCTTGTTCCCTGGGGCTTTGCTGGCTTACTCCATACATTTAAGTAACAAACAGGCTTTTTAACGATAAAACTACTGCTAATTCATCCCCAGATCAGAGAAAGGGAGAGTGAGGATAAATAAGGGGCATATCTTAACTAAGGTTTAAATGTCAAACGTTTCAACAAGTCATAAGAAAAAGTTAGTCATAGCTGCTATAAAGTTACCAGTATCCATTTTATGTGGCTTTAGCTAAAGGGATATGTTGCAGTGAAGTGCAAAACCGGCCACATGCTGGTTGAGGGGAGCATCTGTCCTCTACCCCTCTCCTTTCTTCGGGGTATGACCGCTCATGTGCGAGCAGGAGATTTTTTGCCAGGCACTGGTATGAGATATGTTTGTGGGTCTCCTCGCCATTTGGTCTGGCAGCTGCATTGCCGACATTAATAAGTTGCACAGTCCTGCCGTCCCATCTGCCGTGATGTATGTCATCTTCCTCTTGTTTGCCCGAGGGCGCGGGGCCTCCATCAGAGGCATCCCCTGAGGCTGGGCAGTATGTTCACTATGCTTCCCTGGAATACCGGTAAGAGGAGGCAAAAACTGTGAGAGAGATTTAGCAATCAGCTCTCTTTGAATGTTGTTGCTGTACTCCATGCGGGCTCCCTGTAATGGCGGGTGGCCATGTTGGTTTTGTGAAGTACTTGTTTGAGTCGGTGGCACTATATCAAGCACGGTTTCTGTTTCTGGAGACTTGTGTGGGCTTATTTGTATGCGCTGTATTAGATAGTCATATGGCGCCCTATCCATCAAGTTTTGCATGAGTAGCTCAAATTTCCATAGGTGGTTGTCAGGGTGCTGCATATGTCTCACTTCTGCCATGTCTATTATATCAGATGTCTTCCGGATGTAGCAGGAGAGAGAAGAGAGATGATCAATGGGCGCAGATGTTGCTGTCCCCCAGTACAACTTGCTTTCCCGTTTTTAGTATGCGGTGAAGAAATTTCAGCAAGTCGGAGTCTACCGACAGCGCTGATACCCCGTTTGTTCTCAGGGGGGAGGTGTATGCCTGACAATGGGCCGCCGCCCTAGGCCTTCTTTTTCCGATCTGATTCTCCGGGGTCATAAAAGCAAACAAGAATTTAAATGCCGGGTCACAATCAGTGACAGTGTGAAGCCTTAATGTAATATGATTTTAATCTTGCTGCTGTTAACAATAATCGGCGGATTATCAGTTTTTCTGCCGGAGCATTCAGAAGATGCGTCCTCACCAGAACGCTGCACGGACACGCCCCCCCAAAGTTTTTATTTTTTTACATGTACACTTACACTACTATTAAACAAGATATGAGTGGTGGCACTGGGCAAGTGGGCCCAGTATAAGCTGTGAGCCTGATACAAAAAAGCAGACTGATGTTTCACAGTCCAAAAAGTTTTTTTTTGTTTTTAAATGTACACTTACACTACTATTAAACAAGATATGAGTGGTGGCACTGGGCAAGTGGGTCCAGTATAAGCTGTGAGCCTGACACAAAAAAGCAGACTGATGTTTCACAGTCCAAAAAGTTTTTATTTTTTTAAATGTACACTTACACTACTATTAAACAAGATATGAGTGGTGGCACTGGGCAAGTGGGCCCAGTATAGGCTGTGAGCCTGACACAAAAAAGCAGACTGATGTTTCACAGTCCAAAAAGTTTTTATTTTTTTAAATGTACACTTACACTACTATTAAACAAGATATGAGTGGTGGCACTGGGCAAGTGGGCACAGTATACGCTGTGAGCCTGACACAAAAAAGCAGACTGATGTTTCACAGTCCAAAAAGTTTTTATTTTTTTAAATGTACACTTACACTACTATTAAACAAGATATGAGTGGTGGCACTGGGCAAGTGGGCCAGTATAAGCTGTGAGCCTGAAACAAAAAAGCAGACTGATGTTTCACAGTCCAAAAAGTTTTTTTTTTTTTTTAAATGTACACTTACACTACTATTAAACAAGATATGAGTGGTGGCACTGGGCAAGTGGGCACAGTATACGCTGTGAGCCTGACACAAAAAAGCAGACTGATGTTTCATAGTCCAAAAAAGTTTTTTGTTTTTAAATTTACACTACTGTTACACCAGATATGAGTGGTGGCACTGGGCAAGTGGGCACAGTATACGCTGTGAGCCTGGCACACACGTTGGCAGGCAGGCAACTGCAATTAGATTACACAAGCAGACTGATGTTTCACAGTCAAAAAAGTTTTTTTTTAAATTTACACTACTGTTACACCAGATATGAGTGGGGGCACTGGGCAAGTGGGCACAGTATACACTCTGAGCCTGGCACACACGCTGGCAGGCAGGCAACTGCAATTAGATTACACTAGCAGACTGATGTTTCACAGTCGAAAAAGTTTTTTTTTTTTTAAATTTACACTACTGTTACACCAGATATGAGTGGTGGCACTGGGCAAGTGGGCCTGGCACACACGCTGGCAGGCATGCAACCACAATTAGATTACACTAGCAGACTGATGTTTCACATTCAAAAAAGTTTTGTTTTTTTAAATTTACACTACTGTTACACCAGATATGAGTGGTGGCACTGGGCAAGTGGGCCTGGCACACACGCTGGCAGGCAGGCAACCGCAATTAGATTACACTAGCAGACTGATGTTTCACATTCAAAAAAGTTTTGTTTTTTTAAATTTACACTACTGTTACACCAGATATGAGTGATGGCACTGGGCAAGTGGGCCTGGCACACACGCTGGCAGGCAGGCAACTGCAATTAGATTACACAAGCAGACTGATGTTTCACAGTCAAAAAAGTTTTTTTTTTTAAATTTACACTACTGTTACACCAGATATGAGTGGTGGCACTGGGCAAGTGGGCCTGGCATACACGCTGGCAGGCAGGCAACTGCAATTAGATTACACTAGCAGACTGATGTTTCACAGTCAAAAAAGTTTTTTTTTTTTTAAATTTACACTACTGTTACACTAGATATGAGTAATGGCACTGGGCAAGTGGGCCTGGCACACACGCTGGCAGGCAGGCAACTGCAATTAGATTACACTAGCAGACTGATGTTTCACAGTCAAAAAAGCTTTTTTTTTTTTAATTTACACTACTGTTACACCAGATATGAATGGTGGCACTGGGCAAGTGGCTTGGCAGGCAGGCAACTGCAATTAGATTACACAGGAAAAAAAAATAAAAATGATGTTCTAGCCCTAAAAAGGGCTTTTTGGGGTGCTGTCCTTACAGCAGAGATCAGATGCGTCCTTCAGGACTGTAGTGGACACTGAATACACTAGCCTAGCTATCAATTTCCCTATTAAATCACCAGCAGCTACACTGTCCCTCCTCTCACTAACAATGCAGCTTCCGAATGAATCTAAAATGGCTGCTGTCCAGGAGCTGGGAGGGTCTGGGAGGGAGGGTCTGCTGCTGATTGGCTGGAATGTGTCTGCAGACTGTGAGATACAGGGTCAAAGTTTACTCAATGATGACGAATAGGGGGCGGATCAAACATTGCATATGTTCGCCCGCCGCGGCAAACGCGAACATGCTATGTTCGCCGGGAACTATTCGCCGGCGAACTATTTGCGACATCACTATGCACAACCAGTGTACTCAAATTACGATTTACGCTGTCCATATTTAATATGGTTTATTCCTGGGAAATTTACATAAAAACGTTACGTTTTTGATAAAATACGATTTTGGTGAAAAATGTTGTTACGATCTTTGATGCACCTTAACAATAAACATTTTCCCTGTGTATTTTTGTGTGAATGGTTAAATTATTAATTTTTGTATGATTTTTAAATTACGATTTTCGTTGTGCACTTTTGTAATGTATGTATCTCCTTCCCATGCAAAAATGCAGTATAAGCCCCTTTGTGAGACACTTTAGAGCTTTAAAGAAGTCCAACAGGTAAGTACTGGCGAGCATTGTTAAAGAATCTTGGCAGCCCAGAGACCTTTAGGTTATCGGGGCCTTAGTGATAATGGTACATTCTTTAAATATGTTTCCCCTTAAAGTGTTTCAAATGACTTTTAACACCAGCTGCATGGTATTAAGTGTGTGGGAAGTTGCTTCTTTGGGTTCATGTAGGTTTATTTTTGTATTTTAGATAACTTTTGCTATTGAAACCTTCACCCATTGTGTGCAAGAACATGCTAATCTTAAAGGGACACTGAAACCAATTTTTTTCAAAGGTGATTCAGATAGAGCATGCAATTTTAAGCAACTTTCTAATTTACTCCTATTATCATTTTTTCTTCGTTCTCTTGCTATCTTTATTTAAAAGAAGGCATCAAAGCTTTTTTTTGGTTCAGAACTCTGGACAGCACTTTTTTATTGGTGGATGAATTTATCCACCAATCAGCAAGAATGACCCAGGTTGTTCACCAAAAATGGGCCGGCATCTAAACTTACATTCTTGCATTTCAAATAAAGATACCAAGAGAATGAAGAAAATGTGATAATAGGAGTAAATTAGAAAGTTGCTTAAAATGTCATGCTCTATCTGAATCACGAAAGCAAAAAAAAAAAAAATGGGTTCAGTGTCCCTTTAACCCTCTCTTTACATAGAGGCCAGTATATAGGTACTTAACATTTTCATTATGGGTGGTGGTTTCAATTAGCAAAAACAACTATTTAAATTGCAATAATAAGACTAAAGGAGCAATTTCAAGACATTTAATACTATGTATGTCCATTCTGTATGTTAGAATGGCTGAGCAGTCTAAGTTACCAGATTCCAGATGATCATTGTTTTAGGGGTAGTTTACCGAAAGGGTGGTTGATTCATAGAATAAACTTCCATTAGAGGTGTTGAAGAGAAGCAATGTGGGGACATCTAGAATGCCTAGGAAAAGTCTGTTCTACACAAACTAATTAAGCTTACATATTATAGGACATATGGACAGACTTGATGTGCCCAGGGATCTTATTTGCTGTCAAAATCAATGTTTCTAAGTTATTTTGCAGCTGATATAACAAATCATTGGCAATGCATTAAAGGGACAGTTTACCCTAAATGTTTTTCCCCTTAATTTGACCTGCTAGAGTGAATTTAAAATAGCTATTTTCCCTTTATTTTGGCATTGGAAATAGCTGACTTTGCCTGTGCTATCCCTACCTATACTGAACATTTCTATACTTAAGTATAGGCTATAGAAAAGCTATGTAAACATAGCCAGCTGAAGAAATTACACTCCCATTGGGGGTTAGGGGAGATAAACATGCAATGTTAATTTTCTTTTTTCTTTTTTTAAATTTAATCTTTTATTGAGATATTTGACAAAAACAATATACAACGTGTCCATTTACAAAGGTAAGAGAAAAGTGTACACATTGCAAATAAGATATATGAGCTAAGAAACAGCAACTTTATAAGCTTGCTCAGGTAGTGGGTATATAGGTATAAATATATATATATATATATATATATATATATATATATATATATATATATATCATAAGTATATTATTATAGAACTGTTAGTAGTTCATATGGTGGACAACCTATAAGCATAATTGCTTTGGTTAAGTATTACAGTAAAATTCGCAAATACAACTTGTTCATGTTCACTTTCTTAGCTGCTAATGAGCTGTAGAAATAATCAGCAATACTAGTATAAATGTACATAGGATTATGACATCTCTTTTTAGAGAGGGCTGGAACACCTCCTATACTGAACAGGGTCACTCTTGTACCCAGATAAAGAGATATGATATAAGGGAGGTTCTTAAATGATTAAGACGGTCACTCTTGGACCATTGATAAAGAAACTAGTGATTAATACTAAATAGTGAAAAGTCATTCGCTACTGGCATAACAAACATGCTATATAATATATCAGATATCATGAGAAATAATACATAGTAAATGTAATAGGAAATAAGCTATATCTTAAACATAAAGAGGAGTTATCATTAGTGTCCCCTAAGTGCATCTAACTAGATAATAGGCGAGTTCCAGTGGGAGGGGCTAGCACAGCAAGCCGCTAGCCAGTCGCTAGACGAGAGAACTCGCTGAACCAATGACCCACGCCTGCAGCTTTTCCTTAGCCACCAGAAGCTGGTGTGCTCGGAAGCCTAACCCTGCAGTTGGAGGGTGGTCACTGGGGTCAGGCAGGCTGTGCAGGAGCATAGATCCGTTCTGGACTGTGTTAGGCTCATTCGCCCGATCCTGCACCGAGTGAATCTCAGCTCACTTTCGGGCTGCACATTCTGGTACTGCATCAGCTGTTCTTGTGAGGCTGCTCAGTACAAATTCAAAGCAGAAAACGGACCAGGGGGCTACATACTGACAAGTGCTGCATCTGACCACTCAGTACCTAGAAGGATACCCTGGAGGCAGCCAAGTAGGCGCACTATCAGCGTCTAAAGTGATTACTACAGCTGGCACCAATTGAGACATAATTAGCCTTCACTTGGAAACCAGAGAGGACACGGATTCCCTGGCCGGCATATTAGCGTAAAGACAAGGACGGTTCTTCTCCTGATTCATATGTTGGCGTGGAGTTAAGGAGGAAAGCTGTGGTGCCTCCATTGCCTATAAAATGCATGCTAGTGGTGCACTTGAGGGAACAAGTTTAACGTTGCAGGCACTTCTCACATAGTAACAATATACACTTAGATTAGTGCTGTATCTTGATGTAGGATGCGCCCCTGAGAATAAATTACATACTTCTGTAACAAGCACAAATCAGTAGGAAACTTGGCTTGGAGACAGAAAGAAGTAAAATACTCTACCTATTAAAGTTATTTCTTTGGGGGTTGCCAAACTTAATCCCTTGAAGGAGAGATCGGAAACCCACAGAACCAGGGCTGGTACAGTGTGAGGCGATCCGCGGTGACTGTAACTGGTCTGCCTAAAGAACTGGAATGGCTTGCCAGCAAGAAACCTAAGGCAGTGGCTGAGACGCACCCCTCAGTAAAGTTGGCACCGGTTGTCAATTTGTCTATCAATTACTGACCACAAAGAATTACTGACCACAAAGGAAAAAGGAGAAGTAGGAACTGAGTGATCCAAAAGAGTTACATGATTTGCCCTAAAACCATAGCCTGGGTGATGGTAGTGATCCTCAAGCAAATAACATTTATTCAGTTACACTGACACTCAAAGGCTAACTTTTCCCTTTGAAACCAGGCAAATATGGTTATTGTAACTATATTGGGTCCATGTATAGATCACAGGGCCTGCCTATAGGTAGAAGAGTTGACGTTACCTTCTTTGATTAAGTAGTGGCAGAGCTCGAACCTATAATTAAAGGGTTCTTTGCCACGGCTGACACAGTACCTGGTTATATGATATTGTGATATTTGCATAAGTTATTGGAGGTTTAATGAGAGTTCACAGTCCATGATTTGCTGGAGTATTATTGCAATCTAATTCTCAGTACATTTTTTTGTTATAACATAGCTGTACGCAGAGACGTAACTAGAAACCACAGGGCCCAGGTGCAAGAATCTAAGAAGGGCCCCCCCCCCCCAAAAAAAGTGAATTTGATACATATCTTTTTTTTTCTTTTTTTACATTTAACACAGAAAAAAAATGTGAATCAGATTACATGTCTGCAAAAGGAGGTACCCTGTGCCCACAGTCTGTGAGATGGTCTGACCCCCTATTACTGTATATAGTGACACTGTTTAACCCACCAGTACTGTATATAGTGAGTCACCCGCCCCAGAACTTTATAAAGTGACCACAGTAGTCTGTGACATGGTCCAGCCCCCCTGTACTGTATATAGTGGTACTGTATAGACTGACACTGTTTACCCCCCGCCCCCCCATGCTGTAGTAACAAGGTCTGTAATTTGCTGGTTCCACAAACATATACACTCACACATACATGCATAAATACACATACAGTCACATACATACATACATACACACATACACATAAACACCAATGGGTAAAACAGAAACACTAACCCCTGTAGTCAGAAACACTAGTGAAGCATCATGTCATACTCACATGATATCAGTGCAGGCAGTGGCAGGTCAACGTTTTTTAATTGTAAATTTTTTATTTATTTTTTTTTAAGCTGGGCCCCCACCCTTTGGGGGCCTAGTTTCAATTGTGACCTCTGCACCCCCTGTAGTTTCGCCCCTGGCTGTACGCCATTCATGCGTCTATACTTTTGTTTATTTCTTGGTATTTAGATAGGTATTTTGCCTAGTGGGGATTTTGCTTATTGGGAGATGCAGGTTCACCCATCAAGGGTCTGAGCCATATTTCTTTAAATAACTACACTTATTTGTTACTTCACAGTATCTGTTCGGCTTTATAACAGTCCTTGCATCCCCGCCCTTAGAGGGGGGAAGCTTTCACTTGTGTGATTTTTTTTTAAATTTATTTTTTATTTTTTTCTCACATTTGAAGGTGTTATACACCCATACACTCATCAATATATTTAATTTTGGAGGGAGGAAGGAACTGAGATTTATTGATTTTACACATTTTGCACTCTATTTTTATTGGTGAGGTCCTTTGAATGGATAGATACATATCACAAAAATGCCTTCTAAAGCGAAAGACAGAAGGATCATATCTAAAACCTCAGATTCTAGCGTGACTCTGACTGAAGATGTACAGGCTGGTACACTAGAAAGCAAATCATTGCTACAACAAATATCTGACCTCATTACCCCACAATTTGAAGGCCTTAAATTTGAGATTAAAAGTGAAATATCTGAGCTAGTGACTGAAATAAGGCAATTTGCTAGCAGAATAGCAGAAGCAGAGATGAGGATATCTAATATTGAAGATTTGATGACTGATGTAGAAGGCACCATTTCCCTTCAAAAGAAACAGGTAGCAGTTCTGCATGCAAAAATATAGGATCTTGAAGACAGGTCAAGACGAAATAATGTTAAAGTGGTTGGCCTTCCGGAGTCAACAAAATTTAAAGATCTTCTGTTTTTTGCTTCAGTTCAGACAAAGTTTAGGCCCAGTACGACAAAACTCAGTCCCCAAAAATCAGGGGTGTCTGATAATGATTTGATTCTTAAACTTTCAAGATAAGGTTAATATCTTAGCTCATTATCAGAAGCTTAAAGAATGTATAATTGAACAAAACAAAATTTTTCTATTTAAAGATTTTTCCGCAGAGACGGCTAATAAGAGAAGGGAAATTGCACCCTTCTGCACAAAATTTATCAATGCAGAATACCATGCAAGAATGGTGTACCCTGCTAAAATTTTGATATAAATAAATGGCCAGATGCAAGTCTTAAAGAATCCCACAGAAGCTTTGACGCTATGTACAGAGCTTGGGTTGGGACATTAACTATGAGACCAACAGCCAAAATTACAATGTTTTTTTTTTCTTTTTCTTTATGTGGTATGACAAGATTTCTCTTTGTGTGTTTTATTTTTTTTTCTTCTCTCACAATTTTTCCCCATACCCATTCTCCCCATGGGTTAATTTGCAAGGGTTTTTGAGTGGTTCATGTTTCTCGTCTGGTTATGTTTAGTGAAAAATTAAATATTTTGTCATGGAATGTAGGAGGTATAACCTCCCTGATTAAAAGAAAAATTATTTTAAAACATTTGAATTCATTCCAACCTCATGTAGTGTTCCTGCAGGAGACACATCTAGGCCCAGAGGAAACAGCCAAATTAAAAACTCCTTATTGTGGATGGAAGAAGGGAGTAGCGATCCTTTTCCACAAAAGTATTTCATATGAGATCATAGAGCAAGAAGCAGATCCGCTAGGCAGATTTTTAATTGTACTAGTTAAAATCCAAGAGGTAGAACTCATATTATGTAATGTATATGGTCCAAACAATGTTGATAAAGTCTTCTAGCAACAGCTGAAAGCTAAATTAATAAATTATATGGTCATGCATCCCCAAGCGGGCAGAAAGGTGGTAGTAGCAGGTGACTTTAACATGACAATGGGTTTATGGTTAGATAGATTTTAAAATATGCAAAGAAGGAGCGAGAAGAGTTCTACATAGATACTTAAACAAATTATCGCAGACTTAAACTTATATGATATTTGGTGACTACAGAACCCGGACCAGAGAAAGTTCTCCTACGAATCCAAAACATATATGGTTCCTTCTCATGGATAGACTTATTTCTCATTTCAGATGCTCTTTTCAAGCCGAATATTGTAGCAGGGATTAAAGATATTGTAATTTATGACCATGCGGTCATCTCCTTGCAAATACTTTTGGAAAGGAACACAGGCTCCAGATTCTCAAGCTTCTTCTTCCCCAAATATTAAGCAAATAGCCCTCACTTCTCAAATTGGTTAGTGGATAAGTGGCTACAATATGCCGCCAACAACTCTGAGTATAAATCAAAACCGGAGGTTTTCTTAGAAGTCTTCAAAGCTTTTATAAGAGGTAAAATTTTAGCATACTTGTGTAAGTGGAAAAAGAAAACAAAAGCGCGGGAAGTCCAACTTGTGAATCAGGTGCGAAATAGTTATGAAGCATACATATCAAATCCAATTAAAAGTAAGTGGGAGAAATATCTCAGATCAAGACATGAGAGGGACCTCTTCTTAAAACATAAAATATGCCAGGAGGACCTAACAGAAAAGGCAAAGTTTGCTGGTTCCTACGGCAAGTTGGCTATATATCTAGCAATATTAGTTAAAAACAGACAAGCTAATAAAGCGATCAAATTGTTGAAGAAAGATGAGAAGGTTATCACAGACCCTATGGAAATTAGAAAGGCTTTTTTAGACCATTATAATAAAAAATTATGAGAAAGATAACATAGATGTTCAGAACAAGCATTGTTTTTGGTCTAAACTTGTAACTCCCAAGGTTACTAGACAAAAACGGCGGAACTAAACAAACCGATTTCACGGAAGGAAGTGATCAGACAGATTAAATTAAGTAAACTAAATAAAGCCCCAGGACCAGACCATCTCCCTGCAGAATTGTACAAGATCTTAATAGAGTATATTCCGGTAAGCCTAGTAGATCTCTATAATAAATACTTCATTGACAACGAAAGACCATCCAAATATTTTACAACCTGCACAAATATTCTTATTCCAAAAAAAGATAAAGATCCACAGTACGTGACGTCATATAGACCTATATCCCTTCTTAACCAGGATTATAAATTTCTTATGGCCATTATTGCAGATAAACTAAAAAACATCAGGGTCTATTGGTCCACAAAGACCGAATGGGTTTTATGAAGGGAAGGAACATAGCTAAAATAATCTGCAAAGCCCTATATATAGTAGATCACTTTTGGAATAAGAAGAAGGGAAGGAGTAAGGAGATCAAGACAGATTTGGCTATTCTCTCCATCGACGCGGAGAAAGCTTTTGATCTAATAGGTTGGGATCATCTTTTCACAAGTCTTGTAGCATTTTGGTATCAAGGGAACTTTTTGAGCCTGCTTAAGAATATTTACAAAAATCCAATGTCATTTTTTTTATTAATTATGAACTCTCTGAGAGTATTATCCTGGGAAAAGGAACCAGACAAGGGTGCCCGTTATCACCTCTGTTATTTAATCTAGCGCTTGAACCCTTTGCAATTCTCTTGTGTAGTGAGCTGGAAGGTATCACAATGAGACGCAAAAACAGTACTTACACTATTGCAGACGACCTGCTATTATTTTTAAGCAATACAAAAAAATTGATCAAACAATTCCTTACATTAACGGACCAATTTGGTTAATTTTCAGGCTATAGAATCAACTCGTTAAAATCTGAAATTTTATGAACCATTAAAAATAAATCTTCAGAACATGGTTGCCCTTTTAAATCCGTGGACACAATTAATTATCTAGGGATTAAAATTAATAAAAATCCATTAAAATGGTATGAATTAAATTGTGTTCCCTTTTTCTCTAACTATAAGCGAAATCTTATAAAATGGATGCCCCTCCCTATTTCCCTCTCGGCAAGGATAGCCTTAATAAAAAAAAAAAATCTGCAAATTTTATATTTACTACAGAACCTTCCACTATTGATCTACACCAAAGATTTTCTTTTTTTCAACCGGATATTGGCGACATTCTTGTGGCATCAAAAAAGGGTATGTATCGCAGCTCTGAAACTAACTCCCCATATGAATGCAGGGGGACTAGCATTTCCTAACCTCAGATTTTATAATCGTGTGGCCTTGACCAAATTTGTATTGGACTGGATAACCGAGAAAGAATATGTAGCTAACTTATATTTAGAAACAGCTATGGTAGCACCTTTCTCATTAAATGCTTTAATTCACTATCCATACAAAAGACTAACTAATCTGGTCTCCCAGCTAACTGTATTTAAATATCCTATTTTGGCATGGTAGTATTATTGCAAGGAATTGCAGTTAGAGTACCAACTATCTAGATTCTTAACAATAGCTGGTATTCCCGCCTTTTTACCAGGCTACATATCATCAGTGTTTAAACAATTGTCTATTACCATAAGCAGGAACAGATCAAAACATTTAGGACACTCTGTGAAGAATTATCCCTACATAAACATAACTTCTATGCCTACCTACAATTGCGTCATTTCCTTCTAGAGTGCATAGGTAAGGTGAACCTCTCCTGGAGTCTTGGGAATTTGGAGTCCATGATAATATTCTATAGACAAAGTAAATATTCTGCAATGCAAAAAAAGAGACGATAGTCCAGCGAGCTCCAAACAAAAGTGAGGGTTTAATCCAAAAAAGGTACACACACAAAATTTAAATAAGGGGTATAAAAAGTTATAGATAAATGAGTAAGCTTGAAAAGCTTGAAACGCTATGACTCAATGCTCCCTGCCGGTCTTACGCGTTTCAGCTATGTAAAAGCCTTAATCATAGACCATACTCCAATATCCGGTAATCACCCTTATATAGACCATCAAGGCCCACTAAGGGTTAGCAGCTGTGTGTGATAGCGTGCCAATTAACCAACTGAAAATGCATCATAAGACACTTACATATGGGAGATATTAATGCAGTAATTCTAACACGGACACAGGGAAAGTAAATGGCATTCAATTTGTTGTAATTATAGATAACACTAAAGAAATTAAAAATATGTATATACAAAGAAATGAGCTCACAATGTTCCCATAAAACATCCTGTTCAATGCTTTGCATGCACTATGTGTTATAATTGTAGGATGTCAAAAGGGAAATCTCATTAGTCATACCTCTGCATAGATTTGGCAAGGTGGGGTTTGAGAACTCTAGAAAAGAGGGTAAATAAGCCCACTATACATACTCTCTAAATGATTATTGTCTACATATATCTATATAAATCATTGTATATAAAAAGATCCAACAGTGGTCTAAAAAGCCATGAACAGAGACTCCAATAGAACTGTACCATACAGTGTGAAAGAGTTAACTATAATGGACTCATATATTCACTGTGGATCATGTAACCTTAACACCATAACAAATATGGATCATAACTACAGACATAACTACAGATGTTTTTTTTCTGTTGTGTTGGTTTTTAAATATAGACAAAACCACCTATGGCTGTGTGTGGCACATAACAATGATGGTGGGTTGACTAGTGCGTACTTCTATGACAAGATATCATAGACCATTTAAGTTTTTCTGTTAGTGTCAATATATTGAGACAAAAAAATATATTTTGTGTTAGAATGATATTAATTTTGTGCCTTTTGACAAGATGCAATCCAACTCTAACAATTTCTAGTCTTTCTGTTGTTGATGGCTGTTATCCAATATGTTGTAGGTCGTTTATGACCCTCTTGCTTTCCGCAGTATCGAATGTAGAGCATACAGAAAAACATAATTTATGTAAGAACTTACCTGATAAATTAATTTCTTTCATATTGGCAAGAGTCCATGAGCTAGTGACGTATGGGATATACAATCCTACCAGGAGGGGCAAAGTTTCCCAAACCTCAAAATGCCTATAAATACACCCCTCGCCACACCCACAATTCAATTTAATAAATAGCCAAGTAGTGGGGTTATAAAGAAAGGATTAAAAAGCATCAACATAGGAATTTGGAAATAATTGTGCTTTATACAAAAAATCATAACCACCATAAAAAGGGTGGGTCTCATGGACTCTTGCCAATATGAAAGAAATTAATTTATCAGGAAAATTCTTACATAAATTATGTTTTCTTTCATGTAATTGGCAAGAGTCCATGAGCTAGTGACGTATGGGATAGCAATACCCAAGATGTTGAACTCCACAGAAGAGTCACTAGAGAGGGAGGGATAAAATAATAACAGCCATTTTCCACTGAAAAAAATAAATCCACAACCCAAAATATAAGTTTATTCTCATAATGAAAAGAAAAAACTCAAACATAAGCAGAGGAATCAAACTGAAACAGCTGCCTGAAAAACTTTTCTACCAAAAACTGTTTCCGAAGAAATACATCAAAATGGTAGAATTTAGTAAATGTATGCAAAGAAGACCAAGTTGCTGCTTTGCAAATCTGATCAATTGAAACTTCATTCTTAAAAGCCCACAAAGTGGAGACTTATCTAGTAGAATGAGCTGTAATTCTCTGAGGCGGGGCCTGACCCGACTCCAAATAAGCCTGATGAATCAAAAGCTTTAACCAAGATGCCTAGGAAATGGCAGAAGCTGTCTGGCCTTTTCTAGAACCAGAAACGATAACAAATAGACAAGAAGTCTTCCTGAAATCTTTAGTAGCTTCAACGTAAAATATTTCAAAGCTCTTACCACATCCAAAGTATGTAAGGATCTCTCCAAAGAATTCTTAGGATTAGGACACAAAGAAGGGACAACAATTTCTCTATTAATGTTGTTAGAATTCACAACCTTAGGTAGAAATTTAAATGAAGTCCGCAACACTGCCTTATCCTGATGGAAAATCAGAAAAGGAGATTCACAAGAAAGAGCAGATAATTCAGAAACTCTTCTAGCAGAAGAAATGGCCAAAAGGAACAACACTTTCCAAGAAAGTAGTTTAATGTCCAAAGAATGCATAGGCTCAAATGGAGGAGCCTGTAAAGCCTTCAAAACCAAATTAAGACTCCAAGGAGGAGAGATTGATTTAATGACAGGCTTGATACGGACCAAAGCCTGTACAAAACAGTGATTATCAGGAAGCTTAGCAATCTTTCTGTGAAATAAAACAGAAAGAGCAGAGATTTGTCCCTTCAAGGAACTTGCAGACAAACCCTTATCCAAACCATCCTGAAGAAACTGTAAAATTCTAGGAATTCTAAAAGAATGCCAGGAGAATTTATGAGAAGAACACCATGAAATATAAGTCTTCCAAACAAGATAATAAATATTCCTAAAAACAGATTTACGAGCCAGAATCATAGTAGAAACCTCTATGACTAAGCACTAGGCGTTCAATTTCCATACCTTCAAATTTAATGATTTGAGATCCTGATGGAAAAACGGACCTTGAGACAGAAGGTCTGGCCTTAATGGAAGTGGCCAAGGTTGGCAACTGGACATCCGAACAAGATCCACATACCAAAACCTGTGAGGCCATTCTGGAGCTATCAGCAACACAAATGATTGTTCCATGATGATTTTGGAGATCACTCTTGGAAGAAGAAATAAAGGCGGGAAAATATAAGCAGGTTGGTAACACCAAGGAACTGTTAATGCATCCACTGCTTCCGCCTGAGGATCCCTTGACCTGGACAGGTACCTGGGTAGTTTCTTGTTTAGATGGGAAGCCATCAGATCTATTTCTGGAAAACCCCACATCCGAACAATCTGAGAAAACACATCTGGATAAAGCGACCACTCCTCCGGATGTAAAGTCTGACGGCTGAGATAATCCGCTTCCCAATTGTCTATACCTGGGATATGAACCGCAGAAATTAGACAGGAGCTGGATTCCACCCACGCAAGTATCTAAGATACTTCTTTCATAGCTTTGGGACGGTGAGTCCCACCCTGATGATTGACATATGCCACAGTTGTGATATTGTTTGTCTGAAAACAAATGAACGGTTCACTCTTCAACAAAGGCCAAAATTGAAGAGCCCTGAAAATAGCACAGAGTTCTAAAATATTGATTGGTAACCTCGCCTCTTGAGATTTCCAAACCCCTTGTGCTGTCAGAGATCCCCAGACAGCTCCCCAACCTGAAAGACTTGCATCTGTTGTGATCACAGTCCAGGTTGGACGAACAAAAGAGGCCCCTTGAACTATACGATGGTGATCTAACCACCAAGTCAGAGAGAGTCGAACATTTGGATTTAAGGATATTAGTTGTGATATCTTTGTATAATCCCTGCACCATTGGTTCAGCATACAAAGCTGGAGAGGTCTCATATGAAAACAAGCAAAGGGGATTGCGTCCGATGCTGCAGTCATGAGACCTAAAACTTCCATGCACATAGCTACTGAAGGGAATGATTGAGACTGAAGGTTCCGACAAGCTGAAACCAATTTTAATCGTCTATTGTCTGTTAGAGATAGAGTCATGGACACTGAATCTATCTGGGAACCTAAAAAGGTGACCCTTGTCTGAGGAATCAAATAACTTTTTGGTAAATTGATCCTCCAACCATGTCTTTGAAGAAACAACACTAGTTGATTCGTGTGAGATTCTGCAGAATGTAAAGACTGAGCTAGTACCAAGATATTGTCCAAATAAGGAAACACTGCAATACCTCGTTCTCTGATTACAGAGAGTAGGGCACCGAGAACTTTTGAAAAGTTTCTTGGAGCTGTTGCTAGGCCAAATGGAAGAGCGACAAATTGGTAATGCTTGTCTAGAAAAGAGAATCTCAGAAACAGATAGTGGTCTGGATGAATCGGAATATGAAGATATGCATCCTGTAAGTCTATTGTGGACATATAATGCCCTTGCTGAACAAAAGGCAGAATAGTCTTTATAGTCACCATTTTGAAAGTTGGCACTCTTACATAACGATTCAAAATTTTCAGATCCAGAACTGGCCTGAATGAATTTTCTTTCTTTGGGACAATGAATAGATTTGAATAAAACCCCAAACCCTGTTCCTGAAACGGAACTGGTATGATTACCCCTGAAAGGTCCAGGTCTGAAACACACTTCAGAAAAGCCTGAGCCTTTACTGGATTTGCTGGGATGCATGAGAGAAAAAAATCTTCTCACAGGAGGTCTTACTCTGAATCCTATTCAGTACCCTTGAGAGACAATACTCTGAATCCATTGATTTTGGACAGAATCTGCCCAAATGTTTTGGAAGAATCTTAATCTGCCCCCTACCAGCTGAGCTGGAATGAGGGCCGCACCTTCATGCAAACTTGGGGGCTGGCTTTGGTTTCTTAAACGGTTTGGATTTACTCCAACTTGAAGGTTTCCAATTGGAACCAGATTCTTTGGGGGAAGGATTAGGTTTCTGTTCCTTATTTTGTCGAAAGGAACGAAAACGGTAAGAAGCTTTAGATTTACCCTTAGGTCTTTTATCCTGAGGCAAAAAAACCTTTCCCCCCAGTGGCATAACAGATAAAATTATTAGCATGTTGAAGCAAGCGAACAATGCTAGACAAATCAGGATCCATTTCCTGTTGCGCTAAACTTTCCAACAAAAAAGTTGATGCAGCTACAACATCAGACATAGAAATGGCAGGCCTGAGAAGATAGCCAGAATATAAATAAGCTTTCCTTAGATAATATTCAAGTTTCCTATCTAAAGGGTCTTTAAAAGAAGTACTATCTTCCATAGGAATAGTAGTACGTTTAGCAAGAGTAGAGATAGCCCCATCAACTTTGGGGATCTTTTCCCAAAACTCCAATCTAACTGCTGGCAAAGGATACGATTTTTTAAACCTTGAAGAAGGAATAAAAGAAGTACCAGGCCTATTCCATTCCTTAGAAATCATATCAGAAATAGCATCAGGAACTGGAAAAACCTCTGGAGTAACCACAGGAGGTTTATAAACTGAATTTAAATGTTTACTAGTTTTAATATCAAGAGGACTAGATTCCTCAATATCCAATGTAATCAACACCTCTTTTGACAAGGAACGAATATACTCCATTTTAAATAAATAAGTAGATTTGTCAGTGTTGATATCTGAGGAAGGATCTTAAGCCTTCTGAATCGCATCAGCAATAAAATCTTTTATATTCAAAGGTTCAGTATATCATGTACATTAGATGTTGAAGGGACAACAGGCATTGTACTATTACTGATGGACACATTCTCTGCATGTAAAAGCTTATCATGACAACTATTACATACCACAGCTGGAGATATAATCTCCACAAATTTACAACAAAGGCACTTAGCTTTGATAGAACTGTTATCAGGCAGCAGGGTTCCAACAGTGGTTTCTGAGACAGGATCAGATTGAGACATCTTGCAAATTTAAGAGAGAAAACAACATATAAAGCAAAATGATCAATTTCCTTATATGGCAGTTTCAGGAATGGGAAAAAAATGCAAAGAGCATAGCCCTCTGATATAGAAAAAGGCAAGAGGCATATAGGAATGGGGTTTTAAATAATGAAATTATTTGGCGCCAAGTATGACGCACAACACAAACACAAAGGACCTCTGAGTCAACTAAGACTCCGGAAATCACGAATTTGCGTCATCGGACGTACCTTCGCGGCAAAAAAATTCTTGCGCCAAGAATGACGCAATAAACTTTGGCATTTTGCGCCCTGGCGAGCCTAATTTTTCCCGCAAAATTGAAAAAGCAGTCAATTGCAAAAAAGACTATACCCCAGGTAAGAAAAATGTTTTCCTAAATATGTTTTTACCCAAATATGAAACTGAGAGTCTGCAAAAGAAAATATACATAAACCTGAATCATGGCAAATATAAGTACAATACATATATTTAGAACTTTATATTAATGCATAAAGTGCCAAACCATAGCTGAGAGTCTTAAGTAATGAAAACATACTTACCGAAAGACACCCATCCACAAATAGCAGATAGCCAAACCAGTACTGAAACAGTTATCAGTAGAGGTAATGGAATATGGAAGAAATGAGAGTATATTGTTGATCTGAATAAGGAATAAGGAAGGTAGGAGATGAATCTCTATGACCGATAACAGAGAACCTATGAAATAGATCTCCCGCGAGGAAAACCATTGCATTCAATAGGTGATACTCCCTTCACATTCCTCTGACATTCACTGTACTCTGAGAGGAATTGGGCTTCAAAATGCTGAGAAGCGCATATCAACGTAGAAATCTTAGCACAAACTTACTTCACCACCTCCATAGGAGGCAAAGTTTGTTAAAAAACTGAATTGTTGGTGTGGTGAGGGGTGTATTTATAGGCATTTTGAAGCTTGGGAAACTTTGCTCCTCCTGGTAGGATTGTATATCCCATATGTCACTAGCTCATGGACTCTTGCCAATTACATGAAAGAAAATAGAATTTAAGAAAGGAAAAATTGAGAGTTCGTACAAGTTCAGGTTGTTACAACTGTATTACAGGAAGCTTTCTACCTTAATAGGAGACAATACCAGTCTGAATATGTTTTTTTTAGTCGTTGTCTAGTCTTGTTGAACTTAAAAAATATAAAAATGTCAACAATGTATACATACATTATATGAGCGGTAGTCATTGAACAGTTAGTAGAACATAGAAGATACCACATGAGAATAAGCTATTTGATTATTATAGTTTGTACAAATTTGTTTGATTTACTTTTTTTCTATGCACGTAATAAGATACTTGTGCATTGCGTGATGTAACAACATGTAATTTGTATACCTGTATACATTGCTGGTTATAAATAAATATAAAAAAAACAAAAAACTAGATAATAGGCATGTCTGCTTTCATTGTTCTATGTAATATTAATAGTTGCATTATGTGAGTCTATTATCTCTCCAATATAGTGCAATTATTACTACCCAGGTAGCCCTAAAAGGTTTTCTCAATATATTTGCACACCAGGGCAGTGTTGCACCACATACCTCAGGTATAGTCAGTATAGGCTGCTCCATTCTCCAAATTGACTTGTGCTTCAGTATTTGGTAGGATCTATGTAGCGTAGCATGCTTAATTAATGTTGGTCTCAGATCTGTAGGCTGCAGTGGCCATGTGGTGACTGTGGCTGCCTGTGTATCCTCATTTGCTCCCGGAAGTGAGTCTATCGGTTTCGTCAATGACACAATATGTTTCTTAGATCAGTAAACTTGCAATCCATCTGTTGCTCAAAGATAGGCTGACCATATTGACGCTTTAAAAAGGGACACATATGAAAAATACATATGTCAGGGTTCTTATACAAAACATTTCTTTAAACAGCCCTTAAAATAGCCCTGACATATGTATTTTTCATATGTGTCCCTTTTTAAAGCGGCAATATGGTCACCCTACTCAAAGACCTTTAATTGGGCTCTTAGGATAACGTGAAACTCCTCCAGCGATATATTTGTGTGAATATAGCAGTCCTTATGAGATTGAAGTACCCCGGTAAATGGGGGGGGGGGGTGAATTGTTCTCTCTAAGTATTGAGCTTTGGTATACAGGCAGAGACAATATAAAGAATTGTGTGTGTACATAAAGTGATAAAATAAGGAAATTGGATTTCCTTGTAAGCTCAGCCCATTTTAATGGGTTGTGGTTTCAAAGAACAGCTATTTCATATAAAAATAAACATAAACAATCTATTTATTATACTTTTTTTTATATAAATCAGCTTTATTGAAAGATTACAAATTTACAGTTAACAATCCACATAGGCAAATAAAGTACCCAATATGAGAAGGCTGGACATTTTACAATTAAGACTTTAAATAAAACAAAAACAATAAATCCACAATTACATATAGCAGCTTGTGCCTATTGCCTCTATCATAATACGTACAATAAGCTGCAACCCATCTACACCATCTGTAAATTAGATATCTTATAAATTTCAGTATGCATTACACCCTAGTATACACCCTAGTATAAAATATAGAGAAATAATTTATTTTTATTTTTTTTAATTTGAGTAAGGCCTAAACATCATTTAACATTTTATAATGTGTTCTTCATAACTCTCTCAAATTTATTTTAATATAAGTTATGATTCCATTTTATGATGTTTGCAGTAATAACATTTTTCTAGGTCACTAAGTTCAGACACCTTGTTTTTCTACATCTAGACTGAGGGAAGGCCTTGTCCAGTTCTTGGCTATCAAGTATCTAGCACTATTCAGCATTATTTGAAGCAATTTCCTCGCTGGCGTTTACACTATTTTAGATATTCTAAGAGCCTAGATCATAGGATCCATTGGAAAAGTCCTACCCATTACTTGTTCTATTTCAGTAATAATTACTAACCAAAAACTAGATATTTGAGGGCACACCACCAGATGTAGCCCATGCTGCTATTGACATTGCCACACCTCCAGGGCCTATTACTTGCAGCGGGGAACAATCAATGACGTTTTTGAGGAGCATAGTTCCATCTAGGCAGTAATTTATGATTAATTTAAATCAAAGATGCTGATACTTAGGAAGACAGCACAGTTTGAAATATAGATGCAGACCTCCAACTGTCCCTATTTGAGAGGGTCAGTCCCTGATTTTGAGCTCTGTCCCCCTGAAACAGCCATATGTTCCTCTTTACAGAATTTCCCTTAGCCCCTCCTCTTACAACACGGCTCCACTCACAAAATGGCGTTGGGCTCCTATCAGCATCCTGTGTCTCTCATTCTCAGTCATAAATGTTGGGAGGTAGATGTACTCTGCTGAGGCAGAATGATTATGCTTAAGTCTCTTTACCAGCTTTCCATGTACTGGGTCAAATCCCCCAGGGGACATTGGGAGATTATTTTATAAACTATAGACAGGGTAGCAAATTCTCATACATTTTATATTATGCAGCTGGTATAACAAGTGATTGAAAACAAAACAATTTTACCATACACCATCCCTTTAATGAGAAAAAATAAATAATTAAAAGTATATGGGGGCCGATTTATCAAATGTCTGTCCAACATGAGCCGCTGTCGGCATTTAACATTGCACAAA
This sequence comes from Bombina bombina, assembly GCF_027579735.1. Taxonomy (NCBI): domain Eukaryota; kingdom Metazoa; phylum Chordata; class Amphibia; order Anura; family Bombinatoridae; genus Bombina; species Bombina bombina. The sequence continues at coordinate 720,477,392 of NC_069499.1, read as the reverse complement.
CAGTTCTGGTGAACTGCTTGTGCAATGCCGCCCCCTGCAGATTCGTGGCCAATCGGCCGCTAGCAGGGGGTGTCAATCAACTCGATCGTATGAGATTGGGCGGATTGATCTCCGCAGCCTCAGAGGCTGTTTAATTAAGCACGCCCACTAAAGGAAGAGACTGTGTTTCTCTTTGAGCCGGATGCGCACCCGCAGTGGACAGAGGGATTGGAGTTTTATGAAACTCTGGTGAAGCTGCGACAGCGTACTATGCCACACATCATCAGTGTCCAGAACCCCACTGACCATGACATAATGTTAGCAGGCAAGACGGTCATAGGTACAGTCCACCGAGTACATGTAGTGTACCCAACTACTGCTTTCGAGGAACCATGTCAAACATCTGTAAAAATCAATCAAGTTGCAAATGAAACCAGTCAAGCCTCAGACAGAGCTTGGGATTCATCAGTGAATTTGAGACACTCAATGAATCTAAAAAACTAATTGTTTAACAAATGCTGAGAGAGGAAGCAGTTTTATTCTCCAAATCTAATGACGACATTGGCTATACAGATAACCTGCAGTTCCATTTCACTGAAGGACACTACCCCTGTTGCACATACTTACCAATCAGTACCTAAACCCCTTTAGAAAGAAATGAAGGATTAACAGCATAATCTCATTGCACAATGATGTTTGCAAAAGTCAAACTCACCTTATGCCTCACCAGTGGTATATGTTCATAAATAGGATGTCAGTTTACGTATGTGCATCGACTACTGTCAGGATTTCTATCTGGTTCTACACTTCTGCCACATTTTCAACTGTGCCTTTAAGGATTTACTCTATCACTTAACTCCACCCTATTTATAGCACATCTAGGCCCTATGTACTTTGCTTAGTATTGATGCATTACAGCCTCTATGTACCTAGCCTCAAGCACTCTGTGAACGCTGTTCTCTACGTAGTGCTGTTCTCTTGCTTTCCAGACCTAGGAACCTGCCTTATCCTCCTAGCCTCTTCCCACCGAGTGTGTTACCTACATTTCATCATCTCTCTTACCCAAGTGCCTCCACCACTGTGTATCCTGACGGCACATCTCTCTCCTGTCAGCTTGGACCGCAGCTCCTCTCTTACTGCAGCGCAGTTACACAGAAGCCGGGCGCCCATATCTTCCGGAGCGGTGACGTCATCCGCCTGCTGCTCACTCCTCAGGATAACAGCTCCGTATGCAAACCGGCTCTGCTCATTCACGGTGAATGTAAGTTACAACTACCTTACCATGTAATACTGCATTCACTTTTACCTATCTACCTTATCCAAGCAAATTACCTTAGGCTTAAGTCTGTTATTTGAGCAACGCTTACCTGCTCTACTTGCATACCTCAATATCATTCAGCTCTGACTCTTTTTACATATCTATGTACCTATAGCCTAACCTGACTACCAGTTTGTGTCCTTCACAGTTAGCTTATTCAGGCCTGTACTATCATATGTTCATTTTTTCCACTTTATTGGATCCATATGCACTTTTACTGTTTTTTTACTATACTTAAACTTGCATACTCTGCATATAGGGATTTACTGGCATTATTTCTCCCTCCTGCATTTATTTAGTGCTAAGTTTCAGCACAGGTGGCAGGCATAGGGTTAAATAGCCCAAAATCCTCTAACAGCAATTTACAGCTTGGTGATACACGTTTACTGCTGCTTTCCCTAGTAGCTCTATGCAGTATTCAGTATCTTTCTGCTACACTTAATAACATTAAGTTGATCTCAGCAAATTGTGGTCCTAAAACCTGATTGGCTCTTGTCTGTGATTTTAGATACCAGACTAGGACCGTGACAGAATACTAAGCCTTTTTGAATCATGGACCCAGCAGAGATCAACGCAAATATGCAAGCCTTAAAACAAAGGCTTGATTTAGTAACAGATGGCCTCAACACTTTAAAATTAGAGAATGACACCCTCAAAGCTTATATTAGGGATGTAGTGGACAAAAGAGTTCCGGTTGTTGAACCCCAGGTTAGTCCTCCCGAGAAGTTTTATGGTGACAGGTCACTCTACAGGGAATTTAAAAATGCGTGTCTGTTGTTGTTTGCCCTCAAACCACATACCTACCCCAATGATAGGGTCAGAGTTCTCACCACTATTTCCTATTTAAGGGGAGAACCCCGTAACTGGGCAAACTCATTTTTTGAGAATAATGACGAAGTTTTGAATTCTTTAGAAAACTTTTTTGTAGCTATGGGTCAACTGTATGAAGATCCATATAAACAGCTTACAGTTGAAAATGCAATGCGCAGTCTTAGACAAAGAAAAAGGGTTGTAGAGGACTACATTACGGAGTTCAAAAAATGGGCAAAAGATTCCCAATGGAACAACTTGTCCCTCAGGAACCAGTTCAGGTTAGGGCTCTCTGATGGGATTAAGGATGAGCTATCACGTTTAGATCTGCCCCCTACCCTAGAAGAGCTTATGTCCCTGACCTTTACCATAGATAGACGCCTTAGAGAAAGGCATCAGGAAAGATCCCCACATGACCCATACCAAAAAAAACCTGTAACTACTTCTCATATCTCTACCTCATCAAAAGCTTCTATTGAACCCATGGATATCGGTTTTGTAAAAGGCCCACTAACTCCTCAGGAAAAGCTCAGAAGACGGTCTAACAACCTGTGTCTCTACTGCGCATCTGATGACCATACAGTAAAAGATTGTCCATCCCTTCTGAAGCAAAACAAGGGTAAGGCCTTCCATCATTCTCACTGCTGTACTACACAGGATACCAATGCCTTGTACCTAACACTACCCCTTCTTTTACAGTGGGATCAGCTACGTCTTCCCGCATCCACGATAATTGATTCCGGTGCTACCGCTTCCTATATAGACAAAGGCTTCACTGAAAGTAATAAAATACCCTTAATGCAAAAAAGGTCTCCAGTCTTTTTGAGAGGTATAGATGGCAAGACTATAAGTACAGGTCCTGTAAAATACCATACTACCCCTCTACTTGTAACAACACATGACCACCACAGAGAATACATCTCATTCGACGTTATCACTTCACCTCTTTCTCCCATTATCCTTGGTGTTCAATGGTTACACACTCATAACCCCCACATTAACTGGCTTACTTCCTCAGTCTTATTTAATTCTGATTATTGTGTTAAAACCTGTTTTCCAACTACTATTTTACACACTTCTGAACTTCCCCAAGACTTCTCCCTACCAGAGGTTTATCAAGACTTTGCGGACGTATTTAGTAAAAAAGAGGCAGACAGTCTACCTCCTCATAGGAAATATGATTGCCCCATCGAAATCCACCCGGGTCCTGAGATTCCTTGTGGGCACATATTTCCCCTTTCTAACCCAGAACTCACACACTTAAAAAATTATCTTGACGAAAACCTTAAGAAGGGTTTTATCCGACCCTCAACCTCCCCTGCAGCGGCAGGTATATTTTTTGTTAAAAATAAAGACGGGTCCCTCAGACCAATAGTTGATTACAGTCAATTAAATAAGATCACCGTCAAGAATAGCTACCCATTGCCTCTTATTCCTGAGCTTATAGAGAGACTTGAGGGAGCTCAATACTTTACAAAACTGGACCTCAGGGGTGCCTACAACCTCGTCTGAATTAGAGCTGGGGACGAATGGCTGACGGCGTTTCGGACTCGTTACGGGTTGTTCGAATACGTCGTCATGCCATTCGGGTTATGCAATGCCCCCGCAACTTTCCAGCACCTCATTAATGATTTGTTCAGAGATATCCTAGATATATTTATTGTTGTATACCTGGACGACATATTGATCTACTCCAAAACCTTTGAACAACATGTGTCCCATGTTAGACAAGTCCTGTCTAGGCTCAGAACAAATTTTTTGTATGCCAAAGGTGAGAAGTGTATATTCAATTCTCAGTCGATTTCATTTCTAGGTTATGAAATTTCCCCCTCAGGTATACGCATGGAGAACAACAAAATAAATGCTGTTCTAGATTGGCCTACTCCAAAAACACGACGTCAGGTACAGTCCTTCATGGGATTTGCTAACTTCTACAGAAAGTTTATAAAAAACTTCTCTAAGTTAGCAATCCCATTGACCAGACTCACAAAAGCCAGTATACCTTTTAAATGGACAGAAGAGTCACAAAGAGCATTTGATTTGTTCAAACAGAAATTTACCAGTGCACCCATCTTGCATTTTCCAGACCCAAAACTCCAATATGTCCTAGAAGTTGACGCTTCCAATTTTGCAGTTGGAGCGGTATTATCCCAAAGACAGGACATCAATAAGCCCCTCCATCCAGTTGCTTTCTTCTCACGGACCCTAAATCCTGCTGAACAGAATTATCCCATTGGGGATAAGGAACTGCTGGCTATTAAACTGTCATTGGAACATTGGCGTCACCTTCTAGAAGGCACTACCATCCCAACGTTAATTTATACTGATCATCGCAATCTTCAATACTTGAAGTCCACTAGAACTCTCTCTGCAAGACAGGTCAGATGGAACCTGTTCTTCTCTCGTTTCAATTTTCTAATAACATATCGACCCTCTGGAAAAAAACACAAAGCAGATGCTCTGTCCCGCTTACCTCTGGACACTCCTTCTCAACTTCATCATCATTCCCTGCTTCCATCACAAAATTTCATCTGTTTTGCTTATGATTCTATTCCTATTGTTCGTGAGGAACAACAAAGAGACCAATTTAAACCTCTACATCTTCTACAACTTAAACCAGATGGATGTTATTATCACAAAACCCAGTTATACATCCCTCCCATTCTCCGACCATCCTTATTACATTCTGTCCATGATTCCTTGCTGGCTGGACACCCTGGAATTGCCAAAACACAAGAATTGGCTAAGAGAAACTATTGGTGGTCAGGCATGACCTCTGATGTCGTACAGCATGTGATGTCGTGTACCACATGTACCACTTCCAAAAGGAAGAAACAACCTCCATATGGCTTGTTATTACCACTACCTACTCCAAAAAGACCTTGGTCAGAAATAGCTCTCGATTTTATAGTGGACTTACCACTATCCTCAAAATTTAACACAATTTTAGTTGTCGTGGATTTATTCTCCAAGATGTGTCACTTCATTCCTTTTAAGAAATTACCTACCTCTCTAGAAACAGTTCACCTCTTGATCTCCAATGTTGTCAAACTTCACGGTTTACCCAAGACGATCCTCAGCGACAGGGGCACACAATTTTCCAGTAGACTTTGAAACGAGTTCTGCAAGTTATTCAAGATTGACAGACGATTGACTACTGCTTATCATCCCCAGTCCAATGGACAAACTGAACGTTGTAACCAGTGGCTCGAACAATTCTTACGTTCTTTCTGTTCCACTCAACAGCATCTCTGGGCAGACCACCTACCCTTCGCAGAATTCTGCTATAACAACACCTTACATTCTACAACAAACCAAACTCCATTCTTCTCTAACTACGGATTTTATCCCAGTTTTCAGTTGCTTCCCACTCAGGACTCCTTATCCCCCACTATCTCTGAATTATCTGATACGATCTCTTCCAACTTCAGGATTATTGAATCCTCTATTGAGAATGCTAAGAAGACGTATAAAAAGTATTACGATAGACACAGGACCCCTCCTCCGCAGTACGCTGTAGGCGATTTGGTTTGGCTGTCTACCAAGAATCTAAGGATGAACACACCCTCCAAGAAACTCTCTCCCTTGTACATAGGACCATTCCCGATTGAAACCGTTGTTAATGTGAACGCCGTTCGGCTCACGCTACCTGACACCCTAAAAGTCCATCCAACGTTTCATGTCTCCCTGTTGAAGCCGTATCGAGATGTCAGAGACTCCTCTTCACGTCTCTACCATCCTCCTGTTGTTATTGATCCTGAGCTGGAATATGAGGTACGGGAGATTCTGGATTCTCGTGTTTTTCGTGGTACCTTACAATATCTTGTAAGTTGGAAGGGTTTTTCACGTGATGATGACTCTTGGGAGCCTGCCACCAACATTTCTGCCCCTAGGCTGGTTACCCATTTCCACCAGAGGAATCCCGATTCTCCTGGTCCTTGATCACCGGAGGTGCTCCTTGAAGGGGGGATCCTGTCAGGATTTCTATCTGGTTCTACACTTCTACCACATTTTCAACTGTGCCTTTAAGGATTTACTCTATCACTTAACTCCACCCTATTTATAGCACATCTAGGCCCTATGTACTTTGCTTAGTATTGATGCATTACAGCCTCTATGTACCTAGCCTCAAGCACTCTGTGAACGCTGTTCTCTACGTAGTGCTGTTCTCTTGCTTTCCAGACCTAGGAACCTGCCTTATCCTCCTAGCCGCTTCCCACCGAGTGTGTTACCTACATTTCATCATCTCTCTTACCCAAGTGCCTCCACCACTGTGTATCCTGACGGCACATCTCTCTCCTGTCAGCTCGGACCGCAGCTCCTCTCTTACTGCAGCGCAGTTACACAGAAGCCGGGCGCCCATCTCTTCCGGAGCGGTGACGTCATCCGCCTGCTGCTCACTCCTCAGGATAACAGCTCCGTATGCAAACCGTCTCTGCTCATTCACGGTGAATGTAAGTTACAACTACCTTACCATGTAATACTGCATTCACTTTTACCTATCTACCTTATCCAAGCAAATTACCTTAGGCTTAAGTCTGTTATTTGAGCAACGCTTACCTGCTCTACTTGCATACCTCAATATCATTCAGCTCTGACTCTTTTTACATATCTATGTACCTATAGCCTAACCTGACTACCAGTTTGTGTCCTTCACAGTTAGCTTATTCAGGCCTGTACTATCATATGTTCATTTTTTTCACTTTATTGGATCCATATGCACTTTTACTGTTTTTTTTACTATACTTAAACTTGCATACTCTGCATATAGGGATTTACTGGCATTATTTCTCCCTCCTGCATTTATTTAGTGCTAAGTTTCAGCACAGGTGGCAGGCATAGGGTTAAATAGCCCAAAATCCTCTAACAGCAATTTACAGCTTGGTGATACACGTTTACTGCTGCTTTCCCTAGTAGCTCTATGCAGTATTCAGTATCTTTCTGCTACACTTAATAACATTAAGTTGATCTCAGCAAATTGTGGTCCTAAAACCTGATTGGCTCTTGTCTGTGATTTTAGATACCAGACTAGGACCGTGACAACTACAGAGAGCTGAATAGAAAAACAAACCAAGATCGGCAGCCCATTCCTTGTGTACAAGATAATATTTATAGCCTTAGAGGAAACACCTAGTACTCATTACTCGATCAAGGAAAAGCATATCATCGGGGTTTCAAGGCCAAAGAGAGCAGACCTTTCACAGCGTTTGTAACGCCATGGGCGTTATACGAGTGGATTTGCATTCCCTTTAGTTTAATGAAAATACAAACAATGTGTCATAAAACAGCTACACAATGAAATGGGACACCAAGGCGTAGATCAGACATTGTCATTGATCAGATACAGATTTTTATGGCCACAAATGCAACGTGAAGTTGACCATTATGTAACGAAGAGTTGCAGTTGCCTAAAACAAAAGAAACCAAGCAAAGAAACAAGAGCACCACTCACAAACATAGTCATTACTCACCTATTTGAACTTGTTTCAACTGACTTCTTGCATCTGGATGAATGTAAAAGAGTGTAGAAATATATGTGGGTCAAAGTCGATCACTTCACAAGGTTTGCACAAGCTTATGCCAGTACATCAAAATCTGCCAAAACAGTTGCTAATTGTATATTCAATAACTATGAACTAAAATTCTAATTCCCCCAAAGAATTTATCACGATTAAGAAGCAGAGTTTGAAAACCAACTATTCACTTATTTGAAAAGGAGTTGTGTGATTGCTGGATCAAGAACCATATTGTACCATCCCGAAGGAAATTGACAAGTCGAATGTTTAAATCAAACTTTACTCCATTCTATCTGCTGTTTGGAAGATCACCAAGGTTACCTGTTGATCTACTGTTTGGTCTGACTACAGAGACAGAAACCATTCACCACAAAAAGTATGTGAAGAAATGCAGGAAGTGTATGAAATCACCAGAGAGAACTCTAAGAAGTCAGCAGAACGGAAAAAGGGAAATTATGATCAAAAAGTGAAAAGCTCAGTGTTACATCCGGGAGACCGTGTCCTTGCCCAAAATTTAACACCCAGAGGTGGAACCGGGAAACTTTTCAATTACTGGGAAGATGTTATACACACTGTAGTACATTGAGTGGGAGAAGATAGCCCAATTTATGAAGTGAAACCAGAAGAAGGAAGAGGAAGATCCAGAGTTCTGCACCACAATCTTTTGTTGCCTTGTGCCATTGGAAGTTAAACTCACAACAGAGTCCAGGATAAAGAGAAAAGTGAGTAAAAAAACACTTGAGACAAAGATGGTCAAAGTTCAGAAGAAAAAGAGGATGAAGAGTTAGTTATTATCAACAACCTGTGGAAGAAAACAGTGAGTTAGAACATACCAGATTTACTAGATGTCCATCACAGCGAACCTGTAAATGAAGAAAATAAATTGGGTCATGAGACAACAACCAATGAAGATGAGTCTGGAATCCTATTGGGAAAAAAAAGGAGAATGTAAACAGGAGGATGTACCTCAACAGAAAGAGAATGAAACTGAGGATGGACAACCTGCAGAAGTACCTGATGAGGTAGCAGATGTACATACTGTACCAGATGAAAGAAACAGTGATTCTGAACAGGGGTATAGATGGCCTAAAGGAGAATCAAAACCACTAAAGACATTTACCTACCTATGACTATCTGAGTTCTCCAACGTGTTATAGTATAGAGCATCAACACAGAATGCCTTACAAGTATTAGCCCATTCTGTATGGAATACAGAATATGACTCAATGGACATACCCAGTACAACAGTATCAGTCAGTATATCTGCCCACATATTATAAGGATACTAAACCCATTTTTCTTTTCTTTTATGATTCAGATAGAGCATGTAATTTTAAGCAACTTTCAAATTTACTCCTATTATCATTTTTTTTTCATTATCTTGCTATCTTTCAGCACCCTGGATAGCACTTGCTTATTGATCGATACATTTAGCCACCAAAAAGCAAGAGTAACCCATGTTCTGAACAAAAAATGGGCTGGCTCCTGGGCTTTACATTTCTGCTTTTTAAATAAAGATACCAAGAGAACAAAGAAAATTGATAATAGGAATAAATTAGAAAGTTGCTTAAAATTGCATGCTCTATCTGAATCATTAAATAAAAAATGTGGGTTTAGTATCCCATTAAAGAGACATTAGATGTAGAGAAAAAAAAAACTTTATTAATGAAAACTAAACAGTACATATATTATATAGAGATTAGAGAACATTCACACCACATCGAACCAAAAGAAAAAAACTAAAAGTAATGTCGGGACGGCATTTATTTTTTAAGGGAAGAATGTGGTGGTCATAAAAAAAAAAAGAAATAATCAATTATAAGAGAGTAAAAAAGGGATATGAGAAATGTCCTTATGATATTATTCACAATGCGATGTAAGTGATCAAGATAGTTATATAGCAATAATTTTGTATTATTAACATTTGTCTGATTATGCCTGTACAGGATTGTCTGGAGGGTAATTGATTACTCTTCCCTTGAGAGTGTACACTGTAGGGGGGGAGGAGTTTTTGCTGCTCTGAAAAACAGAGATTCTGATAGTGAAACAACAACTCCCTGTCATGTGTTTTATTTAAACATTAATATCTCCCCTCATCAGGTATGCTAGCTAGTGATACCAAATTCATCACAACAGGGAGTGTATTTCTACTGCTTCAGAGTCCACTGTTATTGATCTCTAAAGCAGTCATCTGACGCCTGACACTGTGTGAGGCAGCGAGGGTGCGACACTAACACTTCAGGTCTCAATTTGTCTAACTTTTTTACCACTGTCATATGTTGCGCTCAAGCACAACTCATAACTTTCAACTTCTTACACACACAAATGAGCTTTTTTGAGGTATACTGTCCGCATGAGGATGTAGATTTTAAGTTGGATAAATACTGTACATAAAGTTTACTGCAGGGATGGCCAACTGATGGCCCATGGGCCACACACGCCATCTGCACTACTTTTTGCGGCCCTTGGGAAATAGCACAACAAATGTGTGTCCTAATTTCTGTGGCCCCAAGAAAGAGTGGAACTAAAAATATGTGTATTGGTGATTTTTCTGGGTGGGTAAATAAGATATAGTGTATCCTGCAACAGTGGAGATTTTTAGGACATATTTTTAACCGTAAATTTATATGCGGTCCTTAAGATTTCTAAAATATTGATCTCCATGTGTTAGGAATACAGGTGGCAGCTGTCCCCTATAAAAATATTGGACAACCTGTCAGTGACTGGGTACAGTTGGTAGGTGGGGTATGCAATTTAAAACAACTTTCCAATTTACTTTTAGCTTTTAGCTTCAAAGTTGCTTTGATCTCTTGGTATTCTTTGTTGAAAGCTAAACCTAGGAAGGCTCATATGCTAATTTCTAAGACCTTGAAGGCCGCCTCTTATCTCAGTGCATTGTAACAGTTTTTCACAGCTAGAAAGCGCAAGTTCATGTGTGTCATATAGAACATATTGTGCTCACTCCCCTGGAGTTATTGATAAATCAGCACTAATTGTTTCAAATGCATGTCATGGGTTATGCAAAACTGGGGAATGGGTAATGAAGGGATTATCTATCTTTTTAAACAAGACTGTCCCTTTAAGCCACACCCTTTGAACCTGCAATATATATCTTTCATAACTAAGCTACCAGGATCACACACAGAGCGATGATAAGACCCCTTTTGGCTACCAGTAGCACACACAGAATTTTGACCCAGTAAAATAAATTCAGATCAGTGATTTTACCCCAGTGGCTACACAAAACATGCAGGCCAGTATTTTAACAACCTCAGACTTCCCTAAAAAACATTAGACATGGAATTTTTTTTTATCATCATTGGCTGCCAGTATCACATAGATTTGTACATGTGTAGTGAGACCAGTGTTTTTGTAAAGATTTTATTGGACAGCCTGCTGAAATACTGGACTGTCGGGTTGAATACTAGACACCTCACAACCCTAGTGAGGAATTTGTCCCTCACTGTTTTACTGTAAAAATATCACTGTAGTTCACCCATCAGATGAAAAAAACGTTCATGCACACACACATGTACATACACATATACGCATACATATATACACACACATACATACGTTCATGCACACACGTACATACAGTACATATACACACAGACACATACATACATAAACACACACAACACACACAGTTACATATACACACACACATATATTGGATATATATGTAAATAATGTAAACAAAAACAAAGTTGCACCATGTTTCTCCTTGTTAAACTGGTTTGCGCCATAGAATCAGTGGTAGATAACGGTGAAGCCTATAGATTCTATAGTACGTTAGCCTTGTGTTTTTTGCTAAGTGAAATTTTTTTTCTCCATTATTTAGTTTGAGTGAAGATGTATAAGTTATAAAGTACTAGGCTTTTAATGAATGTATGTATAGCCTGTATTTGTAGCTGGCTAAGCAGAGCGTTTAGTTTGTAAAGTAACTAGCAGGGAGTGCTGTATGCAGTTTATTTTTAGTGACACTTAAGTGGTTAATAACATGCTGATAGTTACTTTGCAAACTAAACCCAGTGCTACAAGTACTTAATGACTTGTGGTTTCAACCGTAGTAATTAGGAAAGGAGATCATTCTTGTGTGCAACCTGACAGAGCCCAACTGCTTCCTGACAGCACGAACATTACTACCATCAAAGAATTATCATAGGGTGCTGCAGACCTGATCACATCCTCGTTCAGCTAGCCTAACCTCCAGATGCACATAGTATCATGAACAATATATGACTGAATACATCAAAAACTGCAATGTTAGCTTTCCAGTTGATAATCTGTTTTAATAAAAAGTACATTTTAACAATGAGTTGTTCTGTGGCCACGCAAGCCCAATCCCCACAAAGCCAGCATTACAACTCGCCTGGCCAAATTTTGCTCCTAAGTGCTATGACAGTTGGGGGGGGGGGGGTTCCTGTAGTGGGGGCCAGTACCGCTCTTGGTGATGCCACTGCATAAAATAATATATTTATGTAGGTTATTATTTTAAATGTACTTTCCTCTTAACATTTTTTGTGTGTGTTTGTGACATATATAAAAGCTTAGATGTGCCCTTAACAGAGTGTTCATCAGCTCCATGTAGCAAACATTAAATTGACCAGCTACAGAAACAATCACATTCTAACTTTCTTCACTCTTCATCTTTTATTCACTATAAACATTCCTCCCCTGGGGAGTGATACATAAAGACCATTCACACTTTCACAGGTCCTTCAGGTGGAATATTTTCCCAAGACTTCACTTTTAATAGTGATTGGTTCACATAATAAAAAATTAACATTGTTTGTTATTTATTGTCATAAACATGCAAATTTCCCATTTAATTAGTAAAACATGCTCCACCCTCTCAGTTAGTATCCTATTTAAAGGGATAGTAAACCCCAACATTTTCTTTAATGATTAAGATAGAACATACAATTTAAACAACTTTACAATTTAATTCTATTATCAAATTTTCTTCATTCTCTTGTCATTCATTGCTGAAGGGACAGCATTGCACTACTGACAGGAAGCTGAAAATATCTATTTAGCCAATCACAAGGGACAAATGTGTGCAGGCACCAATTAGCAGCAGCTCCCCCTAGTGTATGATATGTGCGTATTCATTTTTTTACCAAGGGATACTAAGAGAATGAAGCACATTTGAAAATAGAAGTGAATTTAAAAGTATCTTAAAATGGCATGCTCTATCTGAATCATGCAAGTTTAATTTTGACTTTCCTATACCTTTAAATGGTTGTTATATTTATTTGAGTAGAAACCTATAACCTCCTGATATTAATTAATCAGTCTCATATTCAGAAGATGATGAGTGCTCATGTCAAATAAAAACTATATTTATTCTGGTGCCAGATTTAGTTTTGGGCCTGTGGTCAACAGTATGCTCTTATGAGGTGGCTCTTACAGGTGTTTCATGTCTTGAGAAGTCCTCCTGGCTTATATTTATAGGGTTGCCACCTCGGCCATATTTTCCTGGACACTTATGAGTTATACATGCTGCAGGGTAAGCAGAGGGGAACATGCATTGCACACCTAAACAGCACATGATGAATAGTGACCCTGGACAGCACTATTCATGTTCCTCCCTGCACACCCTGCAGCATGTGTAACTCATAAGTGTCCAGGAAAACATGGCCGAGGTGGCAACCCTACTTATATATGAGAACTTATCAGACGCATTAGCCACTGGCATAGGACTTCTTCTTAACAACCTCTGTTTTGATGAGCTTGCATATTGATTTTTGATCAATATTTCTGTTTGGATGACTGAGCAGTGTACTTGTAATACAAAAAAACATACGGTAAGTTTAACATGTAATATTTATGTAACTGTAAAAAAAATATGGAATAATCAGAAGGAAATCAAGTGTTCCAAATGTGTTTTAATGCTTTATTCACCATGTTTTCTGACTGTTGATGTATCCGTTATACCACACCTATTGGAAGTCACTAGACAGACACTTTAAAGATAATTTCCACTTTTCCCTAGAGGATAGAGAGTGATATGTATACTTAGCGTGTTCATTCCCACCCAGCATGTGCTGTATAATTTACATCTGCAAGTTAGACTAGTACAATGTGTTATTTTTTTAGATCCTCCTGTATGTGTTTAAAAAATGTCTTATGCCTCAAAGAGTAAAAGAAGAAAAATACACGTACTTCAAACAAAATAAATTCACAAGGGCCTAAGTTAATTTCCCTATTTGTGGTTGCAGGAGCTATGACTAGACACTGAGAGAACCTATTCTTGGCAAAACCTGTGTCAAATGTATTCATTGATGTAGTTTACACCGTGATGTCATTGTTGTGCATGTTTGATGCTATTGGCTCCCTAAATAGAAACTTCAGATTAACATAATAGGAAAATCATGACATCAATAAAGAAGCTTCTGGCAATTCTTCCTCCGTGGGTGATTAACAAATATCATTATTAACCAGTTGATCCATGGAGGGTTAATAAAGATTGTAATACAAAGCAACCAGCTGAACAAAAGCACTTCCACCTCCACTGCAGTGTAATAAATCTCTGATTTTGAAAGTGACTTGTAATATCCTGAGCTGCAAGTTCCTATGTAATAAAAGAAATGTGTGTATTGGTTATAGTACAATGAGTTTATCTCTGTCTGCAATCTGCCTTTTTGCACTAAATCTAAGAACTTATCACTTTAACTTCATCAAGGCAAGGACTATAACTGCTCTATTTAAAAGTGACCACACATCTTTAGTGTTTCATGCGCTAGTAGAGTCTAAAAAATCCTCTGATACAAAATATTTTGTCCTTACTTCAGTGAGTTCCTTATCAAGTCTCCTTTCCTGAAACCACTCTTTCTCATCTATCACAAGGACTTGTTGAAGGTTCTATAGCCTAGTTTTGGTGTTGTTCTACAGGAATCGTGCCTCTCTCTTTAGTGTCACATTCTGCTAGGCTTATCTAAACCTATTAAAATAAGTCATCATCCTTGAAAGATCAGATTGTTTTTACTGATTTAGAATAACAGCTGTCTTCCAAAAAATCAACTCAGTTTATAGATACTTTTCACTCTGCGTGTACATTCGTGATAGACCAGGGTTCAGGATGGAAACATGGTTACAGTAGCCACCAAAGGTTGCATACCTCCAGCTGAAGGAAGGTACCAGATATGTCTGCATATTGCATGTTGCGGAAGCTCCAATTATTTGCTGTGTGACCATCCTAGTCATCAGAAGGGTAAGCCTGTTACCATATCTTCTCCATTGTATGACCATAGTCATTTGTCCAGCAACTGGAAATTACCTCTCTCTCTCTCTGTAATTACAGTAGCATCAGCAGGTTCTATTAACTGGGTTGCTCTTTCTGATTGGTGGATAAATTCATCCACCAATAAAAAGTGCTGTCCAGAGTCCTGAACTAATAAAAAAAAGCTTAGATGCCTTATTTTTCAAATAAAGATAGCCAGAGAACGAAGAAAATTTGATAATAGGAGTAAATTAGAAAGTTGCTTAAAATTGCATGCTCTATCTGAATCATGAATGAAAAAAAAAATTGGGTTTAGTGTCCCTTTAAAGATTGAAACCGTTTTGCAGTATTTTTTGTGGAATAAGGTTAATATGGAAGCACTATTTGTAGGTCTACTTTGTTTTCTTCTTTTTCAGTTTCTATGGCAAAATAAATAATGAGCACAAAATGTAACTCACTACTTGTAACACGACCACAATAAGTGAGCTAATAGCTCTTCCAGCGCTATCCTTTAAAAGCATAGGGCATTCATAGGGCCTTGTTAAGATGTCTTGGTTATAATATTTAACCATTTACTTGTAATACCAGATTGTGCGTTATTCTTTGCGCGAGGTTGTGCAAAAGACAATGCTCCCTATGCTATCAATTGCACTCCACTTGTTTTTTAGCCCACAGTGTTTGAAAAATCTTGGAATGTCATGACAGGCCAGGAGAGCTTTGTATGGACACAATGAACTAATCCACAAAAAAAGTAACTTTGTCATTTAAAAAAAAAAAATCTGCAAACTCCCAAGCATGGGGTCTAAACAGAGAGTTTCATGTTGGTGAAAGGTTGCTCACCATGACAAACGATGGGCATTTGTACATGGACAAAAGCCTTCAATAGCCCCACATTTACCCAATTAGTACTTTTAAGAAACTCATTGAAAATGAATAAACTCTTAAAGCCTCCAGCACTAAAAGGACATCACAATGCAATATGCACTATAATACAACACACTACAGCTTTATGTTTCAGAATTAGGATCCATACAGCAGAGAGAAGCCAAACTAGTGTTACTACACTTGCATTATTCTGCTGGACCTGCAATTGACAAAACATGATCCTGTAATGTGTGCACTAATGGGATTCTCACACATCAGTAAACATCCTGTACACCCTGTTGATTACCTAATTGTAAGGGAAAGTGGAGATGACTATCCCCCCCCCCACACACACACACACACACACACTAATTACAGTAAACATTTCAGTAGCAGGTTAAAGAAGGAATTGTAAGGGAAAGTGGAGATTACTATCAAACCCCCCACTAAGTACAGTAAACATTTCAGTAGATGGTTAAAAGAAGGAATGCTGGTTGCAAGCAGTTATATTTAATTGGCTGATAGTAACATTTCTTGCTGATACTTCTATGAAAAAGAAGTATTTTTGCTGTTGTGTTTGTGGGGTATGTCACTGTACAACAATATAGCTGTGTGAGTAAATTTGCCAGTGAGTGCCTATCCCACAGAAAAGTATTGCACAAACATGCACTTTTAACTTTAAAATCAATATAGTCAGCTTTAATTTAACCTTTAATTTTTTAAATGTTGCAGACCAATTATTGTTAAATTATGGAGGTTTTCCCTTACAATGAATATAGATTGACAGTGATATTGGTTATAAATTAAACCTACATATTTTTTTCCATTATTTTTACTTTAAAGCTAAAGTTAATGATTTAAAGTCCTGTACTTGTCACTAGCATGCTCACTTGTTAAAGTTCAAAAAAATATTATTATTATTATACCAAGTCTGGGTTAGATACATAAATTTGTGTCTAACGTGTGTATGTGTCCATTCAGCAGGGGAAGTGTTTGTGACTTGGAATCCCCAAATATTTAGCTTTAAAATTCTCTTGCCTTTAGTTGAAAAAGCATGAATGTACGCTTACGAGTAGTCCCATCTTTTGTTCAGCACCTGGATAGCGCTTGTTGATTGGTGGCTAAATGTAGCTACCAATCAGCAAGCACTATCCAGGGTGCTGAACCTAAAATGGGCTGGCTCCTATACTTACATTCCTGCTTTTTCAAATAAAGATACCAAGAGAACGAAGAAAAATTTAAAATAGGAGTAAATTTGAAAGTTGCTTAAAATTGCATGGTCTATCTGAATCATGAAAGAAAAAATTGGGTTCAGTATCCTTTTAAGTGGTAATGGAAATTCACATCTCATGGATTTAAAAATTCAAAAAAAGAGGGAGAGCTAGGTTCAGATAACAACTGCTACATTATTTTGAGCATATTTTAACACAGTGAGAATCAGTTTTTTGATTTTGCTTCTAATTATTTTTGGGGGTGAGGAACTATCTCTCTTGCAACTAATAGTAAAAAAAATAAAGAGCAGATTCTATAATAATTCGACTTTAATTATACTTGTGCATTCCAATATATTAATAGAGTTAGTTTTTTTTAATGACTTCATGCAGATTCTGTTATATTGCCAGGGCTGTATTCGGTGCCAAATAGGAAGAAAATATATTTACAGTACTTTAATGTACACCACACCACAGTACAAACACATAGCAAGAATATTTTTAATCCAGATAAAAAAGCACGTTTTTAGCTCCTCGGAGTAGAGAAAAGCAATTATTCTCTTATAAAAATAGATCTTATTTTAGCTGCAAGGAACGATTGTCTGGATTTAATATACCAAGCTTCCTTTCCCTTATTAGCCAACCTCATAAATTCCATCCTCTCACTAACAAGCAGTTGATGAATGGAATATCCAGCCAGAGGAGCGATAGGATATTAACAAGAGCCCTCCCCAGCAGGGACACGCAGACTCATTAGGCAAGTAATATATTATTATATTCCCTCTGCCATTAATCAACAAACAAAGCACAACCCTATCTCCTGACAAGCTCCCACATTAATAGCTTTTGGCACATCGATTAAGACTGGGCTGTGGAGGTTGCAGGAAGTGAAGGCATTAAGGCAAATATGAAGCCTAGTTGCTTTGTGGGACTTGTAGTCCTTTGGTTCCCAACTTGACATGGATGGTTTCACTCTCCAGACTACATTTCCCGGCGACCCTTGGGAGCACCGCTGTCCCTACTGAGAGCAGTGCTCGGTGCAACATTCTATCCATTGTATTGTTTTGCTGCTTTTTTTTGTCACATTCCGCAGGACGTTTAATTACACACTGTGCAGCATGGGTGATGAGCAGGAAATTATGTGTAAATTGGAGAGCATTAAAGAAATCAGGTATGTTGCTTGAACGTAGCGTTTTCTCCTCGAATTTTATGTAAAACATTTTTTTTCTCGATAAAAAGTCTATTGTTTGTCTGGCTGCAAATACCAGTGACTTAACCCTTTGGCGCTGCAAATCATGCTTTTACCGTGAGTTTTACAAGAGTAATCTGCGATTAGTATTATTTCTGATCAGTCATTACATTAATTTATTAAGAAAAATGTTTTTCAACATTCGCTTCATCATGATTTTTAGAGTAGATGCTCAGATATCCTTGGTTAAAATATTCATGTTATGCGTTTTCACAACTAAATGAAAAGATCAGATTGAGTTTGAATATTATATAACAGTTACAGCATTGTATAAAATACAGAGGTAAATTATACAGCATGCACGTATGTA